>NW_017277125.1:1639798-2009465 GCF_001594065.2 Cyphomyrmex costatus | reverse complement strand
ATTTTTTTTTTTTTTTTTTTTTTTGATAGGTGTGTGTACAAATTGCTGCAAATAATGAATGGTGACACGAATAATTCTTTATGCGAATTATGATAATATTCGCAATCTCCCGTTTTAATCGAGATTTTATTAATGAGACTATAAAATGTAACGAGGAAATTTTAATCGATTTTGATACAATCGCTTTTGTAGAAATATGAAATTCTTGATGAAAAATCAAATGGCCTCACATTATCGTTAAATTAAACACTAACTCTTGCTGTCATGAAATATCAGTCTTGTTCCTTAACGAAATGTCTACCTTTTTTATTCTTATGACAAAGTATCTGTAGTCTTGTACTTTATAATTCACACCGTCCTTCGGGTGTGTTTGTTGGTCGTAAGAAAGACCATCGACCGGAAGCGAGTACCACCTTATCGCATGTTCTTTGGTTTGCCTGATTTTTATGCCAATTCGGATAATTTGGACCTCGTCTTTCGTTGGTCCGTGCATCAATCGTCGTCGCAACACACAAACGCGCCCATAATTTTCTACTGATATCGCATGACAGCGATACTGATATGAGAAGAAAACGGAATTCTGTATCTTTTCTGTCGTCAAGTCGTTCTTAACTCGGAAATAATCACCTAGAGTATCTTTGTATCCTAGCGATAAGAAAATGTGAATTGTAAAATAATTGTTTTGTAAAGATATTATTTTACATATTTTCTTTTTTTTTCTTAATTATTTTTTACAAACTTTTAAATATATGATTCCATCGAAGATGGAATAAAAAAGCGTTATATTACAATAACTAAAATTGTTTTAAAATATTGTTATAATCTATTAACGCGCTTATTTCATTTAATATTTGTTTCGTTTCTACTTTCCTTTAGAAAATTCATTAAAATCGTATCTATTTTGTTTTCAAATTCTAATAAATATTAATAAATAAGATCAGAAAACAATCTCAACGATAAAGTTATTAAAAAATAATAATAAACAAATTTATTTGCAGTAAAAATAGGTGATTATTTACATAAAGAAAAAAATTGAGCTAATTACTCCCGTGTTAGTGCAATTTCACATATGTGTGATAGGAGTAGTAATTTAGTCGACGATTTAGTTCTTTCTGTTCATGAATGCGGCACGCTTGAAGAAACGCACCCGACGTGATGGCATCTCCGCATCATCGTATTACATCTATGCCGTCGGAACAATTGCGCGCTCCATTTTATGCAACATCAAAGGCATGCCAAGGCGTGTGAATCGCGCGTTTTCTTTTGTCCGATCGGACTGGATAAAATGAAAAACACTGACCGTGACTACTGTTGACCGAGTATTACAGAAATTTTGTAATACTCGACGATCGCGTGGGAGGCGATTGTTCCCTCATATAGCCAGTTTCGCGGCATTCGTATCGTGATTAATCCTTCTATTATGATAGAATTAACTTTGCAATATTTGCATCGTGATAAAATGACAATACGTCTCGTAAAATATTAAATTTTTTAGAAGATATTAGCCAGTGATGCTTGAAAGCTGATCGATTGAGTGTAGACTATACAGATAGTACAGATAGAAATCACGCGATGGAATTATGCCTGACAGCGGTTAACTCTACATTACTTGCGTGTAAGTTTTTTAACATAATTAGTCGCGAGATGTTTCAGTGACACTTTAACATTATTATCTCAATTTTCATTGTTTTCTCTCTTTCTCTCTCTTTAATGATTTACAATTAAATAAAAATTGATAATATTCTGTACGTCTTTTAGATAAAGATAAGTGCAAAAAAATTTTTTAATTGTGAAACAAATTGCATGAAATATAATAATATATTGTGTATAAATAACACCATACATTTTTTTCACTATTCTTTTTTTGAGCCATATATTATTAAAGGAAAATTTACTAGAATCAAGATCGCGCGACAAGAATGGAACATTTTTTTAAGGTGTGAGTAAATTTGTACGACCGAGGTGTCTCAGACATTGCATGCAAATAATGAAGGGTTCGTGATTTCCGATCCATCGTCTAACGTAACCGCAACGGAGCGATGGTCTTTTATGCAATACCAGATAATCAGCGGCAGTCATTTGAATTCTTATCAAAGGTAGCATCATCGGCATCCAGTTGATCTGCGTAAAAATACCACGTATTCGATTAATTCTGGGAAGCTTCCTGACGTATTCCGTCCTCGTTCAGACCGACTGACTCATGCAATTGCCAGTTTGCGAGGACAAGGCGCGTTTTAATGCATATCTCGCAAATTAGGCCTAATCACTGCGTTCAGTTCTCTTTCCGTGCAAATTAAATATTCCACTCAGGAGTCGCGCATACGTATAGCTCTCTATTTCAGGCAAGGACTAATGCAGCACGGCTTCCTTCTTGGACTGTTTCCTTCCTACCCCAACTCCTTCCCCCACGTCGTTCAATTCGTGATCTCACGGAACGATCTCGATCGTTAGGAGTCAAGTGCACCGTTCCTTCTCGGTCGACCTCCGGTCGCTCGGTCGCCCCAAGGCGAAAAGTTACGTGGCTTTTATAGTCCGATCTCTCACGAGTTGGCATCACGGACATCTCGCAAAAGTCGCTCTTTAAACAGATCGGCGCGTGCCTGCATCCCATATCGGTAATTTGTTAGATCACGCCCGACCTTTATACGTCGTCAATTAATTTCCGCTTTTTTTTTTTTTTTTGCAATAAACAGAAACTTCGCTGCAGACATTCGCACAAGATTAAGCGTGAAATTAATGTCGATAAGACATTAATTAAGTACAGTCATTTTGTATCCTTTGATTTATATATGCGTAGATAATGATTTCTTTAAATATTTCAAACTAATTTTGAATACTTTTAATCAAATGCTGACAATTATTATATACTCCAATTTTTTAAGATATAGTACGGAAAGTCTATAATTTCTAATTGCTTTTTAATTCAACAATATTATGTTTTGTGAGATATTTATGTGAAGAAAAATTATCTCTGATTGGCGTAAAGGTTCTATATACTAATATGGAAGAAAGTGCAGCAAAGCTGAGATGTTTACATTATACACTTACGATTATGCTCGCCATGCAATTAGTCATCTCTACAGTTGCTCGCTACCCATTTTCTTAAGTATATACCAGAGGACAAAGTCTTTGCGTATGAGTCGATTAAAGTTATTAGCCATATTTCGCAAGCGGACATTAATCGCGTCGCTGACAAGTCCTGAGATGTTGGTTACTTGTTGGCAGAAAAAAAAAAAACGGGTACATCCTCACGTGCAATTTGTACGGTTTCCATTAATGGCGATTGTGTCTCGATTGAAATTTAAATGTGATTACGAGTTACACGCGTACGGCGCACCTACGCGCGATTTAACGACTTGTGTTTGTATCTATCACGATTGATTGCGTGCCAGAGAATTCCTCTTAACCCTTTATCGCACGATTTTTTTCCTCAGAAAAAAGCGCATCCTATAAATCCTTTTAAATAAACTCATTTATCCCTCCCGAGTTGTAGTGTAATCAACGCCATCGTATTCCGCAATTAGGTATGTATACTGTATTTATAGCTCTGACTGAAACGTTGATTATCTTTAACACACTGTGATAACTCAAACTATGCAGGTAATTTTTAAAATACATTATTGATAATCCTATCTCTAGAAATTTTAACCACTGTGTGTTGACTTGGTGTTTTTTTTTTCTTATTATAAAATGCTAGAAATATATCTCAAAAAGAATATTTTATTTATTCTTAGAAAGAACAGTTTTATTGGAGTATCTAAAATAATTGAGCTAAACACAAATCTAATAATTTTACTGAATTGTTAAAATAATTATATGTATAGAATGCTCAAAAAAAGTTAGTTGCTATAATAGAGTTTTATCAAAGTTTTTGCGGCGTTACTTATCGTACTTGAGTTTTCATAATTACTTTAATGGTTCAGTAAAATTATTTTCAAATCTGTATCTATCTATGTCTTTTTAGATATACTTCAGTGAAATTGTTCTTTCCGTGTATGTGTAGTTCACTGTATGACATAATTTTTTTTATTTCTGGAACAGTTAAAATCTCGTTAAAATCTCGGTACACGCCCCTAGGATTTCTTTTTACTTCAGACTCGGTTTTGTCTCACAAATCTATCAGCTGCTTTCGGCGGGGCAAGGTCGCGCTTTCGACAGCTTCCTGATCCACGTCGCGCACTGCTACCGGGAGAAATATGTAGTCCCACGCGCACGCGGTAAAAACACGTACATTCAATGGTATATCGATCTTTTTCGATCGCGAGCAAGGTCAAAAGGGATTGGTTTTGCCTCGCTCTTCCTTCTCTACGTTACACCGCGCCACCCATTCGCCGTCTTTGTTTTGCCTACGTCTTTTCTCTTCTCGCGTAGCGTATTTCGTCGTTCGCCCACTCGATATGCGAACCTTCGCTTCGGAAAATTAATTGCGCTCCCGTCTACCTGTCCCTGCTGTGTACCACCTCCCGTGCCTCTTCTCGACTTGCTCAAGAGTCCACGCAGGTCGATCGTTGGATACCACACTTGTACGTGTCTCTCTTATAACGATGAATGTATCTCCTAGAATTTTCCCGGATGGGCTCGACAGAGGTTTTCTTAAGAGTGAGAGACACTACGAAATAGTGCTTAACTTCAAAAAAAGTTTAAAAAGTCTTTTGTATCCTAACTAAATACAAACGTTATATCTTGACCCCCACACACTGATATTTGTTCACGTCTGTCAGCTTGATTCCTCAATAAATTCGATGGTAAACTTTGGCTTATGCAGATTATGTAGATTCTATTTGTACACTTGATGGATTTACGTGATAAAGCATATGACAATGATGCGCATGAATATTCAACTGTCGATCATGGAATATTTGACCGTCTGTGAAAGCGCCATTCGTATATAAGTATACAGAAAAAACGAAAGTATCTAAAGTTTTAGCCAGATTCAAATCTGAAAATATAATTTTGTTGGACCATCCAAATAATTATATAGGACACTCAAACTGATTGCTAGAATATTAAAACTTTTTGCAGTATTGCTCATTACGTTTAAGATTTATGATGATCTACGTAACACTGAGAAAAAGAGTTTGATTGGAATTATAATTAAAAATGGATAAATCACAAAACTTTCTGGTTGAATCTATTAGAATTCTAATTGCGATAACCAGAATTCTGATTGGTTTAATCATAATTTTCTAGTTTTGTCCATTACTTTCTTAGTGAATAAAATTATTTTTAGATCTATATTTAGCTAAATTTTTAGATACTTTAGTAAAATCTTTTTCTTTCCGTGTAGATTATTCTCATAATTGTGAGAAGAGTGTTAGCAGTCGTATAGTTATAATTGATGTTATAAACATACAGCCAAAGGCCACAAAGTATCTTGTTAATATTAAGTTGACGTAGTGTAACGAGACGAAGAAATACGATCTAGTTAACATTGCTGCTGTACGTGTGTCTCCGTAAACTTGTCTGCGCAATTGCTAAACTGCCACAACCGCTAATTGTCGTCTCTAATTACATTTTTGCCGACCGACCAGACGGCACGATGATGCATGTAACACGACGCGTGACTGTATGCTGCGCAAGGAATTCACGCCACCGTACCTCCATTAAGTATGCGTTACCAAACTTTCCCCTATAGTCGTGCCAAAGACAGTAGATGACGAAACGATCATGGGCGGGCTCAAGCTATAACGCCGCTTGAATCATTCGTAAAGTGTGAAATCTCCGCGACATTTAGATGCCGCCTTCGGTTATCTATCGCGAAGAACAAAGAAAGAAAATCATTGACCTTTAATCCGAAATGAACTATAAAGAGTAAAGAGTACAATTTATTTGCGCGAGAATAATTATTATAATATCGAACCTGAAATATTTAGAAAAAATTTTTCTTATAACGATGTGTAACAGCTTATTATTATTTAGTGAATGCGTAGCATTAGATACAAGATGTTTTTTTATACAATGTTACTGGAATTTCGTTATCACATCATTTATTCTAAACAAGTTTTAATACTAGATTACGGGCTGATCTTATGTCATATATCGTGCAAGAATCCCGACTCGACTTCCTGATTAGTATGCTATCACGATGGTGTCAGCACAATATATATATATATATATATGTATATATATAGTTTTTTTTCGTAGTAAATTATACTAAAATTAAAAGCGTTGAACTTTTATACCGTAAGATATTTAATTCCGGAATGTACTCGCGCGTGCCCGTATTTGGTCATGTCTATATAGGAATCGAATCAGTGGGTCTCTAACAGATCCATGTCCAAGAAAGCCAAAATCGAGTTTTACGAACGACTTGCGATTAACGGGCCGAAGTGAGCGCGGTCAAACATTCTTACAAATGCGGAATGTAGAACCCTTTATCAACTTCGCAGAGGTTCGTGAGTGGTATTCTATGTGAGCGAAGCGGGCTCCGTTTCTGCTCACGAACCCGGACATGGCTCTCACTCTCGCGCGCATTATTGCCACGTTGCTCCTGATTCGATCACGATCCCATTTATCTCATCGACGCAGAACGGTAAATCCCGTGCCCGTGAACACGAGGCACATGATACGATATTATTTGCTGCTGTGGTTCCTCATTGAAATTCATCGTAAAAGTTTTTAGTACATTGAACTCGAGTGGTTGGAAATCCGTTACGAACGTTTTCGTACGTTGAGCTCGAGTTATTGGTTACCTGTGTTCGAAAATATCGATATTAGAAAAATAAAAACCAGTTTTGATAATGTAACTAAAAATTTAGCTGGATAACAGATCTGAAAATAATTTTGTTAACTCCTACTGTCTCATGGAGATGCAACAAAGAAAATTATCGTGCAGGAAATGTATCAGTATCGAAAGTGGAGAGACTTTCCCGAAAGTAAACACACGTAACAACCAATTAACAGAACTCTGTGATAATTGGTATCCGCGTGTGCAAGTCTCCTGCTGTATTTGCGGAATTGAAATTCTATCGCTGACTTGTGTATTTTATTCTTGTATGTTTGATCTTTAACGTGCGCGCGAAGCAGGCATTTTAGATGCGAACAAATATTTCAGGAATACATACATGATAGATATCGTCGGTGCAGTGTCGACAAATTAGAAATGGTAAAAGGCGAATATAGACAAATAGCTTAACTTGATTAAACTGTAGAGGCGAGGTTTTTCATTAAAGCCCCGTACTATCATAATTATACTACAGCATAGCGAACACTTTTGATTGATATTACGTTAGATTTATTGATTGTAATTTCGATAAAGAAAATACACGTTTGGGCTACGTAGTTGATTGATAATGCTGTATGCGTAGGCACACTCGAAGAAGCAGGAAACATTTGTGATTATTTATATGCCGTAGAGAAAATGTGCAGTGATTTCGTACTTCGCTACGTAAATTCGCCATAGACAATTTATAATCTCCATGCTCTGACTACCGTATATTATATTCTATTATTGATATCAACAAATTAACCGATATCAACGTTCGTTCTCAATATACACTGGTAATAGTTGTGGTTTGATCTGTTCAAACTTGCATGAATATCCGATTCAGATGGAAATCCGAAGCATCGGTATCGGCATAAATTGCCATAATTTCTCGTGCTATTTGAAATAGCAAAATCCGCCATCCTCGAATGTACACATGCAACTCACATCTAAGCCATGAATCAAAATCCGCTTAACGATTTTTCCAACGTTAATTTATATCGGCGTTTCCTCGTTTAATAGTTTCACGAGTACTCTAGCCAGTATCTCGCTCGAATTTATAGTCGAATTTTCTACATCGCTTCCATACCATGGAGAATATCTACGCATTTTAATACTGTACACGGATATTTAATCGTGTACAGTATTTCTCGTATATTTAATCAAAGAGGAAAATCCATCGGAATATCGCGATTCGAAGAAGTCATTCATTCGTACTGTGCTCATTACTTCACCAGAAAATTACATGTTTTAAATGTTACGCGAGATCCTTGAATTCATTTGTGAGTCTAAGTAAGTTCCGACATAAGAGTATATTCCGGCGTTTACAATGGTTGATTACGTCACTGCTAAATAAAATTCATAGCTACATAAAGACGTCACAGCATCCCGCATTATGTAATTACATCATAATTTTACAACGTTAAAACTTTCTTTTCAGCTGGTCTCGCGTAATTAGTCCTGCTTGATTGTACCCTCATTTACATCGTACGTATATCTTTTTGCGCTACATTCGTCTTCTCGCAAGTGCTCGTATCCTATCGTTTGTCGGTTGTTAAATCGGGAAGGAAGGACGCGCAATTGTGTAATTCTGCAGCGAGGAAATCTCCGCTGTGTGTCTCCTACGTGTCACAGACCACGTGGACGATTTGTGCTTAGGTAAGTCGAAAAGAAAGTGGTCATTGGAAGGAGAGGCGCGCCTTCGTAAGAAGGCGCGTCATCTTTATGCGTGCGTGCACGTGACTTAACGTCGGCGTTAATTCTTCACGTGCTGTTGAGGAAGTCATTGCGTAATAAACCGTATACTCCGGTAGTCGCTAGGGATCGACGATATCGACGTTTATTATTCGAAGACTAGGACGAGAAACTCGATAAAGAAGAAAAACGAAACGCGATAAGCGAGAAACAGAAACACAAATCCGTTTTTCAATTTTAATGAGAATGATTTTTCAACCGGTATGCCACAAAAGGTATTCAAATGTACCGTGAAAAGTTTTAAAGAATGTTAAAAGAAACGGAAAAAATTTGAAAATATGTAATGAAAAAATTATATTTTGCTGAATTACTTAAAAATTTAGCTAGATACATATCTGAAAATAATTTTGTTGAACTATCAAAATAATTAATAGAACATTGATGACAATGCTGCAAAAAGTTTAACATTTTAGTAATCAGTTTAAACATTCTATATAATTATTTTAATAGGTATAAAACTAATTAAGCATTAAAAGGCATAAAGCCAACTGGCTTTGTCCCCTTTAATGCTTAATTAGTTTTTATACCTATAGAACCTTATTAATTACTTTATTTTAAAAATTACTATTTATTTTTGAATGTCTATTGGCAGTATTTAAACAAAAGATATGCTAAGTTATGATCTACGCTGAATATACATCTTAATAATGTACCCTGACGAATGTGACTCGTTATTTAATGTGCTGTGAATTGAAAAATATTGAAAAACATTGGTATAAAGTGTATACCATTGAGTAAATTAAAGGAGCTGCATATCTTTGAATACAATATTTTCTCATATTTATAACGTAATTTCACCTTTAATCTTAGGTTATTAAGTTCTCTGTGATCTTTTAAATTTCAAAACACTGTATCTTATCCCTGCGTGACATACGATTGTTTACTACTGCTTACCTCTACACTATATTGAAATATAATTCGATACGGTTGTAAAGCCGGTTTTTAATGGCCGATTACGATGAATATACGGGCATATAATTAACAGTACGATGCACATCGCGCGTCACCGAAAGTAACGCCCAAGTTACGACCTATATTCTATATCTTGTAAGTTTAACACGACGTTGTCTTTATAAATCACAATTACCACAGCAGCAATTTAGTCGCCCGACCTTCAGTAGCGAATTATAATTATGTCGAAGCGTAGCGATTTGTGAGTAACGGCCGCCATCGAAGCGCGATGCAATTAAATTTTGCAGGACCTGCTCGCGCGATATGTCGTCTCGCGGTTGACGGATACTAGGCATAAACGCTCTCTCAGCTTCCTTGAACCTTCACAAGCCGATGATTAATGAGTTCGTCCGTCCGGGATTGCGTGTTCTCAAGTAGGTGACAAACATTGGAAAAAACCCATTTTCGTCTTTAAAACGACAGTAAACCTCGTAAGTCTCGGACGTTTTTCAGCTGTCTGCGGCGATTGCGCTTTAAGATTGCCTCTGAATCAACGCTGGGGATCATTAGTTAGACCTTGAAACGTTGGTACGATAATCGTCCGAAAAAGCACAGATGTGCGATTTTATACTGATTACAAGATGGCAAGAGATAACTTAGATGGAAGTTTAATATTTAATAATGGATACCTACTTAGGCGTGTTTATACTTGGAACGTCATTAAGACTCGTGCGGAGCGAAATATTGCTTGCAGTCGATGTACTGTTATTCCAAAGGTTATCTCCGTCGGTACTTAAGCAAGATAGGTTAAAGATTTCATTACAGATTTCCGCAAATACTCTTGCATCATAGGTCTGGTATTTCGCACGTTATTAATGAAATTCTTATATTATAAATGTGATTGTATGTTATTTCTCAAGTACCTGACAAGTCAATGATCTGTAGTCAAGGTTAATTGTGACAGCGACTAAACCAATTCTATTTCGAGCCGATCTATCTAATTCCGGTTACAAATCTATAATACTCGGTACCACGTTAGGTCGTATCCTGTTGGCAACAAGCATACGAGACATTCTATTTTATTCACGGGAATTTTGGGGATTTCCGATGACTACTAGGTATGCAGGAATGCTCACGTTGAAATGCAGCTCTTCAAGTTCACGGTTAGGTAAAATACAGCGAGGCAGAGCAGCAAAAATATAATATTTATATACTTCATAAAATGTTAATCCTGTTTTACATGCGAGTAAGATCCTGTTTTGAGGCTTTTAATAAGACAAATGCTGCTAAAGATATTTTAAATTGCATCTCCACGTACAGAGAAAGGTATGCGGAAAATAAAATCTTGACGCGTGATGTGTATTTTTTTTTAAATAAAACTACTATATATCTTTATTCGAATTTTGTTAACCAGAGCCGGAATTGAAACTTTTATAATAATCACTATTATTTTGAAACGAAAACGGTTATTTAATAGTCGATACTTGTAGCCAATACTTACACTTGATTTTAAAAGCCTGTTTATACCTTTCAGTTGTATAATCATATCTTTGTCTAAACTTATTGCATTTTAAATTGAATTTAATGTCGGAAACTGTCCATACTTGATATGGACATACCACTCGTTTTGAATCATTATGTCATTTTATGTGATTACAGCATTTTCTTAGAAAAGAAGATGCAAATTGTAATTTATGCACAACACGCGGTCAAATGCCACTTTTCTTCTGTATACGATCATATGGGAATTTGCAAGACTTCGTTCACACGACCTATTGTCGAGTACTCACGCGATCTCGTAGCGTTGTCATTTTCACTCTTCATCAATCGTTAGTTCTAACATTCCTTTGGAACATACGCTCGCAACTGTATTATTACGGACGTTACATTAACTTTACATTTACTGTTGCAAAAGTCATTATGAAACAATTTAATAAGACGTCCATATATTTCTATAATAATTTGTTTTAAAATATTTTTAAATTTTGTGTTTCTTTTAATTTATTTTATAATAATGTCAATGTTATATCACAAATAAGCTTTGAAATAGATTTCCGTTTTAATGTTAAGATTTAGGTATGATTAAGAATCATTGTATCTCAAACATTATTTACGTAATGTAATATTTTCACCGAGAAAATTAGACATTTTTTGTGTAACGTCAATTTTCACTTATAATTTTATGGCTCGCAAATTTCGCGGTTGTCGCATATCGAAAATTAAGAGACCGTATCGTATCCGTCCATAAATCACTTTGACGTCCCGTAACATTGTCTCATTTGTTGGATTCCGCGCGGCAGTACATAATACCATTTATTTTATAAAAATGACTTCTCACGTGAATCATCACAGTTTTTACGGTAAAGTCAAGAGCCACGATTTTCTTCCAGTTCGCATGTATGCATATATGCTTATAGCGTGCAGTATATTCCACATATCGCTTATCTGCTACAATGACATAACTTGAAAATTATTACGTTTTGGTTACTCGCAGAAAAAGAATAGAAACTTAAAGAGAAAAAAAATGCATTTTAAAGGCATGTATCTTTATTCCTTCACAATCAATTATTACATCGGAATTGCATTTTAAAATTAATATTACAGAATTTAATGATTCAAGACATTGAAATTCATTTTCTGGAAAACTTTCTTGTTTCTGTGTCGTTTGTGTGGCAAATAAACGACGTGTACTCCGTAGAAAGAATAAAGGAGATAGAGCACGTCTTTTTCGTCGCCGAGTCGTTGAGGCTGGTTTTACCATGATAACTCTTAACTCGAAGAAGTAAAAAAAGAGAAAAGAATTCGCCGGTACTTGCGAGCACACGTGGCGCATACACACGTATTCTCATAACGTAACACGAGTAGCAAAATGGGACGAGGCGCGCGATCGGTTACACGGCCGATCTCTAATTGGCTGACCGTCTGCGATTTCGCAATTTTGTTTGCGACTCGTCTGAACCTTCCGTGCTCCGTACAACACCAGCCACGAAGTCTGCCGAATTCCGAAATACCTGCAATTTTAGCATGAGATTGCAAAAATGCAATGGCGTTTGGAAATGCAAGCCGTCGATCCAACTTTGTCAAAACGAAGACGGGATTATGCGAAATGTGTGGGCGATTATTTTATCCAACAGCGTTTAAGAGAGAAAAAAAAAAGCCCAACAATACAATCGATCCCTCTTTTCTCCGTGTCAATATATCGCTTCCTGCGTTTAGCCGGAATTCATGACGTGCTACGAATTTCACGCATGTCTTTTTGATGTTGTGTCGCGAAATATCGACGCCTACGCATTTGCTTCCCGCTAGCTTCGCGACTGTCTCGAGTAACGGTAGAATAACGGTGTGTATTCAAGACTTTAGACGAGACGGAATCTTTCCTTAATCCATAAAACAAATTACTCACATGAACCTTCTACTTCACTCGCTTTGGCTCGTTTACGCGAAATGTCTTTAATGAGGATTGCAAAGTTTCGTTATGAAACACTGATGAAATAACATCATCATAAATGGTCAAGCCAAAATTGCTTGAATTGAAGATAATTTAGTGTTTTTTTGCGAATTTGGTATAGGAAGTATCGTTTCTTCATTTTTGTTACACAGTTTCTTCTACTTATGTAATATTTGAAGACATTTTACTTGATCATATTCTTGTGCTGAATGTGGATTACACTGAAAGAAAGGGTTTGTTGAAGTATTAAAAAATTTTTTTTTAGCTAGATATAGAAAATATTTTATTTAACTATTACAGTTATATAGGATGCTCAGACTGCTAAAGTATCAAAATTTTTTATAGCATTAACTCGGGTTTCCAACTAATTACATAACTATATTTTGAAGATTCAACAAATTTTATTTTCAGATTTGTATATAGCTAAATTTTTTAACTGTAAAAATTGTTCTTTCCATATGTTTTTTTTCTCCAGCCACAGTCTGGATAAATAAATCAGTTTGTGATCTTTGTGAATTTTTTCATGAATTATTTAACAATTTTATATGTTTCGTATTATATGTATATATATAACGCATAAATTTATATAGTATTCTGACGTTACTTTTTTTACTTTTTTACAAAATTTATTCTAGACACCAATAAGATGATGAAAAACTCATTCTCGGAATTTGTTTGCATAGTTTGCATGTGTCTGAATAGAGCTTAACCGCTCGATCGCTCGTTGATTGATATTAAATATTCATCATCATGTTGACGTTATACATGTGGATCACGGTGGTATACATCCGATTTAACTATTTTTTTACTATCGGCTTATTCTGAAAGTCACAGAGTAAATTCTTATTTAGAATTTGCCACGTCATTTACTATTGTACGCTCCATAAGGCAATCAAGATTTCTATACTTATAATACAGTCGTTATAAAAGAAACAAGAACTTCTGGTCTGTCCAGTCGGATCCCATTCGAGTCAGAAAAGATTCAGCACAATAGCGAAGCCGAAGAAAAAAATTCAATTATGCGAGAAAGATGACAAAGTTCGCAGAGCATTGCCCTCCAAGCGTACCCACTTGGTTAACATTTCCTTGAAATTCGTTTTTGTAAGTTCCTTGACCCCCGCGCGGGCTGCATACGATACAAGAAAAAGAATTCTACAGCCGAGAGGGCATCCATGTATAAAACGATTCGCCATTCTTTACGTTGCTAACACTTGTGGCCCTAAAACACGAGTCGTCACGTATCAAGAAGAAACGGCTGCTATTCGTCGCCGCAAGGTAAACGAGCGCGTGAAGTGTTTTACTACATCACACTATGCGTAGAAATCCTTATCCTTCCTCCTTTCTTCTTTTTGTCTATGGTTATAATGTTTTTCTGCTCTGTTAAACGCATTCGCAGCGGCGCTCTTTGAAAACCCGATATCATCTTGTTGATACAAAGATGATGAAACCAGGCATACTAATTATTAAGTTTCACCTCTTATTCTTTACATAAGCTTAATAAAAAAAAAAAAACTGTGTTTAAAATAATTAAAATAGTTTATAAAATAAAAATTTATTAAATAAAAAGGCAAACGTAAATATATTTTAATTAATCGTCGTAGATCTTTATTAAATTCTACGTTATTAGCTTCTTAGTTGGATGTCATTAAATCAACGTATTTACGCAGCTTTCTTATATACTTACACTTCTTGTATACCGCAAACGGTGAACATAACTTCGGCACAATTCGCGACAAGGACGTGATTCGAATTACTCGACGATACACGCTCGTGTAGCCATGAACCCCTATTCACAGATTCCGAAGTCGCTGCTTCTCCATTCTTCTTCGTCTTCTACCTCATCGTTCCGTCTGTATCTTACCGTCTCCCGCTGTCTGCGCGATCACAAAAATGTCTAATTGCAACGCGGGTGTGTGCGGCTGTCTACAGGCCGTCCGCTACGTGATGGAATCGTATTTCTCTCTACCTCTCTTTGTTTCACTTCAGCTACCCCCTTCTTGTATCGAAAGCGAGAGAAAGAGAGATGGCTATAAGAATTTATATGCTCGATACATTTATATATACGGATCTGTACGCAGGCAAACCTGTCTGCTTAACGATAAACCACACGCGCGTATACGCGCCTTTTCCTTCGATCGCACCACCCTGCTTTAAGATTCTTTTATCCCTGGTTGGTATTCAGTAATAATTCGCCGTATGCAAGGCATCGCAAGGTCGTGCGCGAACAGGTTTTTCGTGCTTCCTCCATGTCTGCGAGCAGAAAGGGTAAAATATTGCCAAGGGGGTGTGCGTCGGCGATCACGGTCGCGCCGCAAATGGCAGACAAAAGAATCGTGTCTCCGAACGTTTATCAGACGTAAATCCAATTACACGCGAAAAATTGCGACGAGGAGATAAAGCAAGACGAGAGCGACACGGTGAGATCAGCAGCGTCGCACCACGAACGTGGTTATAACGTGATTCATCGCGGGTACTTGGTGTGGAGATCCATTAAACCGATGAAATGATTAAGAAATAAGACGGTTTAATAGATCGGATGAGCCAACGCGTAACGGATAATCGCGTTGGTGCGTAACCGATTAATCTTGCACGAGGCGCGATTCCTGCAACGACTTAAGTTTTTGCCCGTAATAGAATCCCCAGTTGCATATCCATTAATTATATGATGACCGGTTGCGGTACTCGACTATACTGCTTCCGCGACACTTGCTTTGCTCTTGCCGAAGGCGGTTTACCGTCGCGATATATATAAATTATGTGATTAGTCATCGGCTGTGTCCACAGAACCCGGAACTTTGTTATAATTATGCATAACTCTATTATCCAGCGAAGGCGGACCGTCGCGCACGATTTTATCGGTAATACCAGTTTGAAACGACAGTAAAGTGACCGTCGCCCTTACACGGGGGTCACAAATCACCGTCGTCTTCTCATAAGGGCATCATCGCGAAAGGAACTGACGACAGAAGCTGTTAATAACGCTCCGCTGCGTTAAAAGCGCTTGCACGACAGTTTGTGAAAGGAAACTTTGTCCTTAAATGTATCCTTCTTTAAAGGAAAAGGTCATACTTTATCTATATGCGTTTAACCCGCATCAATTTATCAAATACTGTCATAATTGTTGAGGTACACGTCAGAAGTTCAAGATTGAAATCTGGCAGAATGCATACGTATTATCCTATATTTCTATTATCGAATGATATCGTTATATTGGATGTACGTTCATCATATAAATCATAAATCTTATCTTTTCCACTTATGTTAGACGTAAATAAATGATTCAATTATTCAGGGAATAACTGAAAATAACGTAATCTTATATTCATTTTATACAATACAAGATTTCAAACGAAAATAAATCATTTTAATTAGAAAAAAGTATCCATAATAAGCTAAACCTTCATTTTTCGAATCATCAAAAAATACATAAGAAAATTATCCATTTAACAAAATTATATTGTGATGTAAATTTAGCAATAATGGTAAATACAAAGTATAAATGTGGCAATGAAATCGCTGAATATAAATGTAGCAATGAAAAGTACTAACAAGACAGTGGAGCATTATAATTTATGCCTATAATATAATAAGCTTTATATCAGGAAGTTTTGTGAAATACGGAAGCTCGTAGAATGAAGGTACAAACATGCGAGATTTTATTACGAGGAATATTTATAGTGATCCAGGCTAGCCAGGCTTTTGTGGCATAAGGAAGTATAATAAGCAGCAAGGTTGCAATGTATTATATCTTTTTAAGACAAAGACATTAAGTAACTCCGCGGGCGAAAAAGAAATTTTATGGCAATGCGAAAATAGGGTGCAGCGCAAGCATCGAAAAGACGCGATGTTGAGAAGCCACGCCTTTTATTATATTTCAAATTTAAAGGAACTACCGCGACTCTTCGATTTCAAGCGTTTTACAAAGTAATATACGCCGATTATGATCTCAAGATTTATACGAAGCGGAGATATTTGCACATTAAAACGATCACGTAATCATTACCTGTCGTACAAAATGCTATAATATATAAGATTGTAGATCTTCTATGTAGTTTATTGTATTGTCCTCGCGTAACAAATTATAATGGGATAATATTTTATAGCGAGACATGTAGTGGGAGAGAACGACATGTTTATTCCATGCACCACGTTCTTCCGTATCTAATTGCTACCTTATATACAGTAGGTGCAAAAAGTATTCTTACAGTGGAGATATCTGTTTTAAATATCTTATTTTTGAAAATAAGTGTTAATTAGCAATTTATTACCAAAGAATAAAATAGATTACATATAAATTTTTTTACCTAAAAAGGTGTAACTATAAAATATATAAAAATAATTAATATTTATTTTCTAAAAATATAGATTTTGAAACGATATTTTTTACATTTATACATATATATATGTATATATATGTGAATAAAGTACATAATTGCATTAATTAACGAAAGATGACAGTTATGTGTTAGAGAAAAATTAAGCAGTTTGAATTTTTTTTTTGATCGAATTAATCTTGTAAGTTATTATGTTACAATTTTATATTTTTATGCCAATGAAGTTACGATTCATGCTGCTTGTTGATCAACACACTCTGATTTCAGTATAATGAAATATTTTTAACACTCTTTGGCATTGTGTGAACGTAATATCAGATTCGCAAACGTTCTCTCACGTATTTTGTGACCGTGAAAGCATCCACGTAATATAAATACATAAACGTGTAAGAAGAAAGTAAACGCGTGAATTATATTACAAAATCCAGCATCTATTATATTTTCTTTAATTTACATTCACGTTTTTTTTCCAGTAACTACAAATAAATAAAATCTTTTTATTTTTAATAAATTTAACTAATTTTTGGTTTTATCGATTACGTATTACAAATGTCGACTTATAGCTTGATCATTGCTCTACTCGATATTTTTACATCTTATCGCTTGAACAAATGCGGGAAATGTTATCTATTTTCTCCAGGAGTTTCTCTTCACCACGAACTCATTGTTTTGCAATTCAATATTGTAACGCCTGGCACGTGATTTCATTCACGGGCAGAATAATATTTACATAATGTCATTTCATTGCTGCCCTCGTAATAATCCGCAAGTATAAAATGAAAAAAAAAAAAGGAGATTGATAACGACGATCTTATGTAAACATGCATCGGTTTATTAGCTTGTTACGTGGCACAAACGTTTCTTGCATTCGTATCTAAGAAACGGTGAAAGCGGCGGCAACACACAACACCTCGGTTTTCGTCATTACAGTATTTCTCTCCCTCGTGCTATTCGTATCCCGTCCGTCTTTATGCGTACTTTTGGAATGCACCGCCGGATTTTTTAATGCACAACTGTGCGCGCGATGCTACATCATCGCGCATGACGAAGGCTGAACGTGATTGTACGCATACGCGGGGGGCATGGAGCCGCGACGGAATGATGTGTGCATGATGCCCGGTATCATTTTGCTCATATCGTTTTCTCGCGAATCCATCTTTGCTCGTGCACCATAGGTGGATTCTCCAAGGGCACAAGCAGCAGGCACGCGAACATTAAGATCGGAGGGCGTTGCACCCTGCCGCCTGTATTGTGCTATACACCCGAAGCAAGAAGATTAAATCAAACGCTTATAAAAAGTATGATAAACTTGGTTGTTCGACCGGCTTTTATTATGGTCTTATTTAGCTCTGAGATAGAAAGAAACTGCGAGATATATGTATATTATGATACTTAGCTTTTATTATACGGAATTAAATTAGTGAGTCCGTAGGGCAATTACAGTCAACCTTGATAGTATTCTCATTGGCAAATGCGATAATAAAAAGATAATACAAACTAAAATTAATCCTCGGGGGACGAGTGCGCGTTCACTGTGTTAATCTGCATTTATCACGCAAATATAAATATCAAGAAAGCGGATTCGGAGAAAATATGTCGTATCAATGATTCTCAAGCTATCTTAAAAGCGAAAGTTTGTTTTTCTACTTTAATAGAAATACAGAATTTTGCATAATTCCAGCCACAGGTTGGTTACATTGATTTTACTAGTATAATCGCAAATAGCGGGGTCCAATTTAACTTTTACTAAATTATGCGCAGATTTATTCTGTATTTCGATTGTTGATAAACGCTTCCGCGTTCTTAGCGTACACGAATCAACTTCTAATTCTCATTAGCATTTTAATAACGTTCAGGACTTTGTGCGGACCGTCGCCAGCCTAGCATTGCGCAACATAACCACTTTCTAATTATAACTTAGATAATCAAACAGAGTTTGATTATTTATGTTTCCAATGATTACATATGCGACTATACCAGCTGTTTCTCTGACACATTGACCTTCCGGCCGTGAACAATTCGATATGTACCACTTTCACGGAAACCCGATGACGACATAGAGTTATCGCCGGCACTGCCGCTGTTTATCATTGAAATCACCGATCTCGGAACGCGCGGGCCGCACGATCTGCGACATTAGGCGACGACACGCATCGGCGAGACGTCGTCGCGTTGCGTGTACAGTCCCACTTTCGCATGCACAAAACGACAGTCCAAGGCATGCCTGCCCCTGGGCCAACTTCCGCGGCGACGAAACGATTTATTGACGGTTGCAAAAAAAAGTGTACCGAAGGGACCTTATTTCGCATGTACTCGGCTGGTTGGATGCGCGCGTGGCGTGGTGCGATTAACAGCAATGACATACGATGATTGGTTCCCTTTTTCACGCACATTATTATTTATTATGTCGAGTATAATAAGCGGAGTGAATATCAACGGTTGCATGCAGAGGTCATTAAAATCGCCATCTCTCAATCTCCCAAATTGTCTCTCTTGCACGTCGCCATCAAGTTTTACCTACTTTTCTGAATCAAATAATCTTCATATCGTGTACACTTCGTAAAAAATGATATCGAATAAATGATATTAGATATCCAGTTTGAGGTACACGAAGGAAATTATATTTGTCGTATATTCCATCTATCGAGCGTATTTTAGCATGACCCCAGTATCCAAAAAAGTGGTCTCAAAACTCGAGTCGATTGCGTAATCAGCGCATAAATAACTATAAACAATGAAATAAGTTGCACGACGAGATCCATAGGCATTTTTTTAAGCGCCCTCAATAATGTGCGTTCTTCTTATTTGTAAATCGTTTATGACGAACCGTTCATCGTCGCGCGTCAACACACTAAACCAGCTTACACACGGTTTTGAACTCCTTGTCGGACGAGGAGGAAAAAAAAGGAGATTTTAGTGAATCCAGCTTGATCATTTATCGAGAAGCGTGCCGCTAATTTGAGAAATTTTTAAACATTAATCATCTGGTGCACAATGCACGCTGACGTAACACGTATACTACCGATGACGTAACTATAAGTACGATCTTAAAAAGTACACGCATAAAAGAGCCGCGAGCACGCGTTATAGGAAACCATAAGCGAGCATTAGCATCGATTACGTTAATTACGTCTTGTTAAAAGTTATTACCGTCATACGGTAGATGAAACACTAAAAGTAAGCATATCCTGCTTCTGTTTACAAATTCCGATCATGATGAAGTCACTCTTGAAGAGGAAGGTTATTATTTAATAATCTACATAATTAATATAATTATTTTTTCGATAATGAAAGCTTGTTCATGGCGAATTAAAAAATTGCAACAATTTATCCATGATATTTTAGCATATATTTAAAGCAAATTATGAGGAGGAAAAAATATTTTCCTCTATAATAATAAATCGATATTTTTATATCTGTTTACTAAAATAATAAATTAATATTGGTAAAACAAGGCGAAGTGTACAAATATTTGTTATTCTTCAGCTTTTTTAACTACCTAATTATATCTCTTTATAATGATACGAGAGATCTTAATGGTTCGAAAGTATATATATACGAGAATAAAAATCATCGTGGATACCTTATATTTTACGATGTCAAGCAATCGACGATTAAAAATATTGGAACAGAAGCCGACATGTTTTAAAAGATATCTCTCGCCTTTTTTTTTTATTTTCATCTTAAACCAATTACATTCTCCCTCTCTCACATTCTTGTTCACGGAATCCTATTGACAGTCGACAAAATAATGCGGTTGGGCTAAATGCGGTCTCGTTTTATCGAGTCGTTCTGCATTAATATTTCTTCTGTTTCTTTTCTCCGTTGTAAAAATACACCCTCATAAAAACGGCGGTAATCATACGTACGTGGGAGGGTAACTGCCGAACGCGGTCGTTGGATGCAGTCATTCGCGTACGATTGCATGTATGATGTACATTCGGTATAACCGAGAAAGGGGGGGGGGGCGGGAGGGGCGCCATATAAGCAGGATATATGAGCGCCGATCGGACCAGTTCAAACGAGTTTGAGACCGAAGGCGAACCGCTCGATCCACGAAAACCACGAGCGAAAAGTGAAAGGGACAGGAGAGAGACACAGGTGGAGTTGCGAGGTTCGGGACAGGAGCTCCCTGTGGAAGATCCCCGACCTAGCATAACCGGCTAACAGCGCTATCATCTCTGTTATATATGTCGCTACAAAATGAATTTCCTGGGAATCCCGGGGGATTCGTACCCCTCCTCCTCGCGAGATCTAAATCGAGAATCGGAAGGGTGCTCTTCAGTTGAGAACGGTCGAACGCACGTCGACCTTGAGGAAGGCAAGGATCACGATCCCTCGTAGAAACAGCGGGCCACTCCGTTCCGCTTTCGAGGAAGGAACGACCTTCGCGCGTGCGGTTGATCGTCTCCCGTGCGTACCATCATCAGTCATGAATTTCTACGTGATGTTGCAACAAAGAATAGCCCACAACTCTGAAAGAGAATCTAATCGGCGGACCCTTACAAAGGTCGTTAAATCGCTTTCACGATGGCCTTCGCCAATGAACTCGTGTCCGGTAATTGTGACAAGGTATCGACCGTGACCTTGAAGAGACAGTCGACTGACATATCTAGCTAGTTCTGGACTTGAGCGGGAAAACACGATTTGATTTGTCGGATTAGGTCGAGTGAGCATCGCATGATCAAACCGCATCTCTCTGAGAAAAATATATAAGTAAATATTTATTTAAATTTAGGATATTTTTTTCAGTAAAAGAATTCTATTGTTGTTAGTCTCTGATGGAGAAAGGAATCGCTACCGTTCTATTGTATTTCTTACTGAGATTCTTCTGACTTTAGAAAACATTGAGTGTCATTATAAGTTAGAAACTATTTTTCTTACTAGTACTTCTTTTTATTTTGCGCGGTCATTTATGAATCGAATACATATTCGCATCAAGAATATAAGAGTCGGATAATAAAATCCTATTTTAGTCGAAGCGGATCTTAGCGCATAATAATATTCATATGTAAATTTGCAAGCATATTTTTCAGGTTTATACACCGCGCGCCGATTCGCTTAATCGTACCTGAAATTCAATCATAAACTATAGCTGGAAATAACATTACATATTACATTGATCGTCAATTTAATAATAGCATCATTATTCATATTAGCATAATAAGCATCTTAAAACATTATTCATATTAACATATAATAAGCATCTTAAAACCTGTAAAAAGGCAGTGTTTAAGTTAAAACATTGCAAAGAATTTATTGTAAAAAATATCACTTTACAGCCAGGATTTGAACCTGGAACTCCCGACTTTCCAGGACAAGCGTCTTATCAATTTAATCACCGAGACATGTGGAGATATTTATCGCAATAACCTGTAAGTCCGGCAAATCAAATCAGCGCGCCGTTTATAGAACTGAAAAACGTATTTGCATATATTTTATTAAGCATCAAGATCCGCTTTAAGAATATTCTTTTTATTATTCGATTTAAGCTATAATCACACTGACGATTGTTTATTGGATTGCAATAGTGATTGGCGATTACTTTTCAACCAATTAAAACAAAGCAATTAATAACTGCTTTGCTCTGACTGATTGAAAAGTAATCGTTAATTAAAATCACAATCCAATTAACAATTGCTAGTATAATTACATTTTTATTTTCGTTGGTCTAATTTCCACTTATAATAGAATGCAAGATATTGCTAATTGAGTATACGATGCAACCTTGACTGATGTCCGGCTTTACTGAGATTCATAACTTCTGTTTTTATATATATATTCAGGTATATAATGTTCTTTATTAATATTTGCATACTCGCTCACGTTTCGAGACTCCATTCGCCGAGGAGGAAAGCCTACTTTAACGCGATTCTTCATCATTCTTCACCTGTAACCTCAGCAATGCTTATATCCGCATCGTGGCCAAATAATGCGATTATTACATGTAATACGCGAGGAGTCGAGGTCTATGAAAAATCCTACCTAAGCATATAATAATGATTATAGGTCTCGAGTTCTAACAACATTTACCTGGTGATCCTAATGTTTAAAAATCGCGATGGTTGTGGTTAATCGGGTATACTCGGAAGTAGAAGAGAGTTTTGTCGGGTAAAGCAATTGATTTTACTTTAGGTATTTACAGAGCGCGAACATCACGCACCGTTTGTTTCTCTTAATCCTTCGAGAACGGAAGCTTTCTAATCAAGAAAATCAGAATTAGTTTGAAAATTAGTACTAATTGTTTGCATAGCACAAATAAACTTCAAATAAAACGAAACTGAAAATTTCCCATTACTTTGCAATTACTTAACAATTTTCTAAAACTGAGTTTTGTGATAAACAGATTACTTTTTTGTATGTATTCGCTTTGTAAGGTCGATCCGTTTGAATTTTTTTTTATCGAAAAAAATCACGAAACAATAAGTCATAATGAGCTAACCGCATATAAAAATTATTCTAAATTAGATTATATCGACGAGTTAATTTAAAAATCATGTATTTTTCGGCCTGCTAAACCAAGTTCCCCCTAATAAGCGAAACGCGATATAGGTACATGTATGTTCCACAGTTTATCGCTTTAAGCCTAATGCATAATAAAAAACTACAGGTAATAGAAATACGGAATAACAGATTTCAATCTATCAGAAATCATGTAAACACGTACAGTTAGGTTGAAATCGGTTCCTTGTTCCTGTTGTCAGTGCTTTACAATTTGGTACATATTAGGCTTTAAGCGTGCGCGACATCGTGTGAAGTTATTACTTATGAAGACCTTGTGTCTTTCACGATTTGAAATCATTAACATACCTCATTATTGCAGAATTGTGCCATCCTCTCTTTCTTTCTCTTTTAAAGCGGCGATCTTACGCAAATAATGCCATAACGTCGTGACAAATATCTGTTGGTTCGCGACAGATGATCCCTCGCGCGAGAACGTGCTTCTCAATGTTTGTGCTGGTTAACAAGCTAGACCTAATGGATCACTGTTTCTCGGGTAAAACGCTGCAAACCCGGTGATTTTCATACTACTCACGAGATCTGGCGCAATATCACTCCTAATACGGCCGTTGGCGCGCGTAATCTCTGTCGATCGTGGTTTTTCAAAGCAGTTAATGGTGAAAATCTATTAGTCGCACATTGAATCGTCGCCGTAAATTATTCATTCACCAATGTGCCATTGTATCGCTTTGTAGCAAAAATGATTTATTAATAAGACATAATCATACGACGCCCGTATGAATACGTATGTATGCCTCTTTCAATGCTTCTTCAATGCTCTTTAAATCGCACATACCGGTAAGATCTTGGAGATAGTATTTTTGCGAGCCACCTAAACTTATGAAACGAGTCATCCTTTCGATCGCACTCCGCTAATTAAGCAAGCGTAATTAGCAATAATAACGGGAAAGTTAATTAATTGCATTCTCGATGATTATTTGTTAGAGAGAGAAAGAGAGAGAGAGAGAGAGATATCTTGTTTATCTCTTATTTACTCCCGAGTCGAAATTTTGCTCCTACTTTAAACCCTAGTTTTAAGGATGTATGTAGACTCTAAGCTAGAGGCTTCATAATAGGTTTGTTGTAATGAATTGAGCTCCTACGTTAAGCCTCTAAATGGCAGTTATCCGAAATTTCGTACTTTTAGGTTTAAAAGAGATTATCGGCAAGAATATTGCGGTTCTAAATAGGAGTTGTGGATTTCAGCTAGAAAAACAAAATTTTTGAATCTGGAGTGCATAATTAATGATACTCTCCCATAAATATGAAAGATATAAATAGGTATAGATTCTCTTTAATAGTGGAAATGATTGATTAAAGTGACGTTTTTATAAATTTAGCGGGATAACCTCATACGTAAATTATTTTTATTATAGATAGCTGATTTCCCTTTAAAAGCTATTCTTCTTAACTTCAAAACAAATTATCATCAAGTGTCATCGTTGTACGTAATCTCGCATGTATTATAGATATATATATGTTACATCTCGCGGTAGTATTACATTATCCGTCAAGGACGTTACTGCGGTTTTGTTGGAGAATGATTAGGCACGTTAGACCGGTATACCACGCAATGTGCGATGTATGGTAACACGGAAATGACGTTCGTCGAGGAAGAAGAACGTGCAAAAAACAGATCCGCGAGGAGCATGTGACGTAAGCCCTCCTAGACGAGGCAACAAAAAAGTCGAAGAAGAAACGTGACCGCTTGTTATACGCCGATCTATACTCAAGTGGTCGACTTCTCTTCCTCGTGATAATTTTTTCTGCCTCCTACGACTTCCAGGCCTATGTAAATAGCGCAGTCTTGAGAAGAGAACACGCGGAACTCGGAGGCTGGTGTTCATTAATACGTCGTTCGAGAAATGGTCTGTACTACGTCTACATCTAATGAATGGGCATGAAGACATCGTATCCATTTCGTTAACAACCTGACAACCGATTAATCCAATTACAAAGTAAATTGTGTGAGAATCAAAAGTCGTTGAACCCACGTGCATTAAATTTACTGGGAACGTAGTTCTTTGTAGATTGAAAAGCCAGTGATTAAAACGCGATTATTAAGAAATATCTTGACATTTTCTAGAGAGTCGTGATCATTAGTATGAGAGCATCTCACATCGCGTATTACTTTTTTAATAGAAAAAACTGCTTTTCATGCATTCTTCATATTGATTATGTCATGCTTACTTAACGATTATCTTTATTATATGTATATATACTCGTATATATTATATAGTATATATAGGCTCACATATTTATATATGCATGCGAGAAACTAAATTATGGCTCACAAAATATATTTCTTTTTCGAACGATATATAATTTCCCACGGGCAAAATGTAGATCGATGCATATTTGTCAGATAAAGCTGGTTGCTCGAGCGCACACCTTTTAAGTTCGTCACACTCCCTTCTCGACAATTAATTCAGTTTTACAATCCGTCCCGGATCTTGGGATACAGATATTCTCCAAACTGTATGTGTGTGTATGTACAAGACATTTATAAATTCCTCCCCGACCAGTCTGTGGAATGTGAATTTTTTAACGGCGAATGCACGCAAGGGCAAGGTTTTTTTACGGTATTCGCGGATTCGCCCGCGGAAGAAAATGGGCGGGGAGCCACAATCAGGTGGTCGCAGAACCCGCAGGAACCTGTCTTGAGACAAAGGCAAGCATATACTTGATCCGCTTCGAAAATCGTTCGAAAGGTTCGAGGACATAGGTAAATGCTCCTTCATCACCGATTTAACGAGACAAATAATGAACACTGCAAGTTTACTTGAAACGTATCGTATCAAGAATAAGCAATGGAACTCAAAAATTTTAATACATCTCATTTAGTGTCTTCTTATTATGCCGGATTTTATGTATGAAAAAGAGGTTCTAGAATTACATCGCATGTCTACAGGTTTAACATCCTGGATCGATGTCCTCTTTTCTTATTATAATTATTAATGAAGGACTATGGATTTATTATTCACATTAAAAGTACGACACATTTTTTTAAATTTTATTCATTATAAAAGGATTGAATTATTATATATTCTATAAAAATGAATTATTATTACTATTTACTATAAAAATAAAAAAGCGATGAAAAATTACTATAAGGTTTCTTCCATATACCATAAAGATTGTAATTATTGAAAAGTCAAAGAATTTTATTTTGTATTTGAAAAATGTAATACTTAGTCTATAAAATAACGAAATATTTATTAACATCACACTAACAATAAGAGAAACGTATGTAACATGGATACGTAATTCTTTTAATACATTTTTATTAAAAAATTGTTGTTTAACAAAAATTTTGTTAAATTAACTCAATTTTGATTAGAAGTATAATTTTTTAATAAAAAGGGTAGAAAATTTTTGTTAATCACATATTAATAAAATAGTTTTACGTACAAACATTTCTCTCAGAATAGTGTTAATAATATTCTTATTATTTCGTTACATTAACTTTTTTGTATTATAAGTTCTTTATTATATCATTATTCGTTAAGACGACAAATTCCCTGCAGAGAACAGTAGCAATTAAAGATATAATCCAGTAGTAAGTGGATCTTGGTTCGTGGATTACTACATTAAGCACAACGGGAGTGCTCTATCCGAGATTTTTATCTCGTCCGACAAGCTCGATGAGTAGTTTTGATGCGAGAATAAAATTACGCGGGACCTCTTTTATAATAAGGACTTGCATTCGCATAACGATAATGTTCGTCGCCGTTTCCTTCCAGGAAAAGATGTGAATCTTGAGATCCTCTTGATCCTGGCGGTCGACCTTCGGCGTCTCCTTTCGGAGCGCTACGTAACACGACACCGGGGCTATCCCATTCTCGAGAGCGTTCAGTCGCGCTAATTAAGGCGATTCTATCATCTCGCAGTACGCATGCGGGGGTGTTTCGACTGACGTTTTGCATGCCATTTATGATATCGGTTTCCGGACGCGAGGCTCGGCGTCTGTGCACCGACAGACGAAAATTATAAATTTAAATGCACCCGAACAATAACGAGATATGTACATGGAAGTCGAGTGGAGTGTAGCGCGGAGATATTACTGCCAACACGATTACAGGCCGCTAGAAATCGTTTCGCCTCGTTAATGACCGCGCTGGTTATTGCACGAGCCTCAATAATCGTAACACGAGATTCAGCGAACAAGTGCTCCTTGCCCTGGCCTGGGCGAGGACATCACCTCGAAACGAGGTTAATTGCCTGTGAGTGTCAGCGAGAGCAGTGGCTCGTGCACCATTCGATATGTCACTTGGCCCACGCCACGCTCCAAAAGCATCCCGTAGCACGCACAATAATGTCATTACAATTAGCAATTGCCGTGAACAATCTTATGTGATTGACGAGACGATATAATTAAAATGACAGGCAACGGACGAGACGTTGAAACATGGTAATAGGACTTTTTGTTAATCTTTAGAATGTTACATGATATTTATAATATATCATGTATAAACATATACAATAGAAGAAAAAATTGATTTGATATGCAAAATAAATAACAAATATGAATGTGAATATGGAACACTTGTTAATAAATTGATTCTACTTAACGGAGTACTATTAACCCGTTATTAATATTAAAAAAATCGATTTTTTAATATTGGGGGGGCCAGCTTCACACGGGTGTACTATTACATTTTTTGCTCATTATTTTTTATCCAACGATGATTCTTCTATATTTTATTTATATTTTTTGTTTAAAATTTATTTAAATTTTAAAAAAATTTAGCGTTTATTTAAATTTTTTTAAATTTATATATAATTTTTCTAACATCACGTTTCATTATGAATATTTAAGTATATATATTTTTTATAATTTTTAAAATATTTTATGCAAATCAAGTTCATACCGGTTTACAAACATATCATTGAGATTACTTATTCGTTTATCGGATTTACATATCATTTATTTTAGCGTCATGCCTTGTAAAGAATTTTGCTGAAAGTATACTCCCGTCACTGTGTCAGTTGATTACTCGAATTTTGTCGTTTCATTTCACATAAAATTCTTTGTAAAATAGTTACATTATGATCAAATAACAAGAAATACAGGATTTATCATTTTTAAAAACAATACGAAGATTATAGAGGACATATAAGAGAGTCAAGTTAAACAGTTATGAGTATAAAAAGTCAAGTCATAAAATATAAAATATAAAATTCGAATTAATATAGTAATTTAATATATTTTATGTCCTGACTTTTTATACTCATGATTGTTTAACTAACTCTTATATGTTCTCTATAATCTTTAGTCGTAGGTATTATGGATACAGCCACCTATTGTCTGCGTCACATGGTGCGATTACAAAAACGTGACGGGAGCGAAAGCGCATTACGTATTTCAGTGAGTTGGCACGAGATTTACACGTGTGCAAAAGTAAATTTGTACCTTCGTCAACGCCAATCAATTCATTGTTCTGCTGTCTTGAACCTGCTACCTGTGATCGATGCCTTAAGATCGTACGCACATTTACACGACACGGCTTATATCAGCGAAACAATGAACATGAGAGAACCATGACATCAGTCGTACTTTTCTCAATAATTTATTATCATCAACGAGAAATACCGGGAGCACCGCGAGTGCTTATATTACATGAGCTGTATAATAAGCTTATTTTTATGGAGAAAAAAAATTGAGAAAATATTAATATTTTCTGATATAATCAATTTTCTGAAATTCTGATGAAAAGGTCAGTTTTTGACGGTATTATTGCAAAAAACATACGAACGCTATTTCATCTACAAACATTTAATTTCAATATCTACATTTAAAAGCAATATGCATAACATTATACCAAACGATATTTGTATGACATTTTACAATTTATTTTAGAATCCGATACTAATTTGCATCCAGAATTTAATTTATTTTATTCGTAATCGTTTGTGGCTACAAGGATTACATTAACATTTTTGAGATATCTCACATTACTGCAAACCGCAGCTGGAAGAGTACAGCCATTTGTATAGGCGTTGCTCCCCCAAATGCCAACACGAAAATTCATTTCGCTGCGCCACGTAGTTTCTCACTCAAGTCATATTGATATACCACATAATACATCAAGTAAGTACAAGGCAAACGATGCAATGGTTGGAGCCCCCACCTAGCCAAAATGCAATTGGCGGGTCTGAATATTCTCGCCGGATAAACCTACCCAGTGAATTCCAGCATAGCAGAAACTCTGTGTTACCTGTCATCGCCCTTTCTCATACCATTCGTGTGGAAATCCGGCTTATAGCGACTATAGCGGTAGCGTCGGCGTCACGCGGATTGACGTTCGTGAGACAATGAACAAACCGAGAGTTGAAGAACGATCCCTGGGATGGGTGGAAATGCGCCGGCGAGAGCGGGGGAAATGCCGTTTGGAATACCATCGAAGGTTTCGTCGTCGTTGCCCATCCCGGGATTTACGTACCTTGGTCGTAGACCTTACTCGTGCCACGAGCTCTCCGCGCACTCGCGCGTCTGATTGCATAACGTCTACGATCTCTTGGTGCGCGCGCTCATTGCCGTCGTGTCGATTCTCAATAATGCGCGTCGTCGCGTCTCCTTCGAGAGCTCATCCCACTTAATGCTCGCATGAAAGGTTACGTCGACTTATACGTTAGATTAGCAGTGACGATACGCGCGCCTGTATAAGTAGGCGATCGGTCGCGATATATTGTCGATTTATCTTGCGGCAGAAGCTCTGCGGGAAGTCTATTCTAAGTTCTATACGCTTTTGACGTCTGTCACGTTGCATTCATTGATGAATGAAAAATATAGATAAATATAATTTCCAACGTGTGCGTGGAATATCCAAGAGAATATCGTAAACGGAACTTCTTTCTTCCGCGAAAATGTAATTTTAGATTTTCCGGGGAATAATTAAAAATATGATAGTTAATGTCAAATTTTCTATATATTTCGATGAGGATTTTTTATATTCTCTTTGATGTGTAATTTAATGGAACGGTGCCATAGAAAAATCTTTGTTAAGATAATTACCTACAGTTTTATGTAACGCACGTAAATACGGTTCATCCACAATTGCGCGTACATAATTTGCGATAAACGCGATAATAGTTTGTCATGGCTATGCATATACTATATACGCAACGTTGTTCGTTCACGACGATGATTTACCATCGCATGTAATTCTTTCTTAGCAAGCCGCTTGACATGCTAAATTGGCTCCAGCCTATGAAATATGATGTGAGGGATGATACGAGGTATCTAATATCTCGAAGAATAAACCGTGAATTTTGCAGAATGTAATAAGATAGGAATTAATCGTTTAGCAAAGTTAAATCTTAAGAAGCGACGTGTCCTTTGCGAGATGCATTCTTGAGTTTTTGCGTGATCCTGTGCTGATGCACGCACATCAGAAAGATCTGAAACTAACACACGCCTCGATAATCTTTTGCACTTACGAAATGTTCAGTCATTGCGTTGCCGTAGCGCGAGAAGAAAGAGAAAGAGAAAGAGAACCGACAAGCTGCCCGCTGCCATTAATTGCTGCTACTGGCGCACGCGTTATTCTTTATATATGAATTACGCAAACTTCTCCGCGATTTGCATTCGACGCTTTGTGCGTAATAACAGTCTAATCCGTGGACAATAGCCCGCATGATGTGACGTCAGATTTTACGAAATCTCGATATGGCAGACAATGAAGCTCGATACATTCCACAACGAACAGTGCGGATAGTGCATCAAATTTCAGTCATGAAATTCTAAAGAGACGAAAGATGCACTAAGTATTAAAAATGCATGGTATTTTCCATATAGTATGCTATATGCGCAACGTGCAATTATTGCCAAAAGGTAGAAAGACGTCTATCCCGACTTTCTTTTTCTGCCTTTTCCCTCCTCTCGATCTTGCGCAGCCTTATCCACCGTGTGCAATTAAATTTGACATATCTGGGTAAGAAGCTTTTACCCACCACTTACTCCGATGCTGATCAATCGCTATTGATATTCCAGCCATTCGACTATCGACACAACATCTTGCAAAAATCAGTATTTCTCCAATCTTTTTCTGCGACACTACACTCTTATTAAAAAAAAAAAAAGGTTTAAACGTCATGTTCTTTCTTCGATGTGTCATTGTCACGTTACCACTCACGTTCCGTCCGATAAAAGACTCCGTTTATTTTGAACGTATATTCTCAGTTAGCATTTGACAGTGTGATAGCGGAAGAGGGCGAATAAAAGAAGAGAAACGTGTCAAGAAGAGCATTATATTCCTGACAAATGCATTTAATTGAAGATACGTTTCAGCTCTGAAAGCACGCAGTTTGCAATGCTTCTAATCGATTATAAGATATAATATCTTGGAGTAACGAGTGAACGAAGGGAAGAGAAAGACGGCGACCGACATTAAAAGTCGCCGAGTACGACGTGACTGGATAATCTGGCTGTGGCATCTTGCCAAATAAACGATTCTCAGCTGTGACTGGCCAGTGGAATCGTGACTTTTTATTATGCCACGGATTTGTATACTCGCCGACGAAAACCTCACACAAAAACGCGAGTCATTTTCAATTGTGTCCAAAAAATATACTGTAAATATATGCATTCGTTCTTCTCGATTGTCAAATTAATGAGTTTTATTCATCCCATAGCATAATTTCATTATCCTTACAATTTAAAGAGAAGAAATTTGTTATTTGTCAGTTACAGCTACTGACTACTCATCGTCTCTGTGAAGTTAGCACCTCAACTTTAAAAATCGGAAATTTTAATAACAGTACTGCTTGCACCCGCAATAGTTCTAGAGTTCCTGATAGGTTTCATCAATAGTACTGTTGATTTAGGCCAAAAATTTTAAAAAATAAAAATATGCAGTGCTAACTTCGCGTGGCACCGCAAGATTTGAAAAAGCCGAATTTTATGACGGAATCTCACAGTACTCGAAGAGTACTACAGTTCCTGATCGATTATAACAATAGTACCGGTCATTAAATATTTTTAAATAAATTTAAAAGAAAAGAAAGTTAGCACCGTATATTTTTATTTTTTAAAATTTTTGGCCTAAATCAACAGTACTATTGATGAAACCTATCAGGAACTCTAGAACTATTGCGGGTGCAAGCAGTACTGTTATTAAAATTTCCGATTTTTAAAGTTGAGGTGCTAACTTCACAGAGACCTACTCATCACGGATTTATAGATTGATGATGTCAGAAGCGACGAGACACTTAATTAAAATTTTTGCAAAATATATTAAAGTAGAAATATTTTTCAATAAAACAGTATTTGCATAGATTATACATAGATTTGTAAAATATTGGAAAACTTCTTTTACTTTCGAATAGAATAAAAAATCATATTTTTCTCTTTCTCAATTCGACACAATTATTATATTGTAGCTCTTGTTTTATGTTTTGTAGCCGAGCATGATTCCATTTCAAATGTATATGATTATTTATTATAATTACCGGAGTAAAAGGGGAATTTTAATTCTGTTTTAATAAAAATTTTTGAAAATTATATTAAAAAATATTCAAGAATTTTGTTCATGTATTTTCTCGCTTTTGACATCACACTTTAAAATAATTTCAATGAGTAGGTAGGAGTCTTTAAGATTAATACAGATTTTTTAAAATAAAGTTATTACTCTCGAAAAAAATATTTATGCAATTCCGTTGAATATTAAATATAACAAGATCATAAGCAATGCCTAATAATATAAATATGTATTGCTGGAAAATCATTCCTTGATATAATTTATATCTTATAATCCGCCTGGATATAAGAAATATGGTTGAAATAAAAGAGGCTATTAACCTGTCTGTTGAAAATTGCCGAGAAATCAATACGTGTATGTATATTATTGTCTGTTTATAAATGTGTGCATTACATTATACGACGTTATTACGACACTATCGGATTTGGAAGTGGACCACTGTGCACATGAAAAGTTACCCAAATTGCGAAGACGTACTTGTATAATCATGGCTGGTCGTTGCGTATCAAGAAAACATCGAAGTCACATTAAGTTGTGTCCGGGACATGCCATTAGCTGAATCTTGAAAGCCTTGTGCGTACTTGTGGAAAGACTCATGGGAACGGTGAAGGAGCATGAGGTCCTTCACTCCCACACTCTATTCTATTGATTATCTGAGCAGTATCCGGCACCTATTGTGCTATTTCTTCCTCACAAGAGATACCGTAAATATTTTCTATACGTGACTTGCTTCTCATATGAAATATGACATCAATTCGGTTGGATATTTCCCAGCATATATAAAAATCATAAATTACTTCATCACACAAAGAGCTTTAATTTGAATATATCGTAGTATTTAAACGAATATAAAATTAGAAATTCTATTAAAAACATATTAAGATTTTTGTCATACAACAACACAAGTTTAAGATACTTGGAATTATTATTGGAATTATTCAACACTTTTATTCATGAAGATGTTATTCTTGATCATTTTGATGTATATAGATACCTCATACAAAATAAGTAAATTATAATACGTGAGTGTATTTTTAAATATCTAATACGTAAATGTAATATGTTGTATGATATAAAGCACAGTATAATGTTGCTCGATCGGAGAGAGCTTTGATCATATTATATGCTACCCTTGTATTATGCATGACACGAGCATATGACTCAAGTAGAGAACGAAGGATACAAAGTGACCAATATCAAAGGAAACAACTTGGAAAGTGAATTGTGGGTGAGATGGAATCTAGGTCATTGCAGTAACCAATAAGTATAGAAGGCTTTTCATTACAGTAGTACAATTATATAAAGTGTTTAAATTTTGCTAGTGCAATGCATTCAACCCTATCGCATTTTGCTCGAAGTCTCTCTCATGATCAGTTTCTATCTGAATACATTTGCGTAGACTATGATAGGAGTAGCTTTATGACGGAAAATTCCGTTTTGATTTGCTAAACAGCTGAATAATTATTTTATGCTGATTGCGAAGTTTATCTAGGTAGAACAAGCGCGAATAGTCAGCTCGAGGACTTATTGCGGTGCGACAATTGATCAATTTTGTTTATTTTACCTCGTTTAGATAGTAATTTGTTACTTTTTGCAATAATAAGTTGAATCAGTAACGAATAAATCGATTTAACGATCCGTATAAGCACTCTTTCCACATTTGTAGGTTATTACTTTATTAGAAATAAAAGTATTGGACAATGCTCTGTAGTTTTTAGAGTCTTATTATATTCTGAGTTATCCAACGAGTCTGAAAAGGGGAAAGATACGGTTTGATATCAAGGATAATTTTCCATTATAATTTCTAATTCAATCTTATATATATTTTGTTTTGTTGTCGGTTTTTATTTCATCGTAATTCTTTGTGAAAAATAAGTATATAAAATTTATAACGTATACGTGTACAGGCTGTCTGATAATAACTCTCTGGCAGAATGGACTAAACTAAGTAAGTAGAAAAGTCCTCTGGTAGAGGACCATTTTGCAATTTTTACAATAATTCACGAGATATTAATTTCTAAAGATCGTCGAATAAAGCGGATATCCACCCGCCGAGGGACATTTTACTCTCGACTCAAATCGAATCACATAAACATTAGCAAACGATTGCAGAAGAGAAATCTGCAGTTTAACGAGCGAGTCAATATGCGAGTCGGTGCGTTTAAGAAACGGTAGCCAGCGCGAATCAATGTGAATCAACAGAAATAAAAACGTAATCGACGAAAATAATGTCACACAACGTCAGTCTTTAGACTGCCGGGAAAGCCACTTTTGTGGCTCTGCACAAATCGCGACATTTTGCGCCATGTGTATATTACTTATATAGAAAAATTTTCGAGAAAAAAAACTACTATTTTAACGAAAAAATACCGGTAACCTAAAGATTAAGAGGTTTTCTATTTTGTACGTATACACATAGTTTGGCGTTTCATTATTATAACGTTTGAAATCACTTGACATCGTTTGAAATCAATTACAATCGTTCGCTAATGTTTATGTGACTCGATTTGACTGGAGAGTGAAATGCCTCTCGCCGCCCTGCCGACCGTTAACTATTGCTGAAATTGCAAAATGGTATAGAATTTTTCGACTCAGTTTAGTCTACTCTAAATGCACACGAGTGATAGTTAACCAGATATTAATTAATAAAGATTTCCAAATGTGAGCCTGTTCGCCCGCCCGACGGTGGAAATTGCATAATGGTAGAAACTTTTGTAGATACTTAATTTAATCCATATACTGTCTCTATGCAAGAGGTAGAATGGACTAAATTTTAACTGTCAGATACTCTCTGTATATGTATATGTATTATAAATTTTATATACTTGTTCGTACATTTGGTTATATAAAATAATGCCAATCAGGAAGGAAATTACGTTTATATTTTTATATTCATTCTGATTTTACGTGATTTTTGTTATATGGTTCTCTACGCAAAAGAATCTAGTTGCTAAAATTAATTAAAAATGAATAGATATATTTGTATATAAATTTATATACGTATATATATATATATATTATAAATTTTATATACCTATTTTTCATGTTTAATTTATTTTATAGTAACTAGAATCTTTGAAGCGTGTTCAGATTCTTATTTAAGTGCTCCCCATGGTATCATATTATTCTTGTTTAACATTTAATAAGCAGCAAGAAAAATGACACCTGGATGGCATTCGGATGGAAATTTCAATACAGTCTTGTACAGAGAATCATAAAAAAAACAAATATATTAATATTGTAATAAATAAAGTTAGTAAATTTTCTTCCTGATAGGTACTGTTTGCAGCATTTTTTATAATCAAATATGAAAGGATCTTTTAAGTATCATATTAATCAGATAGAGAATTTACAAATTTTATTATTGCGATTTGTTACATAAATTTTTTTTCTGTAGTTGCCTATTCAAAAAGAGTCTAATTAATTATTATAAAATAAATAATACATCCCGACGCTATCGACGAAAGAAATTCCAAATTTCGATTTTGAGAAAGTAAAAATTCTAATGTCTAGTTCTTCTCAATCGATATCTTGCGGCGAATTGAAATGGTCGAGCGGAGTCGTGGCAGTTATTGGAGCCAGCGGAGCGTGCATGCGACTTTTCTACAATCACTTTCATAATACATACAAGCGACTTCCGAAAGTGAATCAACGTATCCGACGTTAGGAGAAGGTTACGCATAGCTAATGCAATCTTATTTACACAAGGCGAGATCACGTTGAGGAATTTCTTTGTGCATAATTTTTGATATGTGCTTATACAGTGGAATTTTTATACAGTTGACTGGTGTCTTGTCTCTGTATATTATTAATGATATTATGCTAGTGAAGGTAATAAAGTCGCACGTGCGAAACAGCAATGCTAATATTGAAGCTTTTTACATGACATATAAGCGTCCTCTTATCGATCGTTATATTATACATTTAGCGAAGCAATTATCCGTAACATTATAATTGCAACACGTATTAAAGCTTTGAGACGTTATTGACAACAGTATTAAGTTTTCAAGTATATATATATAGATTCAAAAATAGTAAAGAATCACAGATATTATGTTGAAAGAAAATCGATATATTGATCTGTCATTAAAAATTCGTTATTGACACAGGCAAATATTTATACTAAAAACTATAAAGGAATCGTTGCTCTTGGCATCATATCGTGGACAGTAAAATGAAATTTAAGGTGATCGGCCAATGTTACTACGGTTGCCGGATAATTATAATTAGTCACGCTTTTCAATCTATAACTCTTTATCAAATGTAGAATGAATTGAAATATATTGAAAAACTACGTTAATGACTTAACTTTCACGCTTGTCCATTAGCACTGCATTGCTACAAGGATAATTATAGAACAGTTAACCGTACGTCATGGTCAAAATAAATGTAAAATAAAATTTTATTATCCTATTTTATTTCTGAAGGAAAGAAGTTTATTTTGTCACAAAGTGCTGTTTTTTTCTTTACAGTATATAAAAATTAGATTCTATCATACGATATTGCACGATTAGGACTATTTAGATGCAATGTAGTGATTATTTTACATATCCAATATTATTACATGCAATACTTGATTACTCCGTTATATGTATAGCCAAGAATCCGGTCTCGAATTGTCGCGAGAAATGCTTTGTAGAGGTAATACAGCTTTTATTCTCACACTTTAAGCCTGTCACCGATAAAATATTACTGGATTGTTTGGCGATTTATAACGGCTCGAAAAATTGAACCAAAATAATTTATCATTATTTTACAAATAATGTCTGTTCTTGCATAATTAGCCTTGAAGAAATTTATTATTTGTTATTCAATATTAATTAAGCAATTATTAAAAATAATTTCTTAACTTTTTAAAGATTTTTTATATCACGGTATGTTATGTAATTATATTGTTATAGCATAATATTGATAAAAATGTATATATTTATAAATTGTGCATTCTTATCAAAATTATAGTAATTGACGAAGCGAATTTAGATTCGGTTAATAACAACGTTGCGATGGCCGTTTCAATGATTGTAATACTTTGTAATGATGATCGAAGAAAATGGTCATCCAAGTGGTATAACTCTGTGGTGAATCCCGACAATTTCAAACAACGTTCAACGATGTTACGTGATTCGCATTGTTTCCAAGTGTCACGGACACTCATTGCGCAATGGCGTTTTGATGAGTGATTGACCTACAGGCGCCTTCACTATAGTTTTTACAAACGTCGAAGTGAGAGACGTTATTCAAGCATTAGCTGCGACCGAAGTCTACATATAACAATTGCAACACTTCAACGTTATTACATAAGCCATATAACTACTTTCGATTCTATTAAAATGTATTTCGATACCGCTATACATTCTATCTTCATTTTGGGTAACAAAAGCTCATGTATAATTAGATCATTTAAATAATTATTGCATATAATTATAGCGTTTAAAAGTAACTGTTAATTGCCTTGATCTATTTTACTATTTCTATTCAGCAGGAATGCAATTAGAATTGCTTCTGAATATTAATCAAGATAACAAATTTTGTATTGTCTCTATTAAAGCATTCCTGTTTCAAGGATAGTTATCAGTCGAACTTTATTAATTGCTTATGATATTTCTGACAGTAATGTAAACAGTTTTCGAAACATATATGTTTAATATGAATATATCAGTTGTAATTATTTCAAACTTGATACGGCCAAGTTTTTTTTATGTTTCACTATATATTTAGCACGCGTAAATAAATCCAGTTTCAATGGAGTTCGATAAATCTTGCATAATAACAGGTACACGTGTCGAACGTAATACTCACCAACATTTCGATCAAGGACAATTCGACGTATCTTGAAGATCGCGTGGATCTTAAGATGCACCAATTACACCTTCTTAACTACCGAGATGACCTTCTCAATGGAGCATCGATTTTGATCGATATTCAATTTCACTTTAAATTATAAATTGCTCGAATTGCGACAAGACAAGAGTGAACTGATACGCGACCTTAGGTGAAATTCTCGAGCAATGTTATTTTGTAATATCATCCGCGACACAACTTGGGAACGTGAGGCACGCTGCATACGCGCGGAGACATGCGGGTTTCGCCCGTAATTCGAAGACTGGTCATCGCGATGGCGATGCCACGGTATTCAAAGATCGAAACCGAGTGTCTCCTCCCGCGGGGGATCGAATGATTCGAGGAAGGTGGCGTCGTCCTGTTAGGAACGGAGAAAGACGGGAACGAACTGTCACGGAGAGGGGACCGAGGGCCCCCCCGCGATTTTCATGGAAGGGGCAGGCAGAGGCATCCGAACCCTCGAGTTTGTTGGTAGGGGGAGCCTCTCGGAGAGAGTTCAGGTGGATCGAACGAAAGACAGAGAGAGAGAGAGAGAGAGAGAGAGAGAGAGAGAGCAAGCGAAATAAGGTAAAGTGAAAGAGAGAAGAACGTATCATCGAGGAAAAAAAAAAAGAGATAACACGAAACGCGATCCATGGTGAATCGCTCGTAAGAAACGCGTATTGTTGTGTGTCAGCGCGCGCGATAGTTATGGGCCCCAGGCAACCTTGTCCCAGTACCGTGTGGCCGTTCGCGCTCATCCAGTGTGCTCCTGCCACGATGGAACACGCAGCAAGTAAACGGGCGGACGCATATCCAACGAAATACGAGCGTCAATGAGGAACCGAGCTCGGCGCCTCGCGCAAGACTTATGCCACGGCGCCGGTGGAATCGAGGAAGAAATCCTTCCGCGCTGGTATCGCGTGCTTCGCTTCGCTTTCGCAACCGGAGGATGCGTAGTATCCGCCCTATCTGGGTCATGGATGCATCTGAGAAAACGACGCTGTATTTTGGTCAGGTTCCCCTTCCTCGTGAGAGAGAGAGAGAGAGAGTGAGAAAGCACACAACACTCTCCGTTCCCGTCCGCCCCGTTAAGCAGGACCTCAATTTGCATCGCGCTCGGAAAAATGGCGCGCGATTAATGAAAACGAAGATACATATAAGTCAAAGCTATCCCACGAAATACGCTGCATTATAATGAGCTTATGGCTGTTGCACTCGACAAATCGCGATGCGAGACAATTTATGAAAGAGAGCCAAACACAATGCATACATTGAGAGTGAATCGAAACGTCGGACTTCTTCGTCCCGACGTTTTATCTTCCGTGCCTCTTTCATTTCTCTTCCATGTTTTTCCACGTCTCTTCAGAGACGCTTTAATACGCAAATCCACACTGGGATCATTTACATAACGGATGCTTATTTTAATCTAGTGACAAGTCAATGCAGTGGTTCCACAACAGAATTATATAAGCGTCTATGAGAAGTACTTATCGCGCAATATTTCGATGTGTAAACTGCATTATTTCTATACTTGGGCTCTTTTAACTCTGACTATGATGAGGGTGCCCTGTTACGTGCATACACTATGAAAATAATTGCGTATGTTAATTGTACAATGAGTGAGAAAATCATCGTCTTTCATTTTATCAGAATAGTGAAAGCGAAGTTGAGAAAACCGCGCAAAGAACAGTGCAGCTGAATGATTGCGCATTATGCTACATTTAGGAGTATCATTACGAAGAAAAAGAGTTGTGTATAAATGTTTTACGATGGAAAAAAAGAAGCTCGCATCGGACGAGGAGATACGTAAATGAGAGGCACTTTACGAGGTGGTACCGCTAATTAGTTTTAATCACGACGTTACTTCGATATCTCGAAGGCACCGATCGTATTCTTCTCTCTGTCTTTATTATCCGAACACACTGTAATTACTTCACTATATGATTATCATGTATACAACGGTTGGCATGTAACGTCATATATATGATCGGAACAGCGTGATCATCGATAAGTCGATACCTCCCGTGCGAGCAAATGCATGATTCGACGATGCCTGATCGTGACGGATCGTGATTATTGCTGAAGAGAACGTCTGAAAAAGCTTCTCTCTTCTTTTTTTGTTTTAATATTTGGCGTAAACGCAGCAAATCAGGCATGTGGGTCAAGGACTGGTAACAAGGAGCTGTTTTGATGACCTAGACCAATCGAAGCTACCCCTTTAACGATAAGACGTACGTGTTGTATCGACTGTATATTCAATTTTGGATCGCATACGAGAGATAAGAAGACATAATCAGACACCCGCATTTATCGAATTGTTGGCGTTATTTAATGCGCTTGATTCATCATGATGGCACGATTTTCCGATGACAATCTCGTTCGTGTGCACTTACAATCGCGGTGTCCTCTATTCTTTAAGCCTGGATGGATAGTACTACAGGTGAATTCGTCACGAATACGAACGAACACGCGTGACGCAATAACATCATTCGCAATTAATCGAACAGTGAAGAGAATAATCTTCAAATGGTTAACGTAAAATGCACCGATTGAGTGGAGATATAATAGTTATAAGAATAATATTCTCTCTCTCTCTCTCTCTCTCTCTCTCATAATAATGTTATTTAGATAAATCACTGTGACGCTGCTTATCTCTCTGGCATAATATACCAACAACTGTTATTTTTGTTGCAGCTTTTGAATTCAATCCATTGACAGAAATGTATATATTACATCACAAAGCAATTTTATAATTATTAAAAAGTTATTGCAAAAACAGAGATATCTTCTCAATAGTAATATATTCAATTTATGCTATCTAAGAATTTCGTTTTCTTATTTAGCTTTACTAGTATTAATTTTGTATTTTTTATTATATTATAGCGTAACCTTTATAATTATTAAAAGGTTATTGCAAAACAAAGATTATCTTCAATGTTAATTTATTGAACTATTTAACTTTTATAGTGTTAAATTTATCTTTTATAGTGTATCGCAGGATCCGTGTTTTTGATTATAGCTTCACTAATGCATATATTAATTTTTTATTGTGTCGTAACGTGCTAATTCGCAAATTTTATTGATATCTTGCTGTCTTCCGTTTGCTGTTACCATTTGTTAGATATTGATCATGGATCAAGAGTTTCTGGAAATTGTTCGGTGCTGACATTCAGACAAACTTTAATCTTTTTGCACCGTAATTTCGATAAAGAGAATGGCTGGAGATTATCTTTCAAAGTATCTTTTTTTGTGCAAATGCTATTCACTCTATTTAGGTCAATGTCGGCAAGAGCTATTTCAGTGTCGTTTTCGATATGAATCGTGAAAGCCCTTTTATTGAGAACAGAATCATATCGACGATAATCGCTTCTTTTATTACATTTCGAGTGAATTTCTGAGTCCACAAGAGTAAAAGGATCGTGTTTCTGACAATCATTATGGCAATAAAGTAAATTATCACAGCCGCCTACTATCCTTTTACATTTAATACGAGTTGTGAAATGTGAACAGGTTTATATGAATGTTATTATATCAAGATATCGATCTTTTCTATTATGAAGTCAATTAGTACTTCAAGTCGGACACAATTGATGAATGTCAAGAGTAACAGTAGCTCTTCACTCCTTTTTTATCTTTTCTCTATAATCATGATGCTACTTCAAGTTTCATGATAAAAAATGTTGAGAAAGTTTATATTTATTCAAAAGTACTTGCATACAAATTAAATTATATTAAAATTTAGAACAGATGTATTACAAACAGAATATTTGATTAAATACTCTAAAATTAAAATAATCAATGTATAATATAATATTTTTCATATTCTTATTTAAATAAAATAAGAATATATGTATATGTATATTGATTAGCATTGCTTATTTAGAAGAATTATCGATGTGTAATACTTTTTCTTAAAAAATTGTTATTTGTCTTTTACACTTATGTGTAAATCTGTATCTGTTATACAAAAATACCGGCTCACAGAGTAAAGATTCATACACTGATTACTGCGTATATAATAATAAATTGAGATTGCACTCAATTACGATTTATCTTTTATTAATCGGGCTCCAATAAATTGCGCTGAAAGGACGCGTCGTTGCTCCAGGCTGACGAATCATGCACGATTTAAGCGCGATGCCTTCAAATGATCGTCCGTGCGCCTTTTCTTAATCGCCGAACCGCGAAGACGTTGAGGGAGATGTTTTTATCCGATCAGGTGTGTGGTGGAGCGAAATCGATTTCGAGCAATCACGTCCGCCAACCATTAAGCCGTATCTCGTGATCGCTTACCCGGCGCGATGTGCGTGTATCAAAAAATCCGATCGACGACATCGACGTATCGCTACGTGCGATTGTTACATTTGGAATGCATTTAAGTGCATTTAAGATTACGTGGATGTTTATCGGGGCATCTGCGTTACGAGGAAGTGTTAACATGTTGCAATCGAATAATTTTTCTATACGAATTAATTTTGAAATTAATACGTGGTAAATTTTCGATTATTTATCTTTTTATTCTACTTTTGGAATATATTATTATGTATAGAAAAAAAAATAATAGTGTCCATATGGACTCCTGTTGTTATTGTGAATCTCATTTTTACAATTTTATTATAATTAATACCATCTCTTGCAAAAAAATTTTAACAAAACTATTCTTAGGTATTGTAAAATAATTACTGCCACGAATTGTATAATAGACGAGTTGCGATCACACGCAAAAATAGAGAACCATAACGTTAGAAAATCTGCATATAACGCAGTATGTCGAAGATCAGAGATTTATGCGAGTGTTTCAAATACATTTTCAAGTGCAAGGTTTTGATTATAGTGCGAAGGCAATCAAGGACAGAACAGGGCATCTTGCTGGACATCAGCAGAGATTGGTGTAGTACCCCAGGGAGTCCGATTTCTTTTCTTCTGTCTTCTTTTTTAGTCCAGCACTCGCGCTAATTATTTTGCACGAAATCGCCTGGAAACGAAGAAACTCCCCAGTCGACGACGCTCCCTCTCGTTGTTTCGCAATGTTTCGTAATATCAATTACGCGATACCTGTCAAGTTATACACGCGCATGGTGTAGCGGCACCGTCACATATCGCGTTTTGCGCCGTGGCATTATTCCTAAAGGTGTTCTAAAGTATTTAAGACCGTGTAATTGAATGAAGTCATGCTGGCGCAAAGAATTGCGCTTCGACTGCCAGGTCGAATTCCAGGTCATCCTCGGCGGTAAAAATTCCGCCCTTTGCGAAACTATAAAATTATAGTGCGGCTGAACGCCCCTCGGTGTTTCGTTGCCACGGGCTAGGTGAATTTCCTACTCTGTGTGTAACAACAATTTTCACAGTCCGCCGGCAAACGTGTTAACATTCACTTTTACGTAAGGAACATTCTTCACGTTGAATCGAGGTTTGCATTTGCTCACGAGACAAAAAAAAACAATATGAAAAATATAATCAGATATATTTTATAATACTTTGGCATGTTATGTAAAACTGAATTGTTAAACATTGTAATCGAACATTGAGATTATTTATGTAGCGACTTTTTTTTCATGGCGTACAAAGTATTTTCTCGTTGTATCATATATATTACTGGCGAGTAGGAATGGGATTGTGTGTCGATGAGTTATATGCGAGCTCGTAAAAAGACCTCAAAAATATTCGATTGCACCCGAGAAGCCAGTTGTGACATAAGTAGGAAATGTGGAGAGATAAATTAAAATAACTGCACGGCGCGTGTACGTTTGCATCGACGCGTGTTCGGGGAAGGGGTTAAGTAAGATGTATTTTTAGAACCGACGCATCCCGCAGACCCGTTACCGAAGCAGAAGTTGTATTCGAAGCCATGACTTGTCGGCGGGCTGTCGCGGCGCCGAAATTCTAAATTAACCGGTTTTGCAATTTTAGCGCCACTCACCTTTGAGAAATCACGGTCCAATTTCAACGGTCCGAGTCAACGCATATATAGACACATATAAACCGACACATTACGTAGGCATACAAAATGTGTTTCAACGCGATTTGTCGAACCTGCTTTTCGATTTGTTTCATCTCGATTAATCACGTTCAACATTGAATGTTACGATGTCCTAAAGTTTGTTATTTAAATGTGATTGCGTATAGACACAACCTTTTCATAGATTAATAATTATGCGAATGTGTACGTTTATTAACTCGCGTAATTAATGAAATTTATTTTATTAATCTTTCTATCTTAAATTTTTCATCGAGGTGCAGCCTGATATCTCACAGCGCTCGAGACTTTTCACGTAAAACTCGTTCCTTTCGCGAGGTCGTATCTTCGTATTAAACGAAGTTATCGAACGATGGGATAACTTCGCACGGGAAGAGAGTTAACGACTGTAGCGAGACGTAGCAGAGAATCTATCTGCATCTAGTTGCATCTACGATTATCCGGCCAGGATGTGGCGATCGGTATTTAGGCCTCGCAGTTACGCAAGACGCGCGCGACCGTCATGACGATGGATAAAAAACTATTCCAGGGAACGAAGGGGGACTGTAGGGGATTGTCGAGCTGACATTGAACTCATATTTTCCGTATGCGACTCGCGTTCTGCCGGACATACGGTCAGCAGCCTGTCTTCTTTTCACCTTCTCATATTCTACCTCGCTTGCTCGCGTGTCTCATCACCTCTTGGTCACGTATGAACGCTCCTCAAAGGCCTAAACGTTTGACACGGCTGCTTGTACGCACCTACGTGCTTGAGAACGCGTAGAGCGAGCATCCGCCAATTGCGAAATGCAGGAATTTAAAGGAGAGTTTAAATTTTTCTAAGGTCAACAATGACACCCGGGGTCATTTTGGTAATCGCACGCGCAATTAAAACGCGTGCCCGACCATGTAAAATAACGTATTTGTGTTCTCATCGCCTAAAAGAACTATGTGCGACCATATTATAGTATCTCCGAAATCTGGTTCAACAGGGACTAGAGGTGAATTTATTACGTCAAAAAATAGAAACCAGAATTTATAATGAAGTCGTATATATGCCCATCAATTTTATTCCGTTTTTTTTTATATTAAAGTTTTTTTTAATATTGCGTGTCGTATTCTTACTCTTAAAAAATTAAGTTTTTCAGAAAAAAAGGAAAACTTTATCAATTTGTGTGACAGAAAATAATTGACTAATTAAATAATATCTGTAAGAAGAATGTTTTCTTAGAAACATGAAAGTAATTTTTGGTATTTTCAGTCACCGTTATAATTTTGATATTTACAAAATTATAACAAAACTGACATAATTCGTCAAAAGTGCCAAACTTGAAATATCACCAACAATTTATATTTATTTTGATTAGCCAAAATGACTAAATTTGAAATAAAATTTTTTTTTTCAAATTTTTTTATTATCGAAATTGTCTTGACTTCTCTGTAGAAAAATTTTCTCCTTTTTATTTACGAAAACGATGTAACTTGAGATATATCACTTTTACAGACAGTATTATCTATGATCTTTTTAAAAATTTTAAGAACGATGCAAGTGCTATTTGGCGAACAGATTGTGAAGTTAATTTATTTTTAAGGATTGAGAGAGATAGAATAATCTTTATAACTCGCGTTCAAAATACAAAAATCACATTTTTGAAATTGTGTCACTTTTGAAATGAGGGAACGATGTGATTTATTTAGATAACAATAATCTTTTTAAATACATGTATATAATAATGTATATTTTTTAAAATTTTGAATACGGCTCTAATTATAAATATAAAATAGTCTGCGAACCATTGCAAAACGAACTTCATTTTTGTAATATTTCAATTGCAAATAAAAAGGATATTATTTCACAAATTTCTTTTTTTCGTAAGATCATCGCGCTTCTTCAGGGTCATCGCGGTAATTGTCTGCAGCAATTAAAATATGCGCGGGAGGCGAGATTATTGCTCCATGCGCTCTCAACAATTTTATTATAAAGATAACCACGCGTATGATACTGCCAAAGACGCATAAAATAGCAGAAAGGGAATGACATGTAGAAAGATAACGTTAAGACTCGATTCGATATTTCTCTGTAACGTAAGAGGAACAACAAATACGTGCTACTATATAGCCAATTATCGCTGTACCGGTTTGTATATAAGCTTGCGACGTGATTGCACCCACAACCGTAGGCTTATATTATTGCTTAATGCCAGAAACTGTAAGGTCATGCGCAGCCACGAGGTCTAGGCGGTAATTGCTGCGGAATTAGAATGTGCATTTCGCACATCGTATTTAATAACGCTGCGAAGGGAAGTGGTCTAGACGAAAAGCACTTTAAGAGTGTAGTATGACTAATAGTAACAGAAACGTGATCGTTCCGTTTGATATAAGTGTCAGTTCAATCAAAGCGGAAACTTCGCGTTGCAGACTATTTTGAAACTGTCTGTCTAAGTTAACCATATAATTGCATATGTATTCGAGTGCCGCATTTAACCTTAAATGTCATTTTACAACCGAGTCTTTATATATCTCTTGTAGTTTATAAATAAAATACAGATCTGATTTTTTTTTTTATAAGACGCCGACGAGAATTACTAGGAGAAATGACTTTGTATAGGAACAAATCAAGAGATAATAACAAATGTGATGAATTGGTAAGAAAAAAATCAATCAGTTACTATTGCAAATCATTTCTCATTATTCGTCAAAATGTAACGAATAATTGAAATAATTAGTATCGCCAGTAAATAAAGTCTATCCAACAGTAATCAACAAATTAATTCGTTGTGTCACATATTTACAAATTATTTGTTAAAGTTAGCGGTAGCTTGTTCGGTTAACAAAATCCTTTCTCTCAGTAAAGATCTGCAGAGGTTTCAATTATTTTATAGCACGCCCTCCGGTCGCTCCTTCTTTTGATATGTTTGTCAGTTATGAAACGTAGAAGTTGCAGTGCCTGCGCGCAACACGCCTGGGTCATCACGGCAATTATTATGCAGTTAGAGAATGTGCGGCTGACGATCGACGACGTTGCGCGCCTTGCAAGAAAACCGGTAATTTTGCAACATTGTTGCCCGATTCGCGAGAAAATATAATAAAGCCCGCCTTAAGACGAACGAGCGTAATTTTACCCGAAAAATGCGTGCTGTGCGTGCGTCTGCGTCAGCCGATCTGCAATTTCTCTTCATATTTCGAGCAGCAGAATTGTCACGTTACGAAAGATTCTCGCGCTACTTAGCGAATTTGTATTCTCGTTCCTTGCGGTAACGATGTCCTTAACCAAATAATAGTCTCTCATTAGCGCGTGTCTGGCCTCGTAAATTATGAAACTTAATGAAATGTAAGGTGTCTCATTACACTGGGCAACCAAATTTCATCTTTTTTTCTATTGCTAGTGTGAAGTCATTTTTGATGTATCTTTGCCCGCTCTGAACACGAATTTGTTATTTAATTTTGATTATTGGCCTACAATTTAAAAAAAAAAATGACATCGAGATGCCAAAAAACGACGATTTTCGTGACACAGCACTGGTATAGCAAATCTTTTCCACATTTTGGTAATACTATGCGAAAGTATTAACTTTTAGCTTTAAAACGCATTTTATCTGATTTGGGTATGATTTTTCATTTTTGAGATCATAACAGCAGCAAAATTATGCAATATAGTTATAAAATACGTTTATTTTGCTGTAATCCTATAAATTCATTAGCTTGAAAGCTTGTTTCTTATCATGGAAGTATAAAAATTTGAATAATTCGTTGTATTTAAAATGTTGTATCTTGGTACATAATTTACGATTTTATCAGACGAGCTTCTAAATTTTATCTGTGAAAAATATAATCAGTGATTCTAAACCAGTATAAATTAGAGTAACATAAGAATGTGTGCTAAGAAAACTATTACTAATCGACTTTAATTTCTTTTTGAGGAAAGATATTTTTACGAAGATAAGAAATAGATAGAATATGTGACGCTGAGGATTAGAGAGAGAGATAGAAACGTTATCTGTATAAATTGTGCGTTGTCATCAAGAGCACGTGCGGAATAACATTTATATATTTCAAGCCGATCTAATCGTTATCAAACCATCATTAATTACGATCAGTGGCACTGATTAGTGTCCGGAAGAAGGAACATAGATTGGGCAGCATGTTGTGCAATTTGCCACGATGGCCGCGCGTAGCCTTGTAACATATACGCAAAATAACCCAATAAATCTAGAGACTTTTGCTCATCCTTCGGAGTCCTTGACACCGACGTAGTGTCATCGACTGCGAGCGCGAGAGCTGCCGCCGTCGCCGCTCGTGGAGGGAAACGAGAGTCGGCCAGCCGACGACCGTTCGCCATCCGTCGTGGAAACGACCCGGATCAACCTCGCATCGTTTCCCAATACGCGTAGTCTCCTCTGCAGCGATCCACCGCGCGTCACTCTTCTCAATGACGTGTAGTCCTCCTAGAAAAGACGTTAATGATCCTTAGAAGTTATCGACCGCGAGAGGTTCCGCTCGGCTACCTTGACAAGCATGGAAGACACTCTCTTTCTCAACAATCCCAAGAGTTTCTGGTTTATACGGCAGTTTCTTATTTTGCCGCACGTTCGACGTTCTTGGGATTTTTTTTTTACAAGCAACAAACGAGGATCGGTATACGCGGAGTTTGACGGTGACGTTGATCTTGAATGGGCATTATTGCAAATGATGCGCAAATTGTAGATATATAACATGCATTTGCGACGCCGTTGTAATTTTCCTGGCACTCAGCATGAACAAAGAAATTGTAACGATTAATGTTGAGTAACGTTCGACTGATGCGTGAAAGGTGCTCGCTGACCCAGATCAATAATCGCGATCTGAGCGATTTTCAACTAGCGGCTTAGTCGCACTCGTTTTCGCTCCTTGGAAGTGTCGGCTGTTCTCTGATGCAGCAACCGATGAAATTAATTTGCTCGACGATCACGGTACCTAACGTGAAATCAATAAAAGCTTCTTGCGCGAAAATATGCATACGCCGATTATGAAAGGTAAAGTAGATTAAAATTATCTGTACGGTCATTCTTAATTAAAATAATTCACGAAATTAATGACAACGATAATTATCAAGAGCGTAATAATAATCACGTGAAATCGGTTTTATTTCCCAATCCGAGTGTACTTCAGCAACCGGCAATTAATCCTCCGTTACTATAGCGTGTTCTTAATCGCGGGGGGATAAGGAGAGATCGTTACCGAGTGACAGTTTGCTAGTAATTAGCGGTATACACACGTCATATCGATGATATACGATAGGCATGAAAGTAAAAAAAAAAAGAGGATAATGATGATAATATTTATGATGTACATTGATAGTGAAAAATTCATATAATCCGCCAATTCCATCCGTCTATAAAACAGAATAATCGCAAAAGGCAAATAGATAACCACGCGTACCCCACCTCTAGATAACGACCCACCTATGAGAGAGAGTAATTATTAGCGACATATCAACATAAAATTGCTTTTAAGTATTGCAATGCAGAGACAAATGTGTGTGTGTGTGAGTTGTGACTATTTGTCGTATTAGTAGTTATGCAAGAGCGAATGTCATTGTACGCAATTAAAATGCTTGGGTACCTCGTAAAAATTTATGAGCAAATCATCCCTTGTAGATGCATTCCGAGCATATTACTCGACAGATTATGATGCATCACTATAATAGACATTGTCGTTCTCGCCGTACGCGAGGATTATTAGTTATGCGTTTAACTACCGAGCGGCCAATCGTCGATATTTTGCAGTATCGCTCAAAAACAAGATATAATGATGCACTTAAACGTAATCGAACGCTCGTAACGATCCTGTTCGCGTACACACATTTTTGTGCGCAAGCATGTCAAGGAGATATTTACAAAACAGTAGTATACGAGCGTTGTGGCATTTAACGCCTTTGAGGAACGAGTTCTACACCTCAGCATTTTATTAAAACCGTGTAAATAACCGAATAATGTAAATTTATAGTACGGCGTGTACAATCGGTACCAAATTCGTCGTCCAAATAATTAACGGAACAATATTTTTATAAAACGACATAATATGGTTCCAAGGGACAGGCTATAATATTTTTATAGCTTATTCGATAAAATGTAAATTTTATTTCATCGTATTTCAGATACATTAATGATTTCTGAAGAGTGTCTTAAACTCTTATAAGATAAGATGTAACCAAGAATAATACTATATAAATAGAGATTATCGTTTGATATTTATTTTTGTCCAGTGATATTCAGGATTTTTATCTTGCACTTAGGATTTAATCCTAATTTTGAGAAATAATATAACTTCTATGGGGATGCGTTCAGAGAAACGAACCATTCTTCGATTTTTCTAGTATTGCGAATTTTTCTCTTTCTATTAGCAATATTTATATTATTCTATCTTTATTGTTCATTAGATATAAAACAAGGATAGAATTCCATGAATAGTGTCTCCCTAAGAGAGAACGCATCCTACATCATATATCTTTTATATGTTTTTATATCGTTATTTATTATAGTCTTAACCGGGAATGTTATATCGAGGGATTGAAATAAATTGTCACATCTTTTATAAAATTCCCAAATGATCAAAAGCGGAAGATATTTGAGACTCTCTCTCTCTCTAAAACGTATTTAAAGATTCGAAATAGATATCAATATTTATACAATTTATTTAGCATTCTTTGTATTTTTTTATGAGGAATGTTGTGTCATAAATTTTTTATCTTTTTTTTTATATCTTTATCTATCTTCTCTCTCATTTAAAATTTAATTAACACCGATTTTTGTTTGATAAAAAAGATCATTGAGGAAGTGATTGCCAAATGCTTCTGCATTAAAATATGATTAGATAATGTACATTTGAAAATAACCGGAAATGTCGACCTGTTGATAATAATCTACAATTTTCATCACTGCTAAACCTTTTATAACCGCTTTTTATACTCTCTCGCTTTCAAATCAGTTGGATAAGCACAATCGAACAAAACCAAAAAAAAAAATGCATAATCCTTGTAACAAGTCAACGATAGGCATTCGCTTGCTCTGAGAACAATGGTCATCAACGGTGCAGTTTGCGTAAGCATAGTTAACGGGGTTGCGATTGCTCGCGTAGTTTTCACGTGGTACATAACAGGCTGTGCACGCGGGTGGTCCTTTAACAAGGCACCGGAAAAGACATTCTTCTCGATTCTAAGCACTGATAATTCGAATTCCCGCGAGCTCGATCTTATTCATGCTACTGTGGTATTTCTCAGCACATACTCTCTCTTGCTTCTATAATAATACAACACCCTCTCATAATGCAACCTTAAACAAACGTCTTATAAGCGGAACAAAATAAACATTACTACTAACACGTTAATACTAACTAACATTGTTATTTGTCGCTCATTGTTTGTCAAAAAGTTGTAAAAAAAAAAATCTTTTACTGTCAATTTTTTAAAAGGATGTTTGGATAAAGGAAAATTAAATTAGCGGAACAATATACATATCAAAGCTAATCTATTTAGAAATAACGTAGAAATTTATTGCTAATTTACTGCTGACGAAATATCCTAGTTTTGAATCCATTACCTACGAAGTAAATGTAAATAACAACGGCACTGTCGTCTGAATTTGTCGCTCTCGAAATAAGCAAGCAACAAAAACTTGCATATTATTTGATTAATTAATAATTTTCTGTTAAGTTGTAAAATAATTGTTCCTCTTTACTGGAAAAGGCAAAAAACTATTTTACAAAGAAAAAATTAATTAAATTATATCACTTTTGAAAAGTGAGGATATGTTTAGTTTACTGACTAATAATTAACAACTTATTAATTATACGAGATATGCTTGCAAATATATACTGAGTCTATGAAATTATAGCTTTCGATGCAAATTACGTAAGCAGAAATGTGAAGACCAATAGAATCACTAATATTTTTATAATGCCGCAAGATCGATGCTTCGATCTTCGATTGCCTAAGCTCTAAGCGATACGAGAGGATCGCGTTAAGGGGGCTGCACACTCATTTCACTTCCCTTTTTGACTTGGCATCTTGAAACGCCCTATCTCCACTTGGTCCTCCTCCATCTTTCGATTTCACTTTTGACGGTCGCGGCAGTCCTCTCTCCCGCGCGCGTACCCCCTTTCCTTCTCTCGGTCTCTCCTTCTCTTGTAATTGCGTAAGTAGCGCGTATGCGCTTCGGCAGCGCGCAACGACGACGATCTGCTACGCGCTCGCAGCGCTCAAGCCGCACGCGCCTCCGAACGAGAAGGACCATTACACCAGGGCGCAATTTGCAAAACGCATATTCGCCACAAATCCGCGAAAGTAGAGCAATTGTTATTACCGTCCATCTAGCAGCGGCCGAGCAATTTTCCATGTGTGCATTATTCGCCTATCTAGCCGTACACCGATATTTATTCGCTTAACGTCGAAAAACTTCATTCTCTCTCGTGAAAACCTTAACGTACACCAATCAACTCGATCCCGTGTATTAATGTCATATTGCGTTATTCATATGCGTTCCGTTACGCAACATTTATGAGAATTATGAGCAATGAAGATAACACACACTTATTTCGTCCTGTTTATACTTCTTTACGTGTATGGATACTTGAATCTTCATAGCGTATATATATATATTTAATTATAATGAACAGGAGCAAGTTTCGTAAGGTAAATTACTCGGATAAATATTAGTAAAAAGTTTGACAGCATAGCATCTGCTATCCGAATCATATGCGATTACTGCCTTAAGGCTGCAGTAAGACTCAAGTGAGTTACGACTAAGCACGCGTAATTGATATACGGGATAAAGTCATCGCGCATCTAAAGCGAACAAATCGATAATAAGTCAGCGACCATCTACGGCCAGGTATATTCACGCGAAATTATCTGAGATTACAACACTGCGCTTTCTCAAACTGGAGTAGAGAGTCTTATTATTGCTCGAGTTCCTTATACTCACGAGACAGAGAGTGCTTATTTTCGTCTATTGCTCGTTTTTGTTGCCTTTCGCGATCATGTATAAAGATCGTGTATCTGCTTGATAATGTAACTGATCTGTCGTAACTTACACAAATTTCTGTTTGTCTGAACAATTTGCTTGTAAAGTTAAGAAGAGATCACATCTGTCGAAAGTTAGTCTTATCCGTTCACACTTCGTCAAGGATGCTGTCGACTAGCAATAGAAATCTCTAAGTGATGACGTATTTAATCGCTTGCTTTAAATACGATTTGATCTATGCTAATATCGAATTTCAGGTTGGAATTAGCATATAACTCCTAAAATACAGTTCGATCGAGTAGTAAATATATCGCCTGATTCTTTTCATTTAAGGAACGATACGTATAAGAACATATCGTCATAAAATTTCCTATTTAAAAGATAAACAGTTGTTAATTTTAGACATCGTAAAATAGAAACCACTCGATAGGCGATGATCTCAGAATACCTTCATCGTGAGACACGCAATTTTATCTACGTCTTTATCGTTTTATATATATTTTTTTCTTTGACACAAGATCACTGTTTACGCCACTGACATCGATGGTGATGCCGATGGCGAATCAAGGTGAAGAGGGGAATCGCGAGGACGCGAAAAGCGCGAGGAGCAGTCACGACGGGAGAGGTGATGGAAGTGGAGAGGAGTCCGCGGGAGTGAGAGACGGACGAGAGGCAAGGCCGTTCTTTGACCCGAAACGTGGTCAGCTCGGCGCCAATTTTTCGGGAGGAACCGGTCTCACTCGACCCCCTGGAATTTTGACTGGCGCGTACACCGCAGCTGTTACCATTGGACCACGATTTCGCCGAGAAGACTGAAGGCGACATGTTGGTACCATCATGGTAGCGGAGCCGCACCTGCCTCTACCCGTCGACGATGTATTGCGCCTGGGTGTCGCGACGAAGCTCCAAACGATTAATATCAAAAGAACTCTCTGCCTCGCAAGCCTCGTCAATCAACGATTATTTTGAGAGTAGTGTAGAAAACATCAAGAAAGATCAACACGCCTCGTGGACTGTTTAATAACACTGCTTGATATTTATACGTGTTGTAAGAAAGCGTGGATCTAATTAATTCTTTTATTTTTTTTTTATTATTAAATCTTTATGTATCACACAGAATATTTCCAGTGTGATTTACAAAAAGAGATTTTAAATTAATTAAATAAAGTACAAGTAAGTGCATTATCAGTAACACAGACGATTTTAGGTTCTCTTTAAAAAGGAGGAAAAGATGGTAAATTCTTTCAATTGAAAGACTTATTTTTTTATCTTACATTTATATAGCTGACTGCTTTTTGAAACACTAATTAAGTACTTTTTCATTAAATATTTTAGAAATTATAGGATTTAAAAATTAACAAGTCGATATGTTTAGTCAATTCACTATGTTAGAGCAATTAAGTTTTGGGATGAAGAGAAGATGATAACCTTGGTTGTCATGTTGTCCTCAAGCTCATCTTCTCTTCATACTTTATTGTAGTGTTTTGAAAAGATTTTGAAGTCGACTATATAAATATGAAAAAAATAGAAGTTTTAATTAAAAAAATTTTTAGATAATCTTAGCTTGACCTTTAAGGATATCTTCTCAAGGTTCATCAAAATTATCCTCTTCTTTCAGTAACTGAGCATCTAAAACATTTTTGTCTTAAACGACTTTGAACTTAAGGATTTTAACATATTGTAAAAGATTGATTCAAATGGACAATCCTATATATATATGTGTGTGTCTGCAATAAAACCATTATTGCTTAATATACCGCCGGATGTATCTAACATCTAATCTTATCAAATACCTCTGGTCTTATTCTTCACGATTTCGCGTGAATATAAATTGCGTGTTACATCCGCTTATTTATGAAGGTAAATATATTAATGATTGAAGTAAAGTAACGCTCGACCTACATTAGTCCGATTCCAGATTGTGGTGTGAAGAAATATTTACCTACGGTTTCCCGCCTCTCCGGTGTACTCCTCACCGCGACCTGAATTCCGCATCTACCGGCTGTAACAATTTTTATCTTAACGCCCCTGACGCGATGCACCTTTGCTTCGGGAAGCGCATCCATTGTCGGCGCTTATTATCGCGACGGCAACTTCTCCGTTTTAATCTCAGCAAACGGCGTGTCTTTTGCAATATCTTTTCATACGTATAAATTACCCGCCGTGTTTTCGCGCGTATTAACGTGTATTGCACACCCTGTCTCGTCTCTTTCCCCGCCCCTGGATCCACTGATCATTGCGAATTGCACAAAATCAACGTCGAGAATCCTAATCCTTTCCTCGAGCCGGATGCACGTTCGTAGGCGCCGATTTATCTGTGCCTCCCATCTTCTTTACCTCCTCTCTCGATCCAGCTCTCCTCCATTCGGGTTCGTTTTTTCTCGCGTACAGTACGATGCACACGTGCACTTTCGTAGAAATACACGATGCACCTGTATACTTGCGCGCTCGATGCTCATCGATCTTCTCACATACTTTCGATCATGCTCTTCTTCGATCGCGTTGGCTGCTATTCCTTGACTCTTTTATCGTAATCGTGAATACGAAATTACTGTTATATTGGCATAATATATATAATATGAAATAACGGCAAAGTATATCGCATACGTAATATTTATATCTTTTACTTTTTTGACCAAAAGTATGCTTTATAAAATGCTAAAATATATCAAGTAAGCTAATTTTTGGATTATTATCCAAGACCATACGATCCAAAAATATTGTCAGATTTAGTAGTAGCTATTGAAGAAATTTTTTATCACCAATATTAAAAATAATTAAAAAATTAAATACTTCCTCTTTTTATCACAATTTTTGTTTTTTTTAAGTAACTATTATACATACATACAACAACTAATTAGTTTCAATTAGTTTCCCGTAGGACATCCTATATATGTACAATGATATACCTAATGTTTAAATATTCATATAAAAGTACTTAAAGCATTTCTACATTAATCATCTAGAATTATACACACTTCTTAAATTTTGTCTAATCTAACACCCTGTATATATATATATATATATATATATATATATATACACACACATAAAATATTAATATTTTTTATAACTATCAAAATATTTGTAACTTTCTATTTTCGATAAGTAATTACAAATGTGTTTGTTTTTAGTGCTGTGGCTTTGTCTCTGAAAAAAATGTTGTGCTTTAAAAAAAATTATTTTTTCTGTATAATGTAAAGCAGCAGTAATTATTTACGACAGTTATTGATTAATACAGAAATATATAAAAGTGATAAAGTGATAATAGTTAGGTTTTCGAATTATATATATTTACTTATCGGAGCTATATATAATAATATCTATCGGAAGTAATAAATTACATGTTTATCTATATCGCCGTTTTATGTCTTATCATAAAAAAACCAATTAGCGATAACAGTGTTTGGTTTTTTGTAAAAACGGCTGTCACGGGATAATTATATCTTTTGCCATAACAGGCTGATTATGAAAAACGTGAGACACCATTTGTGTGGATAATTGCTAATTTAAATACCAGATTTTGCGTTATTAACAACGTGAGAAACATCTTGTATTAACCGCATTCGATAGGCATTACTATAGAATACAATATCATTACGACAGTATGACAAAATCTTTTTGCGTCAATCGAGAATAGATATCCTGAAGATTTCTGTGGAAATTTCCAATAAAATATAATTAAACGTACTAGAATAATTTTATGGTTGGATGATAATTCGTAACATGTTATGTAAAGCCATGCAGATTGACATTAAACGACATTCGAATGCTTATTTTATTCTCAGTCTTTTATTGTACCATGTTCATCAGACAAGATTTTCCTTTATCTGTCTGTTATCATCTATGAATATTTAAAGATTCACGTAGAGTCAATTACTGTATGCACTTTATTACCTTACTTCACGTTCATTTGACTCTAGAATAAGCATTTATGAATTAATCTTTATTCACGCTAATAGGTATAAATGGAATCCGTCAATATAAATAGCCATCTTTATACAAATTATTCTCATCGTTTTTTCTTTAATATTTCACTACTGTTTCGCAAAATTTTTATTTTGTTCGAAATTACAATTAGCAATTTGTTACGCTTTAACATTCTTTCCGATAATTTTTTTCGATATTATTTATAATCAGTGTCCATTATTTTTTTAATGTGCTTTTACTAATTTAAAAATGTACAAAGTAATCTTAATATCAAGTCGATAAATGAAGATGTATCCTTTTTCTAACATGATGATACCGTAATCCACCAAATTTTTTTAAAATTTATTTTAATCGCCTTTAACATTACGTATTTCTATCAGAAGCTGCAATGAAATAAAAGAATAAAACGAAAAATTGGCTTTTAATTAAAGATGAAATATATGAAACAAACTATAAAATATAAAAGCGGATAAATATTTTTGATCCTGAAAAGTAGTTATATTACAGTGGTTATTTAAGAGTAGTTATTTTGCTAAACTATTTTTTTGTAGTTATCTAAATAGTATGTCAATTTTATTCACGTATATTTTTATTTGTATCTTGCAATCATCCTTAGTGTCTTCTTGAGATGTCATATTCATTCATTAAGTCTGTATGATTATCCGCTGATTGCGATTAATTTTATTTTAACGTATCTACTACCAGAAATCACTCATATCTAAATAGAAAAGTCTTATTTCACGTTTATATATCGCGTGATATCGAATCGCGAATACAAATGTCAATCTTGACGTGCGTCGGAAAGAGGCATGTTATTCGATACTCTGAGTAATAAACGAACTATTCGGTTACACAAACGAGTAAAATGTATCCGATTCTTTAGTATCAAGGATTTCGACGAAGTGCCAAATAAATCGGTTATTCACGAACGAGGCGATGCACGGCCGTAATAACCTTCGAAGTCACGTTCGCCTGTTCACGTTAATAAGTTGAATGCCGAGGTCTCGAACGGAGCTTCGTCACTACTTCGAGACTATGAATTCGTACAATGTGCAATCTTCGTGTTATTTTTAAAACTCATACACATCTTTAAAAAATCTTACATACTCAATCTTGATGCCACACGGCGGTAAGAATAAGCGTTTTGCAAGCTTTGTAGTTACGAGCAGCATTAATACAATACATTTGTTTTATGCAGGTGTTAGGTCAAAATGATAAAAATAGCAATAAAATGGTATGCATATAAACAATGAGCAAACGATATTTTTCTTTATGCTATATTTTGAGAATTTGTATCTTAACATATTATTGACCGGAGTATTTATGCTTTTGTTTGTCCGAACATTATTGACAAATTCACTTGGTTTTGCTTCTTCTTGTTAGAAAGAAAAACAATTTAAATCACCTTGTGAAATTGTTAAAGTTTAAAATTGATAAAATAATTATTAGTATGGTCTGTAATTGTGTATGTGTATCTATCTTTCACTTTTTATTTATTTAAAAAAAATTTTTTTATAAACGAAATATTGTTCTTATTAAATTTTTTTAAATATAATACGTTAAAATGATACGTTAGAAAAATAATCGACCATAGGTGTTAGTTAATTTTTGCATAAGATAAAATTAATAATATGTTAATGGAATCTTTTATAAACATTTGAAATAAAATAATTTATGAGAGTAAACGCGGAAGAAAGCGAACAATAAGATCTGTGTACTATGATTATTTGAAACGATCTTATTTGATCGCAAAGTATGCTTTTAAAGTATACTTTATAACGTCATCAGAGATAATCTATTCTTTATTCGACAAGAACTCCTATGAACAAGCTGTGTCAATACAGCTGTGATTGCTAATCATAATACACATAAGAACAGCTGATCTTTGCACGCTAATCTTTAAACTATAAATGTTTACTGCGCTTATATGGCATTTGTGACTCGACGATAATATTGTTTAGAATTTAATTGTAACAAAAGCCGGTGTATTAGAATACATAAGAAAATAACAATATTACTTTAGAGCAAATCATTGAGAAAATATTGCCAAATAATCGCTTAAAAAAGAAACGGAGTATCATTGCGATTGTGAAAAGCAAATAACAATATGAACTTTAACATCTTTAATCTTTCGTACACAAACTTTGAATTATTCGTATCCTTGTGCATTTCTTTTCTTTAAAATGCTAGGAGCATTAAATAATAACCTCTATTCTTTCCCTCTTTGTAAATACTTTACAAATATTTTTTAAAGTTGTAAAGTACGTGTAAAAATAATTTATTATTTTCAATATAGTTGTAAAAGTGATGAAAATCAACTCGGGACATTATTCATCTTATGTAGTGAAAAAAACCTGGAAAATCAGTATATGTACTGAAGATTAATTATAATGCATGAATTTTGGCTTTATAACGGATATTCTATAAATGTTTTGAAGATTATTAAAGCGTATACGTCACAGTCTACTTAGAGTAGACCTCGACAAAGTGAGTAGCTTTATTATAGCCGTCTTCTTCCTTGCCTTCTCATGATGCCGCTTTTATAATGATATTCCATTTTATTAACATCGGGCGCAAAGTCGGTAGCCATGATCCGTTTCCACGCACCGGTGCACCCGGCTCCACCGCCACATCGTTGTCGTCATTCTGGAAATCCAAGAACGAGAGAGTGACTGCGAGATGAGTCGGATAATCGCGTGTGAGCCGCTACAATCTCCTTATTGGAAATCGATGTAACGTAAAATATTGTAATGAGTAAAAATATACATGAAATAAATATGTTACTTTTTAATAATTCAAACGTTAATTAAGTCCAAACGGAATTGGAAAGATCGTGATGCGAGCGATGGGTTATGCGGCAGCAAGTTACAAGAAGCTGTGTGAGCCATGTAACGTAAAAATTACGTAAATGCGTGAGACCTTAGCTTGTCACTTGAGTAACGTGAATCGATAAATTTCGTGAGAAGGTTCAAGATAATGCAGCAGGATTTGCATGCGTAATAAACTTCAGCAGCTTGAATTGTTTACCCGTCACAAATTGGAATTGAAATATAGAGACGTCCGATGCGCAGAAACCACTTGGTCGCGACGGTACATGAATATGTATTAATGAATTTTACTATTCATTTTATAATTCACGTCAGAGCGAAGGTTCAAACGGATACATGACTGTGTCCGTGATAAGATAATTAAATTAGAAATTCAAGATCACAATATTTCTAGTTGGCATACATTACGCAGTCTTGATTTTAATAAATATGATATGAGATTATCGATAATTATAATTTTTATTGGCATAATGATTCAGATAATCATGCAAATGGATGACTCGATAGAAAAACGATTGTTCGGTACTCCAAATTCAAATGTTTTCACATAAAGCAATCATTCACGCTCATGATCAATCTACTATTGATTCTCTTTTCAACTGCCAATAACCCAAAGACATGATCTGATCCGTCGCATATGTCTGTTATCAATTAAAGCGAGTACTCTTCGTGGTTAATGAGGTGTATCCCAGAAATACTGAACCTTTGCCATTTCGCTTCATGAATCGTTACAATGTACCTTTCATCTTTCAGATCGAGCTCGAAAGATTCGAGTGCCCCCACGAACCTTCCAAATGTTCAAGGTTTTCTTCTGAGGTCATTACGATTTTTCGTTTCCGAAATCTGATCTCGAGGTCACAGATTGTTATTCGGACTACAATGATTTGCAACGAGATCGTAATCATAGAAGGACAAAAACAAGCTGAGAACAATTCTCAACCTCCCCATCTATCCATTCTTTCTTAGGCGTATCAACTATCCATGAGAATCTATGCGGAGTTTTCGCATATCATTATATTAAGCAATATTAAGTGAAATAGACCGAAAAGTGGTTAAACACAAATAAGAGAAAAAAAAGTTATTTTTAGTCAAAGCAGGTCTTCTGCTTTGATAATGATGTTGAATAATAGTCATATGTGAACATACAAATAGTATTATCAGTTTTATAGATTGCGCGACGATTTGAATTGCCGAAGTTGAAATACAATTGTTGTGCATCAAAGTAAATCAATGTAAATTTATTACATTGATTAATTATTACTGCAATAAAAAACAATTATAAGAAAAAAAATATACATATATATATATATATATATATATATAGTTTCTTTTAAATAGAGCCCTTCTTTTTATTTTTATGACAAATTATCAACGAAGTTTCTTTTCATCCGAGTTTCGTAGCCACCACATGTGAATGATACGAGTTCGAGAAAACATGTAAACGCACAAGTTGCACTTTTTTCATTTACAGATTAGAGTACCGTTAAAGATAAACTTTTCGGCCAGACCGAGAGACGTGGTTGTGTCGATTGCAAAGAAACATCTAAGCTGTGGACTGAAAGGCCATCCACCAATTCTTGCTGGGGATTTCCCGCACGAGGTCAAACTAGAGGAGTCTACTTGGGTAATTGAGGACGGAAAATTATTGTTGATTAATCTGGAAAAGGTGAGTCGTGTGTACATAATAGACGCGATTGCACCCGCATAAACCCACTTTTTCGATTGATCTCGCCGATCCTCGGATTTACCGCAATTTATTGGTAACACAAATCTGACATATCGATATTCTTTGATATTTAAAATGTGACGTTTAATTAACCACTTAACTAATTAATTTCGTGTTTGATTATCATGTAAGTATTTTGTGATTCTGCTTTGTAATTTTTATTTAAAACTTTATGAAATAGTATATTGTAATCGAAATTGATCTCTGATATACATATATGATAGTACATTCAAATTATATTATGAAATAATTTAATTTTAGTAATATATGAAAATGTTGATATATATTTACAACAGATAAAAACAAAACGTTATTAGCAGCAGATATAATTTTATATATCTATAAGTTAATTTTATTAATTTATGGCGTACTGATGACGTAATAATCTTTTTATAATTGGCGATGAAATTAACATTTCCCGATTGCAGGTAAACAAAATGCAATGGTGGGCACATGTTATAATGAGTGAACCAGAAATTAGCACGAAGAAAGTGAACCCCGAACCTAGTAAACTCTCTGACCTCGATGGAGAGACAAGAGGCCTCGTAGAGAAAATGATGTATGATCAGAGACAGAAGGAACTAGGACTTCCAACATCCGATGAACAGAAGAAACAAGATGTCATCAAAAAGTAAGATTCGTTGATGTTTTTACTTTGCTCTATATGAATATCTATGTACATTTTAAATTAATTAATGAATTGTTACATTTTGTTGAATTTTTTTCAGATTTATGGAGCAACATCCCGAAATGGACTTCTCAAAGTGTAAATTTAATTAAAATAATTTAATAACGCACTTAATATTCCGGTACTATACATATTTTTGAAATGTATCGCTTTTCATTATTATACTACAATATGCGATCTTCTATGCTCGACGTTTTCATATCATTGAAGAAGAAGGTCGGTGCGATTGCAAAGATGGCAGCACAATGATAGACTATGTGATAATACGGCTTTCTACTATAATACGATCAAAATAATATTTTTTCGATTATTCTCTTAATTCTTTCTTTATTAGTTTCTTTACACTTTTCTTGCTTAAAAAAAAAAATATTGCACAGCTGTTTAATTTCTGTATTTACGCTTCTATTAAGCCCTTTGAAAAAAAGATAGAATTGTATGAAAGATAGATATAATTTTAAGAATAAAAATCATATAACTATTATATTTTTCTTTCTCAATATATTATTTTAATTTTAATCGTATTCGAAAATCCAGTTAACCCAAACAGTTTTTCAATTACATTGAAAAATTGTTTATATCAAATGTTTTTCACATGATAATTTTAAAAGTTATAATCTTATTTGACATTCAAAATGAAAAAAAAATCGTTTAAATGCGTTAATTTCAATAAAAAATATATGTGTTAAAATTTAAAAACTACACTGGAATTATGAATACCAGTCAAGGAAATTTCGAGTACGGATTATCGAATATCAATTAGGGTTAATAAATAGTCATTGATATGTAATTAAAAGATAAATCTTTTTTAGTATTTCAGATCACTGTCATTACTTTAGAGAAAATTGTTTTATGGTTGCATGACTTAGCCATCAAAGGATTATTCTGAAATTGGAGGCTTTTCTTATTCTTTTATAGAGATATTCTGGTAATAATAAGTAGACCAGAATTTGACTTTTCATTATTTTTTCTATAATAGCAAAAAAGATAACAGAAAATCATTAAAATTTTTAATAAAATTGAAATATGTGAGACAAGAGTCGGAATAGAACATACTCATGAGTTAGTTACTGTCGTAATAAGCTACTTGTTTCTCAAAATAACAGACAAAATAAGAAAAATGTAATATACATCATATAACGTATTTATATTACCGATAAACACGTATTGACTATGATAATTTCTCCAAAAGTTACATTTCATTCTCTGATGCCTTATACATTTAAAACGATACAAACATATTTTTGAAGAAAGTGAAATATACGATACAGTAACAAATTACAGCATAACTAATTTCATATCTAGTGTTTTCAAACATAGTTTTAATATTGTTATTGATATACTCTTTGAAATTTATGTCCCGATTGCCTGTCATATTTTCACTTCTATGCTCGTTTGTACGTGAACACTATAATTACAATTATAATACAGTTATGACGTTTGCTGTGTTTCTCAAATCTAATCGTCCGTTTGCTTCATCACTTTCGTAATCCAACGCACGTAATTAGATAGTCTGGCGTATATACCGAATTTACCGCGTTTGCCACAACCTTCACCGAAACTAGTGATACCAAAAATTGTCCACGGATGATCGGGTTTTCGAGGATCTCTGCAGAGCAGAGGTCCCCCACTGTCACCCGCGCAAGAATCCATTTTACCACGGCGATAACCCGCACAGAACATATTATCCGTTATTCTGTAATCCACATAAACCTCTCGGCAAGTCTCGGGAGACACTATTGGAACCTAAAATTGAATTTGTATTATTTTTCTATAGTATACAGTTGCGATTGTGAGTTCATTATATATTAAATTGTTAATCTTTAATTATAGAAGCCAAAGGTATATTTTTCAAATCTTACAGCTTTTTTTTAAGTAAGATTTATCATAATTCATTATTTCTCATTGTACCATATTTTTTAAAATATAACATTGTTTCAGCACTACAGTGGCTTCTTCCTCTAAAGATTAAATAGCCAAATTTTTTAAATTGAGTTGCATACTTTAACTTCGTGCAGCACATCTGTTCCGAAATCGTCCGTAACGCTGGACTTGCCCCAGCCGATAATAGTGCACAACTGATTCGTAGGTAAGGGCTGCTTTGGTGTGGGTAAACACGCAATCCCTCTCGAAGGAGACGGGGTTAAGGTAACTGGTAGACGAAGTAGAGCCACATCGTTATCAACAGTATCGGCATCATACTCTGGGTGGATAGTCACCGAATCCACCTACGCAGTCATAGAATTAATCAGCGGAGGCATAAAATTGTCTATCTAGCTCTTGACTGCTCTTTACTGCACGTACCCTAAGCTCTAATTCCGTGCCTTCTTTCACCGTTAAATCGTGCTCTCCAATACGAACATAAAGGCGTTTTCTAATGCAATGCGCGGCGGTTAATACCCATCTTGAGGATACCAATGTTCCACCGCAAAAAGCTTCCTGAAAAAAGAAAAGCAATTAATTTTGGTCCAAACAATTATAAAGTTTTTTTTTCTCCTAGAGAGTTTAAAAATATTTCGGATTTATATTTGCTATTTATAGATATATGAGGTTTATTTGTTGCGAAAGTACCCGAAATCGATTTAACACGGCCACTTGCCATGGCCAGCTTCCAGGTGCAGTCGGACGGCCGCCGATAATTCGCGTGAAATATGATAGTCTGGATCCTTTATGAGTCGCTACTCCGCATTTCCAAGTATTTAAATTCTTCTCTGGAGCTAAGCTATCCACGGTGTTAGGATTGAGTTCGAACTCGTCCAACACCAAGTCTAGAAAATCAATAAAACTAGCTACTCGTTTTTCTTATTAATATTCAATGTCGAGTTAGAATAGGTTTACCATCGCCGTCTTCTTCGTGGCTACCGCGAATCTTTCGATGGATCCATCTTTGGCAGAAGCTACCTTCGACGTAGCAATAGGCGCTCTCGCGTATCACATCGCGCCCGCAAATTCCCGGCTTTCTGCACCATCTAAGCAGAATAAATATATAGATAATATAAATAATATTAATTTCGAAAAAATAATACAATTTTGAAAATAAAATGATTCAATTTTATGTTTGGTAATCCTGATCTCATTTTATGGAGAATATTGAATGAAGAAATATCAAACAGGAAAAAATCAAACTTGAACTTTGAAAATTGGATTCAAATTTTATTTCGTCGTTTAGATCATGTTCGAAATTGTACCATTTTACCCTATGTAATTTACGAATTTTTTGTAATACCTATGACGTTGAGTAGTGCACAGTCTCGTGCAAGGCGACCATTTACTCCATTTTCCATAATGTCTTTTGGAGTTTTCCTTACTGTTCTTGCCTTTCTGCTTTCCATGCCTGGGCTCTGCTTCTTTAGGTACCTGTTGAAAACGGTCGCGCATTAGCAATCGAAAATCGAATATCGCATGCCGCGACTTACTTGAACGATGTGAAATTTTTCATTTCTTCGTCGACGTCTCCGGCGTTGGCGCTGTTTGCATCGTCTTTGACGACCCTTTCTGTTATGTTCACAACCACGTTCCTCCTGTACCACGATAATTCGCGTTAATCAAAAATTGTTAAAAATGTAATTACTATAGTTCGCATATTTACCTTAAGTACAGTGGTCCCACAATCTTTTTTCGATCGGCACTTTCTGACGCGATTTTGCATGCAGTGTCGATCGCACACCGACCATTCGCTCCAATTTGTGAAGTGCGATAGCTTTGTCGCTCCTGTCATCAAAATGACATGTGAGAATATAGATTAAGAATACGTAATAAAAGAAATACTTAAAGTGTGTTGAAAATATTGAAAAAAAATATTTTTTCGATCGGATAAGGAAATTTATGGAAAATCAATTGGCGCACATACACTTACTGTTCTTTGGCAAATGCTCTGCGGCAGACAGCTGGTCGATCGAATGAAGACAGCTTACGTTGCTTTTGACTCCAAAGACGAATGTCTTATTTTCATTCTAAAATTTTTAAACATAGTTAATGATATAACCATTTTTTTAATTATTTTGAATGTACTGTTGTTTAATTAACATTAATGTTTAATATAATCTTTAGTTATATATTATGAACTTGGTTTATTAAAGTCTAAGACTAGAGAAAGTTGGGTATAAAAGTAGCAAGGTACAACAGTAACATCGCTAATATTTCTAAAACCATTTTCAGTCCCCAGTCTCTCTTATTATTGAACATTCTAACGAATAGCTAGTTGCAGTCATTTCACGTTTTAACCTTGCTAAAGGATTAATATATCAGTGAAAATTTTACGTCATATTATCTTGTCACTTGTCACGCCTCTGTGTCGACAGTGGTTACATGATGATACGATTACCTTAAAATTATCTGTCCTAGACCGAAAGACTTAATAGATACGGCCTGGCCAGCACTCTATTCAGTTCTATCATTTAGTATGCTCCAAGGTTGTAACGCCCAAGTCGCGACATTAAACTCAATTTGCCCGCTGGTAATGGCATCGCGACGTAACGTCGTCGGCGCTAATCATGCGTTACACGATGTCACCGTGTCGACAAAGTACGTAGGCATACAAAATTACTGTCATTTCGCTGTCGCGCCTTCTCGAAGCTCCTCGAAATCTACATTCTGAAATTCCGAGTAATTGATCGCAATCGCGATAATTCATTTATAGTTCATGAATTCAGCGATCAAAACGGTGCTTGAAACATCATTTCAGAAACTCACTGAGCGTTGTTCGAAATAAAAATGATGCATAATCCTATTATTTAATCAGAACTAATTGCCTCGAAAAAATATTTGTAATAGGGAAGAAAAGAAAACTTGTATATTTTATTTAGATACATATTATTTATAGTTCAAAGCTCTTTATTAAATTATTTTTAAATAATACTTATTTATAATTTTTAGAGAAGGATGAAAGTGAGAGATATTTATCTAAGTTGTTTCCAAGTTTATGCTATACAAGAACCTTAAACAGAAAAAAAAATGTTAATACATTTTGAAGAAAAATGAAGATATTACTACTGACATTTTAATTTTTGATAAGTCTGCAAATAAGTTGAATTTGTGTGTTTTTACTAAATACGAAAATATCTTAACAAGTTTCAATAAGATATATGCTTCCGGGTAATCTCCAAGAAATCTTCTTTAAGTGAGATTAAACCGCGATTAAATATCCATTTTCAACGTGTGAATATTATGATTATCATTATTCGCATTTAAAAGCCGAGATAGGAACAATATTTCTGGCTCTGTATGTACTTTAAAAACAGTTACAGTTTAATGTGCTTTGCTGTGAATTTTTGTGGAATATGCGAGAACGAGTTTTTAATTCAAATTATGCTCGTCCCCCCAATGCATTAATTAATTCAAATATGCAAATGAATCTGCATGTGCAATTACTGATGAATCTTTAGTAACTGGAATCTTGAAACATTTCGTGAATTCCGAGATGATAACCAATTACTGAATTTATTTTATGTAAATATTTCGAGACACTTCTCAAATATTATATCGAAAATATATTAATAATCTACTTTACGTGTGTATTCGAACCGGATTTGTTGATTGTGCTGTGAATATTTAATTAGCATCAATTAAACGTAACAAAGCGATATCTCGATGTAGAGACAAGATACACACATCGAAACTTGTATACGTAAATAATACTTCTTCTGGATACATATAAATCACTCCGAAATAACGAAATAGTTTGATAGAAAACAAGCAAAGATGACTCATTAGTACGGAATTACTTGTCAAAAGAAGAAACACGCAAGATAAAAAAAACACTAAATGAAAGAAAAGGCGATCTCGAAAAGGACAACAAATGAAATAAGAGAAATTTGTATGCGGCAAGGTTAGCGTGTCCAAACTAGGCTGAGACGTGCGGTACCTTGCATCTCGGTGACAATCCCGCAAAAAGTTTGTGCCGCTAAAAGGGAAGACAATCCCGCGGGGTAAAGTCGAAGAGCATGTTACTTGTTGACGAGACATCCATCGTCTGAAAAATCCTTTACGAGGTCTACGCAAGAATGGTACGAATATCAAGGAATCTTTATCTACATCCGCGAAAAACTGTGCTAGTTTATATGAAATTTAATCAGCCAATCAAACCTTTCGAGTCATACATACAGTATTGTTCACATCAAAGCACTACAAATTTTATTCATGGACAGAAAAGCTGAGCGTAAAGGGCTACACATATGAATAATCTTTTGCTTTTAATATCACTGTGCCGAGGATTTTGTTAAAAGTTGTGTTTACTTGTGCTAAGCTAGAATTGTTAAATGACCCGTGTGAAGCTGGCCCCCCAATATTAAAAAATCGATTTTTTTCTTCATGCATTCGTTTGCTCATCGTTTGCTCACGAATGCTGAATGTCAGCACAACGTAGCACATAATCTAGCATAATTTAAAAAATTGAGAAAATACAAATTGGGGATTAACTTAAAAATAATTGTTTTTTTCTTATTTTTAAACGTGTTTTAATAACATTTAAAAAACAAATCATGATTTTAATATTCGAGCATACAATGTAACACAAACTTAGCACAATTCTCAAAATATGTCAATTCTAAAAGTGAAGACTAACTTCGTATAGATTTTCTCAACTGCAACTTGATAACGAGCGATAATTTTCAACCGCAACTGAGTAACGGGCGATCCTTATTTTTCATTTCAGATGATAATCTAATAAAACTCTCTCTTCCATGTATATTTCTTGTTTTTTTTACTCTACATTAAAATACTCCACGAAGGAAATTAACTCGCCTTAGATTTATTTATGTAATAATGTGTAATTGATATTAAGATTCGAACATGTCTATAAAATATGTACATTGACAGACACAAGATTAATAATGCTCGGAAGGAACGGTTTTGCTAAATTATTTAAAAAATTGGCTACATACAAATCTGAAAATAATTTTGTCAGATAAAATAAATGATAATGCTGTAAAATGTTTTAACATTTTAGTAACTATAATAGTTTGAGCGCCCAGTATTATTTTGATCTTGAACAAAATTATTTTCAGTACTATATCTAGCTAAATTTTTCAATAAAACCATTTCTTTTTCTCTTGTAAAAATTAAAAAGAAAGAGAATGAAAAAATTAGCAAATATAAGCGATTAAGAATAATAATGCATTCAAGATATGATAGCTGTAATGTTTCAGATTATCATTTGACAATCTGGATCGTAAATGTACGAAGGAACGTATTCAGACCGTTTTGAATGGTAGACGAAGAAAGGTTCGGAAGCGCGTCGCTTCTCGAGCTAACGCCTGAGCTATACCTTAGATGGTATCGTGGTCTGCCGGTCTGCCCACCGTGTCCGCGCATATTTTAATATTACGAGATCGACGCATGGGTTCCACAACGTGTTTTCATAGTCTCGCATTATACCTCCTACACTTTCTTAAATTACATCGATAAATATTATTTCGCTGAAATCAATTTGTTTCTATATATTTCTATGTATAATTTGTGTTTATTTTTAATTATTATGGAGAAAATCAACCATAGTGTGAACATTATAGCTTTAGGTACAAGTATCACTTTGATAATACTAATCTTTAAATCGACAATGAGTTGCATAAATAAAAGTTTTCTTAAATAGTTTCGCATAGACTAAGAAGACGAGAGACAAGATTTGGACAGAGTGACATTTCGTGAATTAACACTTCCCTAGATGGTAACGTCGTTGGAGTTTGCTCAATGTCCGAAAATGGTTTGCGACTTCTTCGGCGAAGGGTTGCTACAAATTCAATGTGAGATCTCATGGTCCCGGTTGTTGTCTCGCCGCACTCTGTCAACGGAATGCTCGCTATGGCGAGTGCTCTGATTTATGGTACGCGGACAATCGGAAGACTATTCTCGTTATTATGATGGAAGATGATTTCTAAGATATCGTAGATGATCTTATTTTATATCTTACACATCAAGAATTTTATTAGAAAATTGACTGAATTAAATAATAAAGTTAAATAATGCAGTTAATAAAGTTTAGTTTAATAAAGTTATATTAAAAACGTGCACTGAGAGAACAGTTTTTATAACTATAATTGTATGTTAAAATATTATGATGTTACAAGAATATGATTTCAGCCATATATTTTTTGGTATCTAGAACTATAAATATAATTATTATGACTGATAATAATAATAATATGGAGTTCTTAATCATAATATTTGACTACGTAATTATAGTTACAGAAACCTTTTCTTTCGGTGCACACACTTCTAGCAAATAAATTAATATTTCCTTTATGCAATCATCGTGTAATTTGATTAATATATCTGACATCTCACGTAATGCATTCGTTCATTTGTTCTCAAGAGAAATTACGGCTGCGCTACAACTTTGGTGTAGCTGGGACATTTGATTTCGCCGCCTTATAGAGATATATAATTACAAGAATACGTTTGCACATATAGCAGAATGATCATTGCGACATTGTCACGATGGATGATTGCATAAATAATGTTAGACTCGTAATACAGGATCGCAACTCACAATCACGCGTCAGCGTTTATTCTGTCCTGCCAACAATCGATTAAAGTAATAGACAGCATCGTAAAGTACAATAACACCGTACAGTTTGCGTATCGACAGCCATTAAGAACAATTCATGCCCCTTAAAACGCAGCCTGTTCGACAACACGTCACTCGTCACGGAGCGCGTAGCAATGTTACTTCTCTTTTTGCGTCTCTTCTTACTTTATATAAGGGTTCGATATTCTTTCGAGTCGAAGTTTACGAGAGCTCGTAAATTCTGCTCTGTTTTAATTAGATTTTTAATAGCAGTAATAAATGTATGCGGATCGTCCTAAAAAGTCATCGTCTATTTCATGAACGACGTTGTTCACGATGAAAACCGCTTCCTTATGGACAAACCTTTCAAGAAGCGCGAGAACCGTTTCTCTTTCCAGCTCTGGCGATGCGATGTGACTGAGCCATTCACTGCAGCGAGTTTGGTCTTTATCTTTTCCTCTGATCCATTTGCGGTAATATTATGCGTCTAATATGTCACAATGTTACATAATTTCTCGATTGCTTTTCTAACGAGAATGAGAGTGTGCAAAATTTATTACTAGCTGCACAACTTTACTTCTTTGTTATATCTCTCTAATAAACTTTTAGAGACACACGTTTCTTATACTCTGATAATAATTTATTATTTTTAGTTTGATATGTAGCTTAATGCGACGCACAAAATGATTTTTAATAAAATAATTTTTTACCTGAAGAGAGTCTATAGAATATACTAAAATATTTCAATCAAGTCACTGATGCAAGTTCAAGTAGAATATTCTTGCGAAAATATTCTAATCAAGAATCATTGTCGCATAGTTAAATACCGATATTCATTTAGAAAATTGCGTCTTAAGAAGATTATTTATGACAGTGTCTTATATTTTACTATACATTCATTAATCACTGTGTGTGTGTTTGTGTGTATATTGCAGTGTATATGTATACGTTAATTCATAAATACATATAAATTCGCGTCATTGTGCCGAAAGGTTGATTGAGCTACATTTTATATTTCATATGTAATATTTTCTTCTCCTTCAATTACCTTGAGTTTCTAAAAATATTCTTAGTGATGTAATCTCCCGAGACCGGATCCGATTATTAAGTATCAATTTGCGATGCGCATAGTAAGTACGTTATATATCTGACATATGTTTACACCGGAAATGTGTTGTAGATATACGAGTATATTAGATTAATAAGAATTAGTAACTAAATTAATTTTGATGAACGTTATTTAATTTTCTGTAGATATAAATAAGCATTGTCGACAGTAATAAAATAAGAATATCAGAGAAGACGCTTACGCGATTTCGTGATTCCTTCAAAATAGAGCTTCAAGTTAATTTACATCGGCGTCTTAAGTAGAAATTTAGACAGTGAAACTGGTCATTATGGAATCGTCTCAGGGCAACAAAGAAAGATCACCTGCAGCGCTTTTAACCATCACTAACTATCCCTTCTACCTGCTGTTCCTTATTTCCCTTCGTTCGTTCTTCCACATATACGCGTTTACATTTATGGCTACGGTTATTTCCGGATCACCGTCTCGACACTGTATACGCCACCGCTTTATATTATTAGGACTGTGTAATTTCTCATTGTTCCTCTACACTGGCACTCGCTCGCACGAAAGGTTTTGCACAGAGATACATCAGCACTCGCGGCTAAGACGAGTGTTCTATTGATACGCCCTTAATGCGGAACTATTATAATAGCTGGTCATCGTCTCATCTCCTACTCTCATTGTATTAGATAAAACGTACCTTTATCTTGATTCTCAATTAACTTTTGCGAATGCAGTCGTTAATTTGTTATTTTTATCGATTCATACAAAAGTATGAAGATCATCCAATGAATATATGTATATATAACAATAAACTTGTGTATCTTTTGCGAGAATAATTCAAATATTACCAGATTTTGTGAAATTAACTTCAACGCGATTTGTTTCATGATGAAATTTGTAATGTGTCGCTCTCTCGATTAGGATGACCACGTTTACGGAAAACGGTACATTCATTTAGCAGAAGAAAACCTACATGAACAACGGTTAATATACGATATTAATGAAGGCAGGTCTTTGTGCGTAGACGAGTTATACCGGAATAACTTGTTTCGAGACATGCCCACTCCATGCACAACGATTGCTAAATCCAAAGTAAAGGCACAATGTCACGTGCAACAGTGCACCAATCGTGCTAACCGGTTATCATTTATTTTTACGCATTTGTCTTGTAGATTTAGAGATGCCATTTATAAACGTAACTTATAAATGTTATTACCCGTTAACAAGATAATTGGAAACGTTAAAAATTTGATTTAATATTTTCTCTCACCAAGTATAACTTGATGAATATGACATCAAGCATGATTTATTGCTTTGAGATATACAAAAAATCAATTGTGAAACAATAAATATTTTGAAATCTCTCAACCTTTAAACTGTGTGAATTCTCTCTTCATAGACATACGAATGCCATTAAGCGAATTCCATTTAAACGTGCGATAGAGGTTTGCTTGAGCGAGTCATGTACATCCCTTATCGGTGAATCAAATGTGAGACAGTAATTTGCGTCATGAGCTGTCATGTTATCGAATGCCAATAATCAGAGTTTCGACAATCACACATTGAACTTCCAATCGATCGCTAAATTCTAATCATTTGTTCCACTGTGACCACTTTCTCCGCGTACATCGACGACGAGACAATGGAATCGTCGGTCTTGGCACAGACGATGTGAAATGTCTTGGCAAAGAAACCATTAGGAAGAAGATGAGGAACGACAGGCGGATGGGGGTGGATGGAAACAGAGGAGAGACAGGCCTCTAACGGGCGACAAGAATCTTATGAGAGAAAGAAAAAGAAAGGGAGTGAGAGAGAGAGAGAGAGAGAGAAACGAACGTATCTCAAAAGCGGTTGCAAGTCTCAGGACGCTGCTGAAGGGAACCGTACGCGACATTCTCTGCGTCCTCCTTTATGTCCTCTTCGTCCTCTCTCGAGATCCGCTCCCTCGCACCTCCTCTTCTTTCCCGTCAATCCCGCGTGGTACCACGTTTCTTTCCCCGATGACGGCAACTTTTTATCGGCCGCGAGACTCACATACTTCCTGCCCGACAACGGGCTGAAATTCCACGCGGTAGTCGTCACGATACACAGTAAGAAGCTAATCGAGCTGGATCCGCCAGAAGGAACTGCCGAGTGATCCGGAGGGTCCCGCAGGAGAGAGGATTCTCCACGGGGTGCCAAGAGACGTTCCAGTCTTTCCCGTGTTGGTTGTTCTTGCAACAATGAAAAGCACGCGGTACCAGTACGTTTTTTGCGTAACTTAATGAAGCGAAAGAAGGGCCGGCTTCTCCATTAGGCGATTTAACTCGCGGCGCATGGACTTCGCTCTTTTTTCCTTACTTCTTTTTCTTTCTTTTTTTTTTTTTTTTTTTTTTTTTTTTTTAACAAACACACGTCTCTTGGGACACGGTATTCGAAACATTCGCTGTTATCGAAAAACGGCAATTCATTGTCGAACGTGATAAATTTAGCACGGATAGGCTGGGTGCGAATCGAAATTCTACACACAATTTTATAAAATTATGTAATAATGAAAAAACTTTTGCTAATAAAAGAGATATACCTAGATATATTTTCATCTTAATATCATAATAAATATAACAGACAAAAGGAAGCAGTTATAAAAAAATTAATAGGGTGGCATATCACGATATCTTGTATACTTTGCATTCTAGAAGCGACCAAAATATTAGTCTGCTTAGGTATTAACTACAGGTCATTAGTGTTTATTGCGTTGCCATAAAAGCTACATTTCAAAAATTACATTTACGAGTAGCAGTGTATACTTTATATGTATTATAATTTCGAGAAGTATGTTAATTGGTAATTAATTTTGTAACTTCAATCTAGTTTGGAAGTCTTGATTATGACACTTTCAAATGACATAATTGAATCTTTGACGAAATACATATATTTCGGTGTGTAAAAAATCATATTATACATATACTAATTGATGGTATTCCATATTTTCCATTCTATAGAAATGTTTCACAACCGCAACATTTTTTTATCTTTTCATAAATTACATTCATTCTACATACACGAAGAACTTCTATTATATTATAATTGGTATCACTCTGTGGCTAACAAACTTACATTAAAAATAAATAGTCACGTCACATAAATATCTAGTGTACTATTATATTTCGATAAAATGAAATGGTATAGTCTCCTTCCTTTCTATCTCTATAAATTTTGTTAAGCCATTCGCCTTTAAATGATTTAAATGATAAAAGAGCGTTCTTTCTTGATTAAGTGCAAAAATGCGAAACGATTAGTAATATTTTATTCGAGTCAATGTTTCCTCGATAAAACGATTGATGATCCTCACGTAACGGTAGAGAAATCGTTTGGAAAATCGATGGGTTTCCGTTACCGCGGCGTCTTTGCGTTCGCGATAATGTTTGGCGGAGGTTTGCCTCTTTGGGAAAGTGGAAACAGCTGCTGGAATGCCCCGGCAGTGCCTTTCGGCGTTGTAATAACGGGGACTACACGACCATCTTCGAGGTTAACACGACAGGAAGTTTCACTACGGGGTGCCCGTGGTACATGTAACAGGGCCGAGGTCAACCGTCGACGAGTGATACCTACGCGGTTATAATAGAAAGTCAAGAGATGTTCAGCGATTGATGCAACGTCTCCTTCGCGGACGTCCGACTATTACACTCGCTTCAATGCCGAGAAGCGGCTGTTAATTGGAAAATCGGCGCTGCGGTTGATTCAAACTCTCCGGGATGCGAAAGGTGCTTCTTCAACTTTAGAGCTTCTTCGGGAGAATGCAAGGAGCCTCTTCATGGGGTGCCAAGGAGTGTACAGGAGAAGTTGTTTTGCTTTTATGTAGTAGAAAGGAGGAATTATTACGCAGGCGTGATTATGCTGTCACTGTATTGATATGAGTCGCTTCTCTGGCGTCGCAAAACTCGATAGGACATTAAGCAAAGTTGTATAATGTACGCTCAGACGTTGATCGATATGAAGAAATACGTATCTTTGCAAATACGAGAAACATAAATATATTCTTTGATGAAAAGTTTATATGCACAGGTGGACAAAAGGACTATTATCTTAGGAAATGGTGACAGATACGGTAAAATGCCACAAGACTATTTCGATTTTTCTCGATCAATGAGAATGCATGAAAGCTGTCTCTATCACGAGGAATATCATAAATTCACTGTTGTTCAAGAAAACCATCCTAATGTCTTAACTTGTGTGAAACACGTTGTTGTCAGAGTGTACTTGAATTTAGTGATGATACTGTACAATATTTAAACTTATCTAGAGAGAAACGATACATCAAGGTACTTAACGACATCTGAAGAAAACGTATCGGTAATATTTACATGACACGGCACATGTTAATAAACGAGCAGAAAGGACGATGCAGTTAAGTTTCCTCGGGACTTCCTACCTAGCTCGCAAACGTCACCTCTAGTCGAAGTAGCAATAAACAGACCTCCGCTCGGTAAAATGGATGCGGAGAGATCGCTGTAAAAACACACGTTCCAAATACCACGATCGCGATATCGCTGCCGGATAAACTAGAGAAACAAATATCTGTCGTTCGATTATTTTCGACAAACTCGAATTTATAGTTGACAAGTTGACATGAAGTCGAAGATGGGAACAATGTTGCTCTTCCAACCACTATAGAGTATCTGGCGCGACGACTATCTTGACACTGACCGTGTCATAAATTGATTATTCGACGTACGCTATTGGACTCAGATACACGCTTATATGTTTCCTTATCTGTTGTCCACACATGTACGAATGCACTGATCTTCCTATTCTTTTCCTCTTTTCGTCTAGCTGTAGGATACGGAGAATCCGATATCGATTGTGATAACTGGTGCGATCATTTGGCATGACCAACCAAACGACCGTGCCTGGCACGATAACCCTGCAATGATTTTGCGGATGCCCGATTACGACGTGATATCATCCACGCACAGTAACGTCATGTATGTACATATGTGTATCGAAACAGCCGAAGTGGCATTCGTTCGGCCAAATATAACCCGCCTCGCTACAACTGACGAGGATTTTATTGGTGAAAATTGGCATTCTCGAACGTGCAATTTCGATACAAACTCATTATGATCGTGAGTGTATCCAGAAATAGAGGATTTCTCTCCGAGAATTTTTTTATTCATTTTTTTTATTTTTATACATTGAGAAAAAATTCTGGTTGAAAATGTATGAACATATTCTATTAATCAGAATTCTGATTTATTTTAACTAGAATTACAATAGATTCAACCAGAAAATTTTTATTTATCCATTTTCAACAAAAATTTTAATTAATATAGTCAGACACTCTTTTTTCAGCGTACAAAACTACAACTTTATACTTCTAAATAACTTTATTGTTGTCACATAAAATGTTTTTCCTTCTCGTTATGATTGTGTGCCTAAGTAATTTCTAGAATTTCCGTTACTTAAAGTGTCCGATACACGAGAAAAGTTTTCGCAAGATTTTTTAATTGAAAAATGGAATATATTAATGAGTACTCCAGTTATAGCTGCATTTTGTTTTAATAACTGCCTTAACTTTTTTCAGGAAAAAGGGAAATTTATGATTTACATAATCTAACATTTTTTTCCATTTAGAATCAAGAATGAGAAGGAAACATTCTAAGCTCTATAAAATATTTATAATTCATTAATTCAAAAAATTACTTTTTTATACGACAACAGAATTGATAAACGCCCCCCAAAATCTTGAATACATTCAAGATAATAATCGTTAAAACAGTCGCTAAATGTATATGTTGCAAAACTTTTCAAAATATTCCAATACACCGCAATAATCGACTTTGTGAATTGTGTTTGCAATATATATGATTAAGAAAAAAAGAAACTTTACACAACAAACACGATGCGTGTTCTACATTATAGTAAGATAAATTGACAGTTGCCACTTAACTTTAGGATATCACGCTTCCGCGTTCTCTTGTGTAGTATGTATTTTATCCAACTAATATTCATCCTAACAAAGTTCATATATACATAATTTTCATTATAGTTGCTTCAGTTTTGCTCGTAACGGAACCTTATGTTTTGCGAAATTTATAAATACCTCGTTGATTCCCGCGCCTGGACGTAACTCTTTTTAAACTCTTTAACTCGTATAGTGATTACAGTAAAATAAGGATTTCAAGCAATGTTATTACCGGCCTAGCGATAGAACTAGTTTATGTGGCGGCATATTAACCTCGAAACTGTAAATGATTATTGTAACCTAAAAATGGCCACGAAACAAAATTACAGTAATTATCCCGACGTGCTTAGCTAAAATGAGGTTTCTCCACTTTGGTTGATAATTGCGCTAGTATTGCTAGGTTCCTGCTGACACGATGCTTTATCGGTTGCTTTAGGCCTCTTGAGTCTTTCCATCTTCCTTAATCTACCTACTAATCACCAATTTACTTTTGATAAATTGACTACATTAATCTGGGTTTGTTTTAAATGAGTTTAGTATAAAAATATTTTCTTTTTATATACTAATTACGCGCGCTGCACTTATGACAATTTTAATTTTTGTGCTACGCCCTTTCCAGAACGTTCAATTTTATTTCCACTGAATAAATTTGAAAGTATTTATTTACGCGTAATTTAAAGTTTTCAGTTTATTAAGTGAATAGTAGCGGACATATAAAATTGTAGTATACAGCCTATGTAAGCGTAGCGGCAACTCGAGATTAAGTATAATTTTTCGTAAATTTATGTTATCCAAGTCAATATCAATTTAGTCTACATCAAATTTGAAGCACGAGATTACACGCGCTTTCTGAAATTACGGTGTATATTAACCGACCGACTGCCGGCTAGATATTACCAGATACGATTCGGCAAACCAATTAAGTAAACTTGTACACGATAAATATCCAAAATTACAGTACATTAGCTGGATATAAGGTACGTGTAATACCCTGTTTTTCCCAGCTAAACGATTTTACGATCAATAATCGATCGACCAGGAAAGTCCTTGCTTCCCGTAATACGATGCGAGGTCGATACTTCTGCATCCCTAGAGGCTGAACGCATCGTAATCATGAAAACTATTGCTCACTGTGCTGCAGATAGTAGTTACCAGAGACCTTTCAGCTAATGATGCGATTCTACGCAGCTTCTAATTTTTGCAAACATATATGCTCAAATAATCATTATCTGATAAATAATTGATTTCAAATTCAATAAAAATTTGTAGAAACTGCATACTTACAATCTATATAATATTTCATATTTTACCATCAATAATTATGATCTATATATTCCTATAATGTTTAAATCTAAAATTTCGTTCATCGCATTCAATTTAAATACTATTTTAATTTCATATTTTTGATTATTATTAACAACCATAAAAAAGTTGCGATAAAATAGATATTAACGTTGCAATTACATTTTTTCAATTACATTTATCTTCTAATATTACACGCATCTAAGAAATCCAAAGAATTAAAATTTTATAATCCTAACACCTTTTATTTATGTTATCGATATGTACATAAAAAGAACGATTTTATGAAAGTATTAAAAAATTTAAATAGATATTAAGATTAAATACATCTAAAAATAATTTCGTTGGAGACTATTAAGGTAATTATGTAGGAAATTCGTGATGAGTAATGCTGCAAAAAAATTTGGCAGCATTATAGCAACCAGTTTGAGTATCATAATTGGGCAATCCACTCTTAGATCTGTATCTAGTTAGATTTTTTGATCTTCGGTAAAATCGTTCTTTCCGTATATGAAGCACTTACCAGACTATTAGCGGTGACCGCGTAACCGAGGGCGAGCAGGACAACGAGGACTCGGAAGATCGTGGCGGTGTCACCGGCGATCATGCCCGGAATTGAATCGGTGGATCGCAGCCAGCAGGACGACGAGCGCAGACGGTTCGACGGCGACGGAGACGCATTCGTCGGCGGGTCAGCCCGGTAGTGCTTCTGTTGCGGACGCATCGCGTCATGATCGCGACGTGCTGCCGCTCGTTTCCTGTAAACGTTGGGCCCGGCGTGGCTCGGGATCGACGGCTGTTCCACACGTATCTACCTACCTACCTACCCACCCTCGAGACGGAAGACGAGGGAACTACGTACGTGAACGCGTGTGCCGCGCGGCCCTACGCACCGCCACACGCGAGTCTATAAATACGGACGCGACTCCACGCGAAGAATTTCAAACGACCGCGCTGTGAAATACCGTCGGTGAGCTCGGAGAGACTTTTAGGTTCGATCCTCCAGCGGAGTACCACCGTCGTCGAATCCGTCGCGAGATGGACTCTTGGCCTTGACACTGCGCCCTAAGTCTGAACTCGATCTGAAACCCAATATAGATGGGCGTGAGAATTATATAGGGAAAGCCTTTCCCAGCAGTTATGCAGAAGAGACGTTATACTCAAACGAATTGCATTAATTTTATCTCATAAATATTTCGATGTGAATTTTATCAAATTTGAAATTTTAATATCCTTTTAAAATGCCTAATACATATGTAGCATCAATATTATTAAATTGCTTATCAATTCAATTAGTGATATTACTACTCTGGTTCTATCTTATATGTTTGCGTTTATAATACTTAAGCGTTAAGATCCAGCTCATACCGTGTATAAGCTTTCGTTACTTACAATTAGTTATTTATTTGAAAAATTGAAGAACTTACAGAAATTATTCTTATGTAAGAATGAAAATTTATGATATATATTATAAGCGTTTGATCATAAATAGAATTTTAGCGATGATTCCAACACAATGACGTTCTATATATTTTACACATGCCGCGAAGATTCCTATTATAGCGCAGCATGATTTATATCTCTTCCAGCCGTCGTTTAAGCCAGCTAAGAAACGACGTGTAAAAAAATACACATTTCATGAATCTTAACTAGTTTGTATTCAACGAAACCGTTTGACGTTTTATTCTCGCGTGCAAATCGTTACAAGATCAAAAGATCGTGCTCGACGTCTCTACTCCTTGAAGAACACAAGCCTTCGTTACTCTATACTATATACCTCAGTTCCCTAAATAACGTACACAGGGGAGATCACCCCAGTACTTCAATATACCCGAAAGAATAAATAGCTCGAAGTTAAATTAAGAAAAAGTCCATCGACGCATCAAGATTGTCTGACAGTCTGATAGTCGTCGCGAAGACGATGTCAATAGCCTCTCTTATATATTTTAATCCTTATTATACCTGCTATCTTCGACGTCAGTGACTAGCGAGGAGTGGTAGTAAATGAAGATGTAGCCCACCGATAGTTTACGCATAAATGTGTGGCGTGATCGCGTTCCACGTGAATGTCCGGTCTGTCGACGCGGGCTCGTTGCGGTAACGACGATCGTGCCTGATAGTCGTTTACCGCGAATCGCCGTCCGCGAAATTAAAGGCAGGCCCTGTCTTCATGAAGATATCACTCTTCCTCTCCAGCCGGTAAAATTGTCCAGCGTGGAGCAACGACGTGGCAGGTTGCGGGCGCGCACAACCGCGGAACCGGCTGATATTTTTAGTTCTCTGGACTCTCTTCCAACCGACTGTCTGTCTTCACCTTTGAGAGCTACCTAGTTTGCTCTCAGTTCGAGGTGATATCTTTGTTCTTCCCCGAAGCACTCTCTCGCATACGTCTGTATTGGCGGCGAATATCACGCCGCATATCCCGGTAAGCTTGATCGATGTGAACCGGCGATGAGATATTTCGAGCCACCTTTGAGTCGGCGTTCAACGTGCGATTACATTCGCAAATTACCAGATCTTGATTATATACGAACGAGCATCCTACATCCATTAATGGATGTTTTTGTTCCTCGACTAGGATAGAGTAACATTTAACATCTTAATTGCATTGTGCGTTAGCCTCAAACATCTTGATACAAATAAATCAGTTGTTTTTTTTTTAACTATTCTTCAGCTTCTTGCCAAGTTCTTCCGTTATTCTATCCCGCGTATGTCATCAACAAGCTGATGTCTCTTTTAGTCCATTAGAAGTCGTATACTCTACAACCGGTCTCATGGAACGACTTTTCGATAGTGAAGACAAATGAATCGGGAAATGTAATCATCTTTTTACACCGATAACTCCATGCGAAGACATTCATCTGTCGTCGGAAGCGCGATACGATAATTCGATCCGCGATTCATCGGCACGAAGTGACACTGTCCGATATGTCGCTCGTGCGGCAGCCACTCGAACGAGTACACGCACGTGGCTCCAGGCCGACTGACGAGATACACGCGCGCGAGAGGAAGTATCAACGGAGGCTGCTAAGAGGAGTGGCTGCCAAGCCAGGCGGAAGTGGAGGGTGATTCTGGCGGCGGGAACAACCGGGCGGCGGTGGGGTAATGACGGTATCGTCGGCAGATGGGACCTCGAAGACGCGTTTACGGTCGATCACGCGTAACGTCCGCGCGAAGATGAATAGTATCGATGCGATGTTTGTTTATCGTCATTCAGCAAACGGAAGAAGAGCTCATGAAGAACTCTCGCTGCCGGGTCGACAATCGCCGACCGGCCAGACTGGTCTCGCCGCGATAGTATCTGCTCTTTTCCGACATTAATTTTAAAATAGATTAGCTGCTTAATAGCGCGGTACTAAAACGCTTTTACGCCTGCATCCCGGTTGTTAAGTTCTTGCGCGCTCAAATTGCAATGGAGATGTGTACTTGGAGATTTCTTGTTCAATTAAGATATTAAAGTACATACGATGTATGTGTTACAGATGGAAAGAATTTTCATGTGATTTTTTTCGTGAGATGTTTCAATCGCCTTTGATATTAACTCTTTTAGTACATGATTAAGTCATTTACTATATTTTCGTTAGGCGCATTTCTTTTTTTTTTTTTTAAACACTTGGCTCAATAATAATCTCTATTTCTTCGTTTTTTTTTAATACACAACTTTATAAATATTTTTTTTTATGTTGAAATATATATGAGAATAACTTAATAATATACACCTTACAGATGTTTAAAATATTAGTAGTATCATCATTATCAAAGCGACGATCGATTGAATTATGATGTTATTATGTCAGCTTCAGTTTGAAATTGAATTTCATGCCCGACAGTAAGTGGTGCGCAGTTTTATAACTAAAAAGTGTATTTAGAATTTTTTTTTCATGTAAAAATATTATTTATTGTTAGGCACTATCTAATTTCGATCGTGGCTTTCGATTGGCCCTTCTTTCCATATTTATTTGATTAATTTACGTAATGACATTTTATACTTATAACTATGATAAAAATTATCCCAGGACACGATTCCATCGTGTCTATTTTCCAGTAAAGAACTGGAAAAATCATCGTTTGTACTACAAGAATTAAATGTTTATTTTTTCATGCAACATACTTAGTATTTCAGTCGAGACTTTAGTATAATTGAACATCTAGGTCACATTTAGACATGCACGAGATGACAATGAAAGATGTATGAGAAGACTCGACGAACTGACATTAAAACTTCGATGATTCTATGGTGTCCAATATTAATCGTCTTGTCAATTAAACCGATTTAGCGATATTCTTCGATTCCTCGGAATTTTTCAAAGGATATAACGTTAGACATATTGCTATGCAGTGATTAACTTTAATCAATCCGGGAGGACCGTACCTTCATAATTCTAAACTTATTCATTCAACTTCGAAAAGGAGAAGCAGAGACCGACCATGGTCGGTTGAAGGATTCGGTTAATGACACACGTCGCAGTTGCCTACCAAGTATCCCTGTGGTCTGGGCCACGCCCCGCTCTCGCAAGAAGATTACACGAAATTGGCTGTTTTTGGGGAAAAAATAAGCAAGAAGCATGCCCGCTCTTCAGGCCGGTGATTTTGTTCCCGAAACGAGGACCGCTTTTCGACCTAAGCGAGACTGACTCACGTAAACGATACGCTCGCGTTCGCAAGAGCAGGTCGGAGGCGTTCCGCTCGTTTGAGGAAACTGTTACATTGATCAAAATTGCTCGCGTCCATCTCACGCCGTATATAACGATTACGCGTCGACGTCACGACGTACTTGCAATAACGAAGATTAACTGCATTTCATAGTGAGCAGAGCGCGATTGAAGTACGCGTCTCATTATTGCCATCGGTATCGCAGAGATCATCAGATTCGCAACAACGTCTGTCTATTCGACAATGTCGCGTTCAGGGACCTAATTCTCAAATTATGTACACGAAAGAATAATTTTGTCGAGACATTATAAAATTTAGCTAGACATAGATCTAAAAACAATTTTGTTGAGCCTAAATTATATTTACTTTTATTGTAAAATATTGAATATCAATTTAACACAAAATATTTAAGTAATATAATCATATTTTAAATTAAGACTTAAATATGTTAAAAGTTTAAAGCAAATTTTTAACAAGGACTTGAATTGACGTTTTCAGATTTTCGACATAAATACAAAATGTTTTTTCCGATCAGTAAATGGTATTACCTTCGATTTATTTATAAATATTTTAAATCAACAGAAAACTAAAATATGAATGTATAATAAATAAACAATAATAATAAATAATTAGATGAATAAAAGTATATTTAAAAATAATACAGATTAAAACATTACTTTTTATATAAATTTTCGGTACAAACGCACTATAAATAACCGTTCAACGTAACATCTCGTGTCCTATATAACTTAAAAGAAAGTATAATCAATCAAAAGAGTTAAAATGCAAGAACATGTTTGAATTCATTTGTTTTAAATATATAATATTTGCGTTCGTTCCGTGTTACTTTTATCCCTGATTTCCTCTACAAGTAAACGAGGTCATTGAGCGCTAAGTTATGCCTTTAGTGGTCATTAGGAGATTCAATCTGCCATGGCTAGAAGCTAGAACAAGTGGAAACAAGTTTTTAAAAATTCTGACCATTATACATATATCAGTTTGGGTCCCCTGGTGATCAGATCAGAATTAAAACAAAGAATTTAAGTGATTTAAATTTTTAAGCAAGTTTGTGTTATTATTATATTTAAGTGTTATGAGAAGAACATACTCTATATCATTTTAAGATTGAATTTGATAGTGTGCGTTCTTTTTTATTTTTAAGTTAATAATTAGATTTATATATCTATATAAAAGTCTGGATTATAAATATTTTTTGTTATTAAAAGTGTGAAATGTATGAAAAATTTATGATCGATTAATTAATAATGGACATGATTAATTAATGGTTTAGTTACTTGTACATCTTTCTGTGTTTTAAACTTTATTTCTGTCATTACTCTAAAAACAAATGAATGAAGTGCATAAACGTCAGTAATCTCACATGATGTTGTTCTTTCTTTTTTCTTCAATAGCGATAGTATTTTATGATTCAGTGACTTAGAATTTAGATAACTATTTTTTATAGTTCCACGAAATTATTTTTAGATCTGTATCTACATTAAATTTTTTAATACTTCAGCAAAATCATTTTTCCTATATATAAATAATATGATAGATCATGAAAGTAGAAACAAATGTTTGACAACAGTAGCTTTATTTATCATAACTACATTACGACTTATTACTGTGCTTATTTTTCTCTATTCTTCAAGATCGATTAATACTTATTAAAACAAACACAGATTCAAATTGATATAAAATCGTTTCCACATTAATTCGCTGATGAAAATGAAAGCAGAAACAGAATATCCCGTTATAAGTATGTAAATCGTCGGATAAAATACGCTAATGTACTTAAAGTCCGCATGATCTTGATTTAATTGAAATGATTTCCTCGTCTCGTTTGTTAGGTACTCACGATACCATTTATCGCGAATGCCTCCTGACGTGAGCATAAGAAATAAGTCGCTGACACGCCTGATGTAAGGCGATCCTTCCGAAAAAATATGACCGACCGGTGGCGATAGATAGCAGAGCTCCGTCTTCGTTATTATCGTTTCGCCGTTCCTCATGTTGTTGATCGCAATTAGTTCGGCCCAGTCTTCATCCATAAAGCAGGAGACGTTCTGATGCATCAGTAGATGCTCTAAACAGATATCTGTTGAGGAAATCTTTAAGATTCTCTTGCCTGATTTGCGTATGTGGTATTCGAAGATGTTGTTGATTTTGATGACGTCCCGTAAATTTTCTTGCATCATCAACGTCAAATCTGAGTTTATCAGATCCTGTAGATCATCAAACTGAATATAACGATCGCTCTTGAAACTAATACTCGTCAATTCGGCGATAAACATTGAAGAATAGTAAATGGAGATAGCAACGATACATAAAAATATGATTCGTTCGTGTAGCTTCGTGGGTGCTGGTGGAAAAGATGTGGCCAACATTATACCAACGATCCTCAAAGAATGCCATCTGTTCGGATTAAACTTCATAAATCTTGAGCACAACCAGAAGATTCCTACGATTAAGATACTTATAAGAAATATTCGAATCGCAGTATTGGATATAAAATTTTGCTTTGCGAATAACTTTGGCACTACAAAGCACCAATTTTCGATATGAAGAGGATCAGTGTATTGTATGGCGTATTGTCCATCGCTAAAATTTCCCCACATCGGCATCGAAATTAGGAGAGCGTCGTATTTTCCAGAAGATATGTCAATCACGATGCCATGGTGAGAGCCATTAGGCATTATCTGGAAATAGATGGGCTCTGTTATTATTTTAGGTATACCAGTGAAGTTCATTTTATCCGCCAGTATCTCACTCAGAATCTTGTCCACGCCTTTTAGTTCTTGTCCGTCAGATGTTGATACAATATCGCTATGGGGAGGCCGACGGGTAAAAGCATATCTAAATGGATAACCCTGCATATTTGGAAAGTCTTCTGTAAACCATGCGACATTTGTGGAATATGGTTCTTCGGTATGGCTATCCTTGAATGGATTATACCGATGGATAATCGTTGACCATTTATCGGAATACTCTAATTTGGAGTATTCTACGACGATTGCGTCGAGAATCTTCTTCGACCACATTGCTCGAAACAGCTTCATGAGGTCGTGACACGGTCGACGAAGTATCATCAATACAAGTACCTTAGACCGGGTGCGGTTGTGAATGAAGCGTTTCGTGTCTCTGGCCACGAGTTCGCCCTCGACGATATCCGGTCCTTGCCTTGAGACGTAGATATACACGACTAGATCGCGTGACATTGCCCAAGAAGAAACCCGAAACTCTGGCTCCATCCGATCCGCGTTTACATAAAGCGTCGGTACACGTTGAGTAGTCGTCGCAGCTATTTTATCAAGAATATCGTTCATCTGCTCGTCTAACAACGAATCTCGAAGTATGAGAAGAACATCTCTAGGTCGTGACGTTTGCAATACTTTATTCAAGATATCCGCGAAGAAATCTTCGCGTGACTGATGATTTGATGGAGGCAGACGACTTTGACTTTCGACGAGACAAGAAAATATAATGATCCAGAACAAACATCGCCACATGATTCTTATTTCTCTGATGACGGAAGAAAGTAACTGTGGTTATCGGAAGTAGTTGAAATGAACGACTGCGAAAAATAACTCGGCATCGAGTGTCGACAACTGGAAGTGCGCCGTGAGTTACACATACAATAACGAAAGAAATATGAGTTGCGTTCAAACATTTACAGAGAATTTTACTTTTTGTAGGAACATCATAACTGTCGCACATAATAGTTAAAGATCATTAGTCTTTGTCACTAACATATTGATTTTTATATTCCGAGGATTAAAAAAATTGATCTCCACCTTGATAGTGTCAAATAAGAGCTTCAAAGTGCATAACTACATTTTTTTGTATAATTAAATTATATTTTGATTTGCTTAATTATATTTTTGGGGGGTGATTCTTTCTTGCAAATAAAAAAAAAACATTTCAAAGAAAATAAGTATTTAAACATATTTGATAATATTATTCTCTTGTTACTTTTAATGCATGCCATGAAATCTACTCGCATAACTTTTTACTTTCAAAATAAGGAAGGGAAAGTTAAAGGAAAACCTATTAAAATATTAAAATTAAGACTTAAATATTAAATTTTATATATTGCAAAATATAAATTGATAAATGAGCCTTCTAGGAATTACGTTTCGAGATCTGCTTTTTAACTCTTCAAAAATTAAAGATCGATTACTTCTAGAATTCTTAAGTTACGATTTTTAAAATAATCATCATTTATTAAAAATAATATCAAATTTGATGTGTTTTGCTAATTTGGAATCCGATGATGAATATACGTAGGGAAACCTAGGGGCATAATGAGATATGGTCAATAATTTTTTACAGTAATGTTATCATGTAATGAAATGTTTTTTATCAGTTGTCATATTATTTTTTGCTGACAGGTGCTAGAAATTATTTAATGCGTTCGCTGTTCCATCCGCAACTGAGTTATAGTTTCTTTGATAAATTTGCGTAAAGTAAGCAACAATAAAATACTCCAAAAAAATTTCAGTATAAAACTAAGTTTATTTATTTTCAATATACTTAAAATTTGTTTAATCCTTAATGGGTTTCCCTACATTTCTATATTGCTACATATAAAGAGCTACTCTCTCAAATTAATTCCCACGATCGAGTTCGAGACTAAAAGGAGACGAGATAGCCGTGTGCACATCCGGACGCCATAGTCCAGTGCCCTTTTAAGTTAAAGGGAAGAAGAGTCGCCGGTGAATGCCGCAGAAACCGAAGGGACACGGATATAAATCAACGTCCGGCCGGCACGGCGACATGCACGAGAACGGAACGGAGTAAACTGAGGAAGAGAGACGGCGCACGCGGGCGACGAGAGATCGAAGTCGAAGTCGCCTCGTGTCCCCCCCTCCTTGCTACTTATGCTAATGCCGGCAAATCAATTTATTTATATTTATTTATAGCATTCAAATGTTTCTCCCGGAACGGGGCTGAGCGCGCGCGGACGTCGCCGGTTGTCGGCGCGGACCACCCGCGAAAGTGAACCGATCCCGCTCGCTGCGGGCTACGAGATCCGTGGGGTCCAAGATCGACCCCCTTCTCTCAGACTGATACAGATAGCTGGAGGATGCTGGACGTAGGTCTGAGCAGTTCGCTCCACGCATCACCAGACGATTCGAAATTTCATGATGCACAGACCTCTGGATGCAATCGCAGCTAGGAAAGAAGGATAAGATGTTTTCACGAACAAAAGTTTCGAATCCAGCGAACATTTGTTGTAACAGTTGTGTCTTTTTCTCTGAGATATAATTTTTTTACAATTTGGCTGAGTAAAAGGACATTGAACCGTATGCTTCGTGTGCTAGCACACTCAAGAGAGACCGCTCTTGTCTGATAAAAACTTGCAGGCGATTAGAGACAGTTGATCGACAACCAGTTTATTTTCTAATACTGCGCACGCCTACGTGCATAACACAATGCAATATCCGTATATATTTTTTTATTTCTTCTGCTTCTAATATTTTTAAGTATTTGGTATTATAACTTTGAACTTGTGAAGAAGAATAATGAGAACGCGTTTAATGAAAAAGTTTTAGTCTATGATTTATAACGAGAAAAGTTGTGATGTAAATTAATTAAAATGAGGTAAAGTATTTCTTTTATATTGTTAAAACGTACAATTCTAAATTTTTATGTTTTAAAATACATATAACTTATAGACTTTTGTATTTTTTACATATATCCGTCTGTTTATGGACGCATTAAGTCACCTTATTTTTTGTTTTGCACGTTCTTTCATTTTACATTGGATTCAAATAACACGCTATAAAATAACACTGATCGACAAAAAAAACTAGAAGAAGATTAATCATTCCATAGTTTTTTGGACGCTGAATACGAACCCAATTTACAAGCTGCTTCATCTCATATTGTATTATATTTCAACTAAAATATATGTATAGCTTTTAGTTATATATTTATTTAAATTTAAGGATTTTTTTAGTCGCTGAATATATTATATATACGAATCTGATGTTAAAATTCAAAATCATGAAAGACGTTTATATGTATAAATTTTTGCAATAATCCGAATATTTTTCAAGTTTAGATATTCACTATATTGAATCCATTTCGAATTTGTCAATTTTGACATCGAATTCATATTCAGCAGCCTAAAAATTCTTAAGATTAGATATACACATAATTGAAATTATTTAATTATAAATCATCAATGATCTAATTCACAACTTTTCCGTAACAGATCCCACGTTTAACCATGAATATTTTTTTAAAGTCTAAATAACACATATACTTAATTTTAATTCTAATAAAATTTCTCTAGAATGCCACATATCATAGTAATAATATAACAAAATACAAAAAGCAATCCTTTTTACAACTTTAATTTCTAAAATTTGTGAAGTGACAGAACAATTTAGAAAACGAATTAGCATTTAGCATCTGAAAAGTTTTTCAGATAAGAAAATGACTATACAATCTCGTTTTGGTGTTAAAAAAAAGTGACTTATTTTTATAACGTATACTTAATAATTTCACTCCTCTAGTGAATATACATGCGACTATATACCGTGACATAAGGAGGACCATCACATCTGTCGGGCGCGGTTATAACTCGAGTTATACGCGTGACGTAATCCCTAAGAACCCGAGTATACCCGAAGTTCTCAGGAACGTATACATACATGAAAATACGTGATATGGAGAGAATTTCCTGATGTTTACTTACAATAAATATTATTTTAATTTTTTAAAACTATAATACGTTCCTCAATATTTTGTGTGTCAAACATTATTTTTTTATATATAATTACTCGCTAAAATATGATCAAAGTACTAGTAGTAAATATAAAATTTAGTTTTACTTATTATTAAGACACCCTTTATAAGCAACTGGGTGAGTCAGTATGCACTACATAATTAATTGTGATAATTAAACAATTATGAACGTATGAAATAGTTCTAATGACTTCAGAAATTTTATTTGTCATAAGAAAAATGTTCTTTAATATTATATTTATTTATGTATATTACAAATATTTGATTTTGCACAATTATTTATGGCCTTTTATATTAATAATTCTACAGTAATAGCCTATCATTTGATAATAATTAATAATAAATTACTCCATATCAATTGAATATTTTATAAGTTAATTATAAATAAAGTATAGAAAATATATTCGTGAAGACCAAATTTGTAGAAAATCGTATATGTACATAAATTTATTCTTACTTATGATATGAAATTTATATAAAATTGATCGTTAAATATTGCCTGTTTAATTTGCTTTGATTTATTTATTTCTGAGTCACTCGGTATAACTGGAGAGCCAGTGCAGCGCGCGGTTAGTGCTGTTCGGTGGTGTCAATTATATAGGCGTGGACATATAGAATTCATAAAGAGTATTTGGAAGTAATTGAATATTATTTTTGTCGTGAAAAGTTTTCGCAAAGTAAAAAGTTAAGACGTCGCGCTTTTTTCAAAATGGCCATTAGAATCCGCCTTTCCTTTCTCATAACAGCATTGCTTTTCCTTTGTTGCGTCCAAGAAGGTATATTAAATCAGAAAAATATTTAAGTTTTATTTAATATTTTTAAATTAACCTTTAAATAACTTTTAAATATCGAAATCGTAAATATATTTTCTGTAAATGTATTTTTACAGAGATTTGCGTATAATTGCTATGAAAATTTTATTTCCCAAACATACTGATCCTAACCTCCATTTTACAGAAATAAGCGTATATTACATACTATTTAAGTTGAATATGTTTAAAATGTTGTGAATAACATATACTTACAATTGGGAATAGAAATGTTTTTAATTTTGTCGTATTCTTTTAGGCCTTTCGATCAAATGTTGGACGTGCAGATCAGACTCGGATCCGAAGTGCGCAGATCCATTTGATAATTCCACAGTACCTATTACAGATTGCAAGCAGGAACCTGACTTGGAGCACTTGCCAGGCGTAAGACCGACGATGTGCCGTAAAATTCGTCAAAAAGGTTGTTTACTTATAAGAGTATCATACAATTTCACGTACAACTAGTATACAAAAAACTACAAATTTGTTGAATACAGGTGTCATTTCGTTACATCTTGTATTTTACATAAATTTTCGTTTGCAGTTAATGGAGAATGGAGATATTTCCGTAACTGTGCTTACATGGGCGAGCCAGGGATTGCGGGCGATGAGCGATTTTGCTTAATGCGAACTGGAACGTATAATATATTTATGGAATATTGTACGTGCAATAGCAAAGATGGTTGTAACTCGGCATCCTACCAATATGTGAATTGGCTTCTCTTATTAATTGGCCTAATAACAACTGTTCGATATGTGTTCATCGTTTGAAAAAGTCTAGCCAAAGATTCTTGACAAATCTGATTCACTGGATAGTGTAGATTTCAGTAATTATCATTACAGTTCAAGATTCACTTGTACTTACTTAATATTCTTCTCATTTTACACATCGAATGTCAGGGAAGACGCATACACTATGCAATTAAATATATACATAGTAGTTTTACACAATGCAATTTTACAATTTTTATAATTTTTTACGCAACATTCAAGTGCCTTTTATATTTATCTTTAAATATCAACAATGGAAATTTTTTATATTTATAAGAAGGAATAACTTCCAGTAAGTCAGTAATTTACCTTGGCTTTTAAGCTACATTTTGTCAATAAATTACATATTTTATAGAAATATATTTTTACTGCTATATATACACACAACAAACGAATGTATTATATATTCGTACTATTTTCTCCATTTTTTAATATTATTATAGTACAAAATTATGAATCTCTTATTGAATGAGTCGATTATCATAATCCTAGATATTAAGAATAATACTGCTAAAACCGTCCAGATTAATTATACAATCAATCTAGTTTTAACGCGGCATTTTGCTATTTTTTTTATTTTTGTACATACTTTTTTAATAATATTTACATTTGTATCGCTGTATTAACATTACGAATTATGACTGGTTTATATATTTGTATCAGCGATGTATTTTATTTCTATAAAGCATGATATATTACTCAAAAGTTATTATAAAATTGTCAGACGATTACATGAAGTACAGAAAATAAAATGATATCTAAATTGAAAACCACATATCATCTTGATAAGTATAAAAATTGAAAAAGTTATTGAGCTTTTTTAGTTAGTTAGCTTTTTGTTTGTTATAAAAAACAATGAAATTGTGGATAATATAAGATGTATTTATAAATAAAATTTCTCTTTTACATACAATGCAGAAATAAATAAAAACATTACTTTAAATAAAATGTATGTGTACTTTTTGGTGTCAGCAGTTACAAACATACAAATATTTCTTAAAAAATAGCGTCAAAATATACATTATTAAAACATTATAGAAAATATAATTATTAATTGATATTACAATTTTGTAACTACCTCGAAAAATTTTAAACTATCTCTTTTTATGCCATTCTTTCTTATTTGAGCTGGTGTAATAACATGAAAATATTAATACTAATTATATATATATATATAATTAATATTTAATGTCTTCAAAACAATATAATGCAATTATCCTACGATGTTCTGCGATGTTTGTGGCATCTTTATTGACAAAATATTTTATACTAAGAAATATAAAAATATAATAATTGATAAAAAAAGATATTTCGATGTATCACAATTGGACAGTTTTTTGCTAATATCAACTCGAAATATTGGTCGTCACTTGTTCCTAGTTAGTGCCATAATAAAAATGAGCATTTAACGTACATAAAAAATTAGTTAAATTTATCATTATTAAAGATCATCATAAACGATACGCTTTTGAAAGCGACTTATATATGAGAGTATTCATTAAAAGCTATATTATATCTGTATCGAAATAAAATATCAATTAATACTAATTACATGACGAACTTATTCTCGTGATCTTATGAAATAAAATATGATATGTATTTGTTATAATTATCCATTTTAAATATACATATATGCCTAGTTTTTACTTTACGGACGGTTACATTAATCGGATTCGGATTAGAAAGATCGAGCTCTCTCCTTTGTAAAATCAAGGACGGTTAAAATTGGCAAAGGTTTAGTATATATACAGAATATATGCGATCGAAAATATATTATAACTAAATTAATTTAAAAATAATTTTCTTTTATGAACGTAATTTTCTTCTAAAATCAGCAGTAGAACGTAGACATCAGCGTGCGCAGTAAAAAAGATTCACGTAGACGTGTGCAGTCGTATACGTTTCTATGATATTCTTTGGAACAGCCTTATCGATCGATGTTTTAAATATGTACGGTGTACGCGCGTATAGTGGTCTCATTTTCGTTGTCTCTAGATATCTAATTGTAACAGGAAAGTACGTCGTACGTTCAATGACTGCGGTTTTCGTAATATTGAATAAGTTATCAACTCCTTGAGTGTCTTATTTTTATTCAAATGCCTGCCACTTCGTTATCTGTTGTCCCGGTTTCACCAAAGCTTGCTTCCATTGTTCACCGTAAGCTCCACCAACATCAGGTCCAATCACAAAATGACCCACAGGAGTTTTTTTACCTAAATAATATTGTACAATAATAAGAGTAGAGTACGATTATATATTAATGTTTTATAAAGAAATTTCAATTACTTACCCATTTTATTTTTCGAAACAAACTTTATAACGAAGCTCACGTCATTGAGCGCTCCTTTGTACGGATTGTCGGCGACAACTCTCGCCATCTCAGGTGAGAACTTCATGGATACCGTTGGTGTAAATCGATCACTTTTCCAGAAGTGTGTTATTCGACCGCTTTCGACAACCGACATCTTCAGATACATTTGTCCTTTCAAACCTTCATGCTCATGCATCGTCTGAAGCGAACATCTCAGACGGTTTAGAGACAATATCAATTGCCCGCCACTGTCTTCATCTTTCTCGCCCTTCGATAGACACAAAGACAATTCGACTTGGCCCTTTTTGTTCTCTTTCTGAAAGATCATATATATTAGATATATTGTGTATACTTTAATAATAAAATATTAAATTAAAGAATATAGCGGTATACATCATAAACAAAATTTCAATGTTTGTAGAAAATAAACGCGCTCCTATATTTTATTTACTAATACATATAAAATATTATACACAGATTATTTCCAAAGAATTATAAAAATGAAGGCAGAAAAGATACTAAATGTAACTTTAATGATCAAGATTTTATCGTGGAAAATAAGATTTATCTTCGAGAAAATCTCTTTGTTCAACGTATGCTTGCAGAATTACACACTAATTGTAAGTATGTATGATATTATGTTAACTAAAAGGTTAACTTTGCATGAATATCTCGCAAACAATTGTAATTCAATTGGCCTTCATTTGAAAATGGCATAATTATGGTTTTTGTGATCACAGTACAATTGTTACGAAGCTGTAAATACTTACTCTTTCCTCAGCACCCGAGATGCCACTGGCGATCGGTCGTAATGGTTTCCACAGATCTCCTGTAGATACGTCACTGGCATGTTTCGATTTCGGTGGTTTGCAAACGAAGTTCTTTGGATCAAGTGGAATTGTCGTCGCGCCAACAGTTCGTCTCTTGTCGTAAGCTCTTCTCTCCGTAGCTGTAGATTCTGCGAGCTTGTCGGAATTTTTACCAAAGAATTGGCTGAGGAGTTTATTCTTGGTAGATTCTTGATTGTCGGAAGAAGTACTTTGACCTTCCTTCTTCTTCCCACCTTTCTTCGGTGCTTCTTTAGTAGGCGACGTTTTCTCCGACTCTTTCTTTTCAGTTGCTATTAGAGGTTTGTCCTCAAGAATTGCGTAAAGAGTCGCGACGATAAATCTAGATCCATTAATTTCCTCTTCCACAACTTTTGATTTGCCAAACTTTTGCTTGGTTTCTTTGCGTAAGGGAAAAACGAATTCTTCGTTCCATTGTGGCCAGGATTCATTCCTCGAGGTGGTTTCAAATTTGTCCTTTCCAGGAATTAGCTTCACCTAAAAAAATTCGAATTGTCAGTTTTTTAAATATCTAATAGTAACAATTTTTCGACTCATGTATGATTTATTGCGTAAATTTTGAAATAAAAATATAAAAATTAGAGAATAAAATATTTTTTATGTCTGTTCTGTGCTACATTTTCTAAAGAATTCATTGAATTATAAAAAATATGCATTTTTGATTAATTTATATATTTTATTATTGAATTAATTGATATATTTCTAACGATAAAGAGAAAATTTATGCTTGAATTTTCCTTTAGTAATAATTAATGGAATCAAGATAGAAATATTTAATATCGTTACTCTCTGATAACAGATATTTCATTAACGATTCGTATGTACAGTACGTGTTCCTGAAATATGTTGAAGCATTGAATTGATTTTTGTTATATATAGATGTTTAGCATCTATGTCGTCCTGTTCGCGCGACAATGTCGGAGGAAGTTGTAAAGAACATTCTCTCTCACCAGTCAATAAGATACTACAGTCAATGTCGGACTTCTATAATACGTTACTCATATAGCATTACGTAATCATAGATAACATCCACAGGAGTGCTGCGAGCGTCTCTGACTTAATTGAGATTCGAGTACGGCGAAGCGTAGCGGAGCGCGATTTTACAGTTTACATAGAAGTGTTGGCATCGCTTGATATCTCCGACGTAAATTTATCGAATGTATAATAATTAGTTTATATTATCAGTGCAGACAAAATTAATATATATACAAAAAGATTTAAAAAAAGTAAAATTATTGTGTTAAATCTACGGATTTAAACGGATCTCTACCTTTAATTATAATCTACGTTGAACTTCAATTAATAAAGGAGACTCTGTGTAATTAATCAGTTATTTGTTATATGTTATTTGAATTGTTACGTTAATAAATTATTGATCTATAGAACTTAAAGCTGATTCGTTATTGATCTCTTTACTTTAAATAGATACATTCAGTAAATGTGAAATATATGAGTCGTTAATGAAACATATGCGTTTTTTGTTTGCTCAGATACGATTGATCCACATTCTCGTGTTTACTCTACCTTTACAACGTAGCTATTGACTCTGGTGAAGCCGAAGTTCTGTGGCAAGTGTCTGGCACCGAGAACTGTGACGTTAAGTGTCTTGTCGTTTGGTGAGTGCATGATCCTAATGCCGATTTCCGGCTCCAGATTCACCGTACGATCCAACGGCGTGGACACGGTCTTCAGGCTGTTGTCAATGAAGTTTCTGATCTTTGCCAGCGCCATATTCGCGCAATTGTCCCCTCGAAATTACGACTTCCCAATTACGGCTTATCGGCAAATGAGTGAACCGTTTAGATAACGGTTGATCACCACAGACTCGGCGGCGTTGTTCGCGAACGCTGCAAAATTCCATCGTGAGCTATAAGCACTATAAGCTAGCTGCACAAGCGCACGCTAAAGGTGTGCTATTAATACGCGCATATACATATATAATATGGCGTCATACTTGCTCGTGTTCATCCAGAAACATGATTTTCGAAACGACGCGAGGTTACTTGACGTGGCGACAAGATTTTCCACAGATATATTCGATAACGAGAATATCTTTTATTGTCATGGTTATCATTTTGAAGATAATAATGATGGTTATTAAATGATTGATACAATAATGCTGTTCACAATTACATCAATGCTTTATCAACTGCATTTATTATTAATGAATTATAGGACAAAAACTTAACAAAATAATAATAAATAAATAAGGTAAAGGACTCTTATTCTAAAACTTAACAAAATAATTTTTATTAAAAATTATTCTTTAAGATAAAATTATCTTATTTGGAATAAAAAATAAAAGAAAATCTCAATTATTTTTTGATACCCCGATTATATTTTACGCAATGTAACATTTGGTATTTTATAATAGACAGTAAATAGTTTTACACACAAATGCAAAACATTTATTATCAGGAATCATGTTGGCAAAATATTTATTATTAGAAGAGTGTTAAAATAATATTGTGCTCGATACTCTTGACTTTCGATCGTAAAATATGATCGTAAATTCTTGCGATCGTAAAATAGGATGCTTTTTCTCCTCATTGGTTAACACAATGCTTTTATCATTCACAACAGGTGATTATCAGCTGTTCTGAATCGGTAATGGTACGGCGGTCCGGCCCTTTTGCTTCCGGCGCAATAAAGCCGCGTATATGCAAGAGCAAGATGTTCCAGAAACGAAGAAACCAACTAACACGATTGAACTTTCTCTCTACGAGAAAGAAAAAAAGCTTCGTTCCGTCGTGACCACGCCGGTACCGTCGATCGATCCGGAGCGATCGCGCGACCCGCTATACAACAACCGCGGAATGCCGTGAGGAAAATCGCGTTTAACACCGAGACCCGATGGCACCGACCTCCATTATCACGTTATTAACTAAGGAGAATTGACGAGGTAAATAGGATAGAAACGCCTGGCATCTCCCACCTTCTTAATAGAGACTTTAATGCTCGGTGTCATCCGGAGTAGAACAAAACAAAGGCGGTAACGTTCGATCTTCTTACAATCTCTTAATATCATTTTGTCCATTGAAATAAATTTTTACATTAAGTATATTATTTTAATCTTATTATTTTATGCTTTTAAAACATATTTTTCGCGTTGAAAGAAAAAGAAAAAGTATTTTTATTTTCTAATAAATCGTTTGTTTGATCTACAACATTTTGATTAATTAATTGCTGAGCTGATCTATATTTTTTCCGCTATTATTAGAAACATCCGAAAATGATTCGTTATACTATACGCTATCTAATTTGACACGAGCGCGGTTTCGAATTACGAGAAGAATTACAATGCACCGACTCGAATGACATGTGTCAGGTAGCTTATTCCACGCGCGACAGTAATATTGAAGTCATTTGTAAACTAATGACGATTCGTGGAACTGCGCAACCCGCGCGAAACAAAACTTGCACGTACCATAATTGCGATTCGGAGCAAATTGCGGCCGCTTTTAGCAACGACCGAGATCACGAGCGTACAGGAAGAGGATCGTTGGTCGAACCGGGCGAACAGCAACCGTCTGGCAGCAGGTCTGTGACTGGTGAGGGATCCTCGGTGCGGTCTTGCCGTCGATGGCCGATGGTGTGTCAGACGCACGATGCCATGGTCACACCGAAAGCGATCGAACGCGTACGCGCACCATCACTTCTGCCGATCGCCAGGAGGAATTCACCGAGGGCTTTCACCGCACACGCCGTCGTCCGTAATCGTGTTCGCAGCGCAATCCACCGCGCATCGCGACGTCCCGAGAGCGTTCAGGCAGTCATCGGCAACGGGCAATGCGTTATGTGGGACCCCATGAATGGCTGCTCCGTAGGCGATTGCGCGCGTGCGATCGTTGTTGTAGCGTGACAGTTGTTGGAACGTCGGCTCCGTTTGCGCGCGACGCGCCGCCGTGGTATGTAGCTTGCTTTCGCGTGGGTTTCCTTTATAAGAGACCAGCGTAGCCGGTTTACAGTGGCGGATTGTTACGGGGTATCTTCAAATGGGCACCGGTCAGAGAGAAATTTATAAAAAAAAACTGATGATGCGCGCAAGAATGAGATGTATCCTCTCGCGTGTACTGTAACATGTACATAACAATTAAAAATATTTTTTACTTATTTTTTTATAGAAGGTATATTGCAAAGCTAAAAAAGATACGCCAAGTACATAAATGTATTCGAAAATATGCAATAAAAAAATTTAACAAAAGCTTTATTAATTTATTGAAAAATTAACTATTCAAAAATAAATATGAGATCAATACGATTAGTCAAGTATACCATTACGAAAATGACTTTGAAAACCATATGAAAATTTATTCAAAATTTATACATATAATTGTTATATAATTGTTAATATTACTCTGTTTATATAACATATTTAATGTATAATTAAATCTCTCATGATTACGTCAGACAGTTAATTTGTAAGTAAAAATCGATTTCAGCTTTCAAATCTTTGTATAAAGGAAGCTTGGATGGAGGGGAGGGGTTGCAAAGTTTGTAACTACGGTACTATTGTAAAAGTAGCCGTTGTCGTTAAAGTAGGGGATTTACTTGTACTCGCTATCGTACGCCGTCTCTAGGTTGTAGAGTTGTGGTTGTGGAGTGACGCCTGTTGCGCTCACAAGGTCGCACATTCACATTTACACGTTGATGTACATGTGCAGGTATGTGAATGTGCAGGTACCTGAATGTGCACGAATCTCTGTGTGAGTAAACACTACCACATGAACAAGAGTTCGAGGGTGTACGAAAGCAGGACCGTAAATAGCCGTAAATTCTCCTTATCCAAGATAGGAAAAATATATAATGTATATATATAAAAAGATAAAAATATATATATATCTATATATAATAAAGAATATTTTTGCGATAAAAGATTTTCAGTATTAGAGTTCTAAAATTCTAATAACATGACATACCTTTTAATAAAAAGTAAAAAATTTATAGAATGTCAGAATTTAGATAACATATCTGGACAATATATCACGGTAATAACCAAACAAAAAGATTACTATAAATTGATGATGAAGAACTGATACATCGAAGCGACAATTTATGCGACTTAAAACGTGCATAAGAATGATAACATGAAACGACGAATTGCAGAAGATACTACGTAACATAAATTTATATATCTTGATGCGTAGAAGAAACTAATTATTATGTCACACGATGATCTTGTGCAGGTAGCTTGAAAGAATGCGGTAGAGAATATTGTGATGCATAAAAAATGAATCGCGGCAGCTGCATTAGAATACGATGCGTCCACTGTGTTGCTATTAAAAACATTCTGCAAAGCAAATCATAAATTATTTAAATGTACAATCTATTTTGTGATTATTTTTAAATGTTTATGTTAAGACTTATCGCAGTTCGATCTTTGGACCTCTTATTTCAATATGAAAGATAATATTGTAGAAATATAAAGCTTCTGCAATGTTTCACAATTTTTCTAATTTATATTTCTCTTCTTTACATAATGAGGGCTTGCGATAGACAATAGACTTTTGCAGGAACGAATACATTTGCGTTCGTGGTTACGTTATTTCAAATGCAACAGTATTTAAATACGTATTCCGGACGATGCTCTGCGCGTATCTGATTGTGTTGATCGCACGTGATGATATGCAAGGATGCCTCTGTCAGATATGACGCGGCCTTCAAAGTTAAGTAATGTTTGTAACCGTGATTATATTAAACACGAACTACATCTATTGGAAGGGAATTCAATTTGTCATGCTATCGATATATTGTTTCTTCAAAAATGTAAACTATTTTGCACACGTTCGGATAATTTATGATCCAAAAAGATAAATTCTACAAAACATTAATTATAAATAAGTAGAAATGAAGAATAACGGTTACCTAGTGTGAATAATTCAAGTTACTTGTAAGGTGACAGAAACTGATATTTTCTACGGAAGACAAGTAGCAGAGACGAAAGGGTTAAAAGTAACTGCTTGCACCCTACGGTAGATGGCAATAATAATGGCGTTCAACCCCACCTTTTGGTCAAACAACATCTACGGTTAACGAACAGCTGTTCAGCACCGCCATGGCGCACGCGACGTCGCGACGTCAAAAACACTTCGAGCAATTTCGATTTATTCATGCCGAAAAAATCTTTCCGCGTCGCGACACGATTTACCTGGTGATAAACTTTCGATCGTAGACCGGTATTTCGCGATAGTGTTTCGGGCTGTGCCAATCGTATATTTGCGAGTGACATGGGTGACGTTTCAGAAATATCAAGTGTAAATTTTGATCTTAACAGGTAGGGGGATTTGTTTTTTTATTTATTTCTTAATGTCTTTGTATTTTGGATAATTATTTAGAAGTAGGCGTTGTGCATAATTTTGAATGAGATTACGTAATGGAAAGAGTGAAACATAATCGGCAAATCAGACAATAATGTCACACACAAAAATACAATAATATAAGAAAAAATATTAAGTAGACTTTAAAAAATTTTCGTGAATAAATTTTCAATATTTTTTATGTGGATGTGATGTATTTTTGGTTACATTTATTGCATAACGTTATTTAAATAATAGGACACATTAGATTACTCTTAAAAGGAAGTAATTTATATTTGATGAAATATATTTTAAATTTTTTAATTGTTTCATTATAAGAATATTATTTTAAAAAGTAAGAAAAGACTATTTATGTATCAATATATTATTTTATTTTAAATGTATATAAATTATATATATGTTCTTTACACAATTAAATATTTTTTTCTCAAATTATCAAGATACCTTGTACCAAAGTTGTTATAAAACACTTAACACCTTGATCGTAAGATGGCACCACGTATATTTCAATTTGGCAAAATGCGGAATAAATTAATTTTTGTTCTACAAATTATATATTGCTCCACAATCTGTATTCAAGTCCGATGATTATTGTTATATTGATTTATTCTAGCTATTAGCTATATTTTTAAAAAAGAATAATGTGTATATTCCAGATAACAAAAAATTCAAAATCGAAACATAAAACGTCTTAAAGACGTGTTTCTTTCAAACATCTTAAGATGTCTTTTTAAAAATGTTGTCATTAAAACGTCTTTTAGGCGTCTTTCGGATATGTTGTGTCTCGTTTTCGGACATGTATGTTGTCTGGGATTATTAAAATTATTTGTTCTAAAAAATTTGTTAAAGAAATTAACGCATAGATGATTTAAAACAGAAAGAAAATTCTAAATCACGTGTATTTATATGAATATTTACATATTTTTGACATGCTCACGTGCTTGTAATATTTACGTAACACGTAGGAATATATTTTCCGAGTGTTAAAATGAAATTCAGAATGTATGGGCAAATTTTTCCGTACTACTATGTGTCACGTTTTTCTTCCTTAGTTATAAAATAATTTTAAATGATTTATTTCAAGATGCTAATACAATTTGCGTACGTATGACAAAGAGCAATAGGGATATAATCCTTTTTTCACAGAGGAGAGGCAACACATACGATCCGGAAAATCATACACTCTGTTTTCAGTTACACGTGTTCTTATTCAAGTCACGTTCCGACGACAAGGGTAATAGCCTCGAACTTTGTCTTCGTCGGATCAGCTTAACTTCCGGTAGTAAAATTTCACGAAATTCTAGTGCGGTCTCGGCGAAATATGTTTTCTGTGGTTCCTGGCATTTTTCAGCTTGATCGATCACTGTCACGTTGTTGTACGTAGGAAGCTGGAGATATAGCGGACGTTTTTATGAGTTTCCTGGAACATGAACGTTACATCACACCAATTAATTCACATTACAATAGCATACACACGCAGTTTTACAAAATTAAATTAATTTAAAAAATAATTTATAATTATATAGCTAATTATAAATTATTTGTAATTAAATAAATTAAAAATAAAGAATAATTTATAATTATAATTAATTTTAATTTAACAGAATAAAAGGAATAATTATTTTTGTTAATGTAACCGTGAAACATTCGCCAATGTTTATTTGCATCTTTTTTTTAAATGAATGTGTACGTTCCAATTATCTGTATCCACCCCTGCAGAGTTATCTGATGTTCAATATACGGTACCACGTCGACCCAGTAAGAAAAAAACCGATATGGCGAAATCACATTATGCGCTAGTAATCCGCGCTGCATTACGATGAATGCTGCACGTGTCTGCGGCTTTTCCACGTCATGAGATTCATGAATGCAAATATTCTGCGAATAAAGAGTCACGCGCGCTCTTTACATCATTCACCTTTCTCATTTTTGTTCAGCGTCTCCTTCCACCCCGCCCTCTTCCATCCCTTTGTTCTTCCTTACGTTATTTCCCCCTTGCTTTTCACACCATAACGGATTGAACTTCAACTTTAGACGCGTATCCCAATACGCGCCGCCCATTTTCACGTTTATGATTTAATGAACGCAACTCCGCACCTTCCATCGACAGTAGTCCACGCTTCTTCCCTCGATAAATCTTCGGCGTACGCCTTATTATAAACTCTTTTACGTGGCGCAATTTAAAAGTACGGCTCACAACTTCGTCTCGCGAAGCTTCGTATTAAGCTTCCACTTTAAAAGCGGCAGCCGGTAGAAGTATCGCCGAAGTTTAGCTAATCGTTTCTCACCGCGGACGCTGATAAATTATTCAATTATAACGTCCATCGCCACCGATCAAACAGTTTTGAAATATAGGAGACAGAGAGTTGAGAGAGAGAGAGAGAGAGAGAGAGAGAGAGAGAGAGAGAGAGAGAGAGAAGTGCAGTACATTTCTTGACTTTTCGAACATTTCTCGTGATATCGAATTAGTATCGCGTCGGCATGGCAGTGCGGAGATTAAAGTCAGATTTCGAAGTACTTGGTAATTCCCTGTACGTATTTCTCGCACGTAGTCGCTGCTTGATATATTTAACCTCCCTTTGACCCTGCGCACCCTTTTAAGTGCATCATTACGTATTCTCTTTTGTAACGCCGGGCTTTATGCAGACCACATTCGCGGCACCTTCCTATTCTTGATCATATCGCATATTAACTGGGCAAGGTGATAATTTTATCCCTTATTGTAAATGTTTGCTATTGAATGTAAATAAATACATATATAGCTGATCAATATATTTATTACGTTATTCTTTATTAAAAATGATCAAATTTCTATTATACCGTAAAAAAAAATAAACCCACATAAGTATAGTGGGGGCTGAAGATAGTTAAGCCTTCAAGGTGATCAAATTGCTTTTTATTGATACAATAATTAACCATTGGTATTTATAAGAAGATTTGTAGCAAATAAAATAATTGCCGAAATAAATTATCCACGTATAATAATTTCTTTAGCTTTGTTAATCTATAATAACGAATTACTATTGAATTTCACATCATATTTGTCTTGTTTTAGTGTTATCTACATTATCATATGTACAACCTCGCTAATAGAAATGCACAATGGATCCCTTTGGTCTAAGGAAAGTTTTGGAATCAAGCAAATCTAAAGGATAGTACATATGCACGCTTTAATTGAAATCTGTTTACTACATGGGTTTCAACGCGATTCTATTAATATCGCTTCTGTTAATATCGCTTTTCTCGGCGTATTCACCTTGCTGCTGTATGACACTTTGTCCCAGTTTCTCAACACGACGACAGAGAAAGAGGTAGGAAGTTTCTGGATGTTAGTAATGAATATATGAATGTCTAAGCGTGTCGCCGTTTATCACTCGGGAATTGTACGTACATGTATCGTTTGAATATTACGCATATTAAAATTTTACGTCTTTAATACTAGCAATATATTTAACTAGTGCAAATGTATATACATGTTTTATGTTACTGTTCTCATTAAAAAAAATTCTCAAGTAATTTTTTAATTTTCTTCTACGATTTGAATATATATATGCGCATACACACACACACACACACACACACACACACATATAGAGCACACTTAACTGATTAATGTCCATTTCCACCAAGGTGGATTAAGTTTAATCTTGATCTTCAACTTATTCTTCATCTTTTTTTGTTGCAAGAATTAGAAAAGGATGAAGAATAAGTTTACTCGAGATTAAAGTTAATCTACATTATATTTAGAGACAGAAATAAATGTACAATACAAGAAATTTATGATTAAGAACTAAGAAGACAATTAACGAAAACAGTTTTTTAATATTAAAATAATATAACAAATATCAAGTAATACAAATAAAACAGACTTCTAATGCTTGAAGCAAAAGAGGCTATGGGAGTCAGACTCGGTAAGAAGTGCGTAGATTAAATTTTTTATAAGTTACATTTACTGAGTAAATTAAATAGTTAAAAACTTTATAATACTTTACACGGTTTGGCTCCGACATTTCAGCCATCTTTAGCGATAAAAGAACAAAGATTAAGAAGTTGAAAGCTGTTGTGTTAAATTTTGCGAAGCGAATAAAGATAGTCAATAGATTAAAATGAATTGCGTTGTTCAACCACTTATAAGACTGGAAGACACTTATAAGATGAAAATATGTCCATTAAATACTAAAAGCAGATGTTACCAGCAGCGATAAGAATCAGTAAGAATCTTCGAACATCAGAGCCACATCAGAACACGTTCATACATTCATTAATTACAAAGCATATAGGATGCATAATTATGTTGAGATGGATGAGATACAAGTTTTGGATGCCAAAGTTATCTCAGCAAAAAATTGTTATCGAAAATAGTATAAAAAGACAACGTAACAATAATTTAAAGATAGACACGATCTCGATAATATATATTCCTCAATTATTAATAACATTTAAATATTATTCCAATAAAGAATGTTTTCTATTATCGTTGTAACTTATACTCTTATTGTAATCCGTTGACAACAATGTTTTAACATTATTCTGCTTAAACTCGGATCTGAAGAATTTACCTATTGTTTTCTATATAATTTTATAAATTTGGCGTTACTCTGCTTACTTGAATTAACATCTTTTCGTACGCTTATTATTCTGATTTTCTATGCTGGTTCGCTCTTTTATGTATTGTGTGGATTGCTGTTGCTCGGGGTGTCTTACTGTTTAAATTATAATCCTTTGTTTCACCGTTACATGCGTCGTCACTGGTAACATCTGCTTTTAGTATATGATGAACACGTTTCCATCTAGTCTTGCAACTGGTTGGACAACACATCTGTTGTAATCTCTCTACTATATTTATTATAATTAAATATATATATATATATTACTCCGTTTTAAAAGCGACATTACTTAAAAATGAAAAATTAAATTTACAAAAGAAGAAAAAGTTTTCTACTTGATAGAAAATTATTCATTAATCAATATTAGCAAAAAGAATATATTCCTAATCTAATCACAAATGTTATTTTGTTATTTTTGTTTTACAATCCTTAAAAAAATCACTCTTTGTCAGTTGAAAAATTTTAAAGTTAAGTTAGTTCACTTTTGATGACTCATAAGGTAATATTTGTTTATTTAATTCATTTGTGGTAATAACTCGAATTATACATATATATATACACACATAATTAGTCTGATTTCTAATAAAAATAATTATAATTTAAGAGTTAAGAATTTAGATATTATTACGTCCTTCTATACACGCTGAACGTTATACCGAATGAAATATCCCAAAATCGCAATTGTGCAAATCGCAAACGAACATTGCGTATTATAAATGAATACTCACACAACAGACGTCTGTCCATCAAATCTGTAATCGTGGCATCATCAATTGTCCGTATTCCTATATAGACAGAGATTTCATTTATCGAGAAAGTTTAAATCAAACCGCCATTACTCACGATGCGGCAACTGTGATGGAGCATTTCGATTCACCAGAAGGCAATTGAAATTCGTTTCGTCACTGGCTTTTACGAGTCGTCTTTTTTTGCGATTTTGCAATTTATAGTAGGTATTTCAAGATTCTGAATCGGCACAATTTGGCGGTACGCGGAAAAATACAATTCGTTTCGTACGTGGCGGAGCTTTTTAGATCCTCTCTTTTTAATTTTTTATCTATCCTGCAGCAGACTCGACGAATGTAAATTTCTGTCGATTACGATTGGCGCGCACAAAAATCTATTTCATGAAATACGTTCGTAGTTTGTCAATCATGCAAAACAGACTGCTTTAAAAAATCGGAACGTAAATAATTACTCGCCTCGCAGTCGATCGTGTATATAATTTACGATACCTATAGCGTAAAATCATTTAATTTATCATCGCAGAAAAAATATATATAATTCTTGCCGTTTTGTTGGAAGTACTAAATTGCCATGAATTTCGACACTTCGCGCAACTCGAATCCCCAAAACTTGCAGATAAAACGGATTAGTACCGACCGTAGCCCCCGAACGAAGGGGATGTAAATCGATTTCGTCGTGCCCTTAAATTCTATTAGCGCCAACTTCGATTGCATTCTTCAAATGGAAATAGGGAACGAGATTTTCGCGACGGAGAAGTGATTTCGACAAAGCAAAGTCGCGCCGGGCGTGTGATTAGATTTTACACTCTCGCTTTACCTTTACGAATGCCGTTGTCTTCGTTGTGTCCTTTAAACGAAGCTCTATACCGGAACGGTGCGGAGCGATATCGGAAAATAAATTTTGCGTAATCGTGTTTCGACTATGGAGGGCACTGTGGCTATTAAACGCAGGAAATTCTTGTCCTGCTCTGGCAGAGAACTAACAGGACCATTTCCCTTTCCAGTTTAAACTGCCATTTGTGAAACCGTCTGCCGCGGCGAACGAGTGTCCCGGTTCCTGTTCTATCGTTGATGATTTATTCAATCGCGCGCTTGTCGATATTTATCGTTCAGCAACCGTTCCGAGGGGACCAGACACTCTCGACGAGATAAATCATATTATCGTAGACAAGTATAGTGTCCAGTACGTGGCAATCTGCGTCGATGCCAAAATCTGCGGTCGTACCAGCATGGAAATCGTATTAGATTGATTCCACGTTGCTTAATGATGATCCGCTTTTACAAGTGTCAATGATCTTTTTTCATCGTCGTTGTATGGAGACAAGCATTACGTTTATTTTCTCTCGCAATGTAGAGACCGTAATGCTCCTTTTATAACTTTTTAAAAGTCATGCCTTTTCTATACAGCACAAAAAATAAGAGACGAATAAGGAATTATAAGATTTTGCATTTTCATGTCTTTCTCGTAAAAGTATCCCCGTGCACTGTCTCGTTAAATGTCTACGTCTTATTTTCCGTATGCCCCTTTAAATTTTCGGCAAGATCGACCTCGGTTACCGCGGCGAGATGTAACATGCAAATGTGATGAGATGTTGCAACGTAGACGTTGTCTAGAACGACACTTCATCGTAGGGTTAATGTAGAGTTGGCGAGTTTCTCCTCGGAAACTTTGGATCCGACAGCCTCCAGCATCATCGTACGAAAACGTTTCGCCTCGCAAATTCTCCGAGGATGCGCTCTGGGGGGGAAGTCCCAGATAGGAAACAAATCCTATCCGGACGGAATGGCCGTTCAGGGGAGTTGCTGCAACGATTGAATGCACGCCACGCTCGATTATTTAAACGCGCGCCCGAGATTTCTCGGGTGTGAGGCGGGGGTGCGGCACGGAAGATCGACGGAAGCACCCCCTCGGCGTGGTGCGAGACGGCGGATATATAGCGCGACAAGGAAAAGGAGCCGTGTGTCGGCTGACGCCGCTTCGTGGAGAGCGATATCGATTTCGACCTGTCGAGCGTGAGCGATTTAAACTCAGAAGACGAAGGAGATAACGTAAGTCTCCGTCTCTCCGTCCCTATTCCTCTCTCGTGCTTGTCCGTGCACCGCGAAGTTGATCGGATTCGAGCGCCGAGGAGTATTTCTATATGATTTACTCCCTCGACTGCTGCATCCTCAATGACAACGCAGCAACGATACTATTTATATTGTCATAATAGGATTATCTTTTTTTTCTCTGCTAGTTCGATTTAACGCAACGATATCGAAGAAGTAAAATATTTGTCGATTACTATCACAAGGATTTAGCACGGTATTCATAATCCGTTATCGTATCTTGAGACTGTCTTGAATAATGTCTTAGATGCGAATGCGGCTATCTGATTAGTCTGATAACATTATACATTTTCAAATGCAAATCTGTGTAACCTATTAACTAACCACAAAAATTTTATAAAGAGAGTGCTATGAAATCGCAATCCGATTTTTCAACTGGTGCCGGTGTGTCGCGGCGTACTGGTATACCACAAAGAGTCTCCAAGTGTGTCGTAAACATTTTAGAGAAAATAAAAAAGCAAACAGAAGAAAGTAACAAAATGAGTGAGACGAAGTAAAATTACTTTTTAAATTGTGAAAATTATCTAAATTATATTCTTTATTTACTGATATCGATCAAAGCGATATCGTCATTATAATAAATAAATATATAAAAGGAAGTAATAAAATCTTTTAAAACGATATAAAATAAAAAATTAAAACTTCAGAACTTTACATTTTTTATAATATATTTTAGAATATTCTGAATGTTGTGTAGATACGTATCTGATCGAAGATCTATGTTGAGTGCTGAAGTTTGTGTATCTAACAATGTATGCCAATAATTTAGCTCCGTATTTAATGTGCAGTGAATTGGAAAAAGTAGAAAAAACTGTACAACATGTCAATATATTTTATTACTTTTCTGGTATTAATTATATTCTGTGTATTAATTATTTTAGCAGCAATTTATTTTTTTCCCGCATTTCGCTAAAATAATATTATATAAAAATATGTATTTTTTTATCATTATCCGGTTACATCCCGGAGTCTCAGAAGAGGATACGCGCGCTAAATTTACATTTCCGAAAATATTATTCCACGGTTATTCGCGTGCTAGATAGAACGTCGAGACTGCACCCAGCCGATGCGGCTACTTTGCGGGGCCGAATATCGATTTCGTATTGCAGCAGCAGATATCGAAAATATTGTCGTTTGTATGTAGCCGAAGAAGCGAGCGGGCGCGATTTAGGATTCCAGATAAATAGTTACGACCGTCCCCACTCACGTAGTCCCTATGCGGACCCTGTTTCGAAACATTTTACGCGAAAATTCAGGGGCTTATGCTTGCTGTCGGCAGGTGTTGTCCCTTGGAGAGCGGTATCGATTCTGCGCCGTTGAGCATGAGCGATTTAAGCTTCGAAAACAGTGGGGCTTATAAAGCCACCGTATCACGGAATCAGCCCGCACCAGAAACGGTTAAAACCCTTGTCTTTCCTTCTCCCTTCCGAGTTTTCGCTTATCTAAACACTTTATATAAGGTTCGGTTTTTCATTATCTAGTTAACTTGTAGTTAAGCTTAACCTGATGTTTCACTCCATGATACACTTCATCCATGACGTGAAAGCCCATTGAATAAAACATCAGGTTAAGTCTAACCACAAGTTAACCAGATAATGAAAAATCGGGCCCAGTTCCATAACTCGCGGTTAACTTTTAACTGAGGTTCAATTTATTCCTCATCTCTTTCCAATTCTAGAATTCTAAGCGATAGTATAGTTTCGATACTGATATAAATAAAATCATAACTGTGCATAAATAATGACAATTTGTATATAAGATCAATTGATTTAGATCGGCATCTCTAAGTCCTTTCTGGGAAAACTTTGAGTTAGTTTCAAGGTGTTAATATTTGACTCGTGTCTACGGTTAGGGACGTCATTATAACGCCGCAGTGTCTCTAATCAGCAGTGGCGATCTTTCGACATCTACAGAAGCCATGTCACGTAAATGTAGGCTATCGGAGTTGTAGGTCACTATGTAGTATGATTATATAATCGTGGCCTAATTATGTGCATTATAAATGACACGTTAGCGACGATAGAATCACATTTTTAACTAAATCGAATTAATAATTTTATCAGAGAGAGAGAGAGAGAGAGAGAGAGAGAGAGAGAAAAATTTTGTTATTAAAATAAAAATAAAAATCACTCATCGCGAAATTGAAAATTTTTTTAAAATATAAGTGAATATTTTTTAAAATAACTACCGACTATTTTTTCCTCGGCTAATTCCAGGTTATCTGTTACATCTTTCTTGGCTAACCGCGAGGTCGTCCACGACCCGAATTGCGCTACACTCGCTACAGGAATGAAAATATTTTCATACCGCGGCGGTATAATGCCTGCAATTCCTTATAAAATACAACGATGCATCAGTTTTATAACCGTGTTAAGGATTTAACTCAGCCAAGAGAATGTTACAAGCGTGCGTTAATGGACGTGATTGCCAATAATGACTTCCTAGTGTTTTTGCAAGTCGGGTACCGTGGCCGGAAGCCAGTTTCGCGGACAATACATCCCGACGATATCCATCGAGATTTCTCTCCGACAACGTCGCCTTTAAAACGGTATATTAGGCCGAGGGTTATAAATCAGACTGGCGAGATGGTGGCGGCGCGGTGGTGTCGGTTGGTGGTTGTGATAGTGCTTAGTAAGTAAGACAGTATGCCGTGCCCCGCGTTGTACGTGTAACATTAGACGTGCCTATGATACAGGACGTATCAGAAACGTGCATTTTCTGTTAGACATAAATTCTTTAAGGAATTTGTAAAACCAAATTCTAATAAATATTTTAATTCGATGTCACTTGGACGGAATCATGACACTGTAAACGTACAAAATCAACAGTGTAAGATTATCTCTGATATATAATTTTTACATATATAATTTTGCAATGGCGTTTTTTATTTATTTAAATTAAATAAGATCAAAAGTTAATAATCCTGCCGCGGAAGTTTCCTAATGGGAAATCAGTTAGAGAGGCATCGTCGTATTTAATCACTAGATTGCGCACGATTTCTGATTCATCCTGTACGTATACGCGTGCAACGTATATATAGTAGAATAGCTGGCAGGTTGAAGTCACGAGATTCCCCGGGTAGCCTGCTGCTACAATATTGCTCTTCCCTGGCGTCAGGCCAACTTTTGTCTTTAGTGAGAGAAGGAAGAGAGCGAGGAGAAGAAGTGCGTGGAAAGGAGATAGTCGGAGTCCGAATAAGAAAGGGAAGTAGGTGAATGCCTATCATGTGAATAAGCTCTACGGTAATACGTGAGCGTTCTTTTAATCTGTGTGCCTTTTCCCATTCCTCTATTGCCCTTTTTACCTTTCATCTTTTCTCCCCCTCCCACATTCTTATCTTTTTTTTCATCATTATGCGTTCTTTTTTTCCCGTCGATACTGCGTTAAACGGTGTCTTATCCTGCCTCAGCGAGCGTGGCCGCTATTCAATCTTCGTCTGTCAATCGCCGGATTTAACCACGGCCTCGAAAGGTATCAACGAGGATGACGGTGATAAAGGGAAAGATTATAGAACGGATACGTTATCCTCTCTCGCGAAGAGATTAGATTTGAACGGAGGTTCGTTTTAAAGAATCTGTGGGATCTTATCAAATCGCTCGTAACAGTAGTATTTCACGAAGGGGTGCTTCATAAATAAATGAAATATAATATTTATATTACTTGTTCAAAATTGTACATCGTGAACTAATATAGAAACGATTAATTATGAGAATTGATTCCCGGTGATATAAGTTAGTTTTTACCATACAGCTTATAATTTTAAAAACAAAAGATGTCACAGACAGCTTAACAATGGGTAGTTTCTAAGTTATGAAAAGTTATTAAAAGTGTAAAACTCTTGTGCTTACAGAATATCTTTGATACACCATAATTCAAAAACTATTCCTTTATTGAGCCTTGTGTCCAACATCTAAATTATATATATATGTAAAAATCGACTTATTTCATCAAGTTCTAATTTTTCACAATTACTAAACTTCGTACTAATTATTATGATATATATCGATAATTGAATCCCAGAAAAATTATAATAATTAGTTTTCACATATTTGTAATGTAGAGCTTCTAGTGTAGTGGACAAACGTGATAATTATAAACACTGTCTTTTTTATTATCTAACCGAGATATATAATCACATTATAGAATTATACCTATTACAATTTACGAACAATTATATATTTTTGTACCAGATAGAATTTAATTCTCATAAATATTACGCAGACATTTCGAAAATACGATAAAATTATTCTAACGAGAATACTGTCTAAGAATTTGTGAATTTGTAAAGTCAGTCCGCAATGTCCGAAGTTCGAGGCTCTTCGCGATCTTCACGATGCTACGTCAAGCGAAATGAACTCTTGAAATTATTCTACGATAAGTTATTTGAATAATCATAAGTTAGTTTGAAAATTTATGAGAAATCAGTGTGAAATTCATTGTGAACTTTGGCAAGTAAATGAATACGATTCATGACTTGTGCGATTCTGTCAAAGATTTATTAATTACATTTCATTGAAACACGAAATTTCAACAATAAATGAATTAAATAAACAAAGAAAATATACTAACCATTTGTAATAAACAGTTAATATATTACTATACATTTTTTTAGTTTACATAACTTAGTTTTTATTACAACTTTAAAATACTGATGAGGCGCTATTTGTCCTCAAATTTCTCGAGTAGCTGATACGACTTTTTTCTCTGAATGCGTGCAATGTGTTGTTCTCAACAAGAACAGTGACGGATGCTTCAGCAACGTGTAACGTACGAATCGAGTCTAACGATAAATTGCACCAGGTGCTATCTCTAACGAAAACATCGTTTCCGCGAACATCAGTCCACATACCGCTACATACCAACTGCCGGCTATCTTATCCTTCTTCATTACTCGACCGAACTTTTCGGCGTATGCTCGGCTGAATTATATTTTCGCTGTGGTTCCCGTGCACTGGTAAATGCCGCCGCGTAAACGGCCTGGAGATGACCGCAGACTCGTTATTCTCCCGCGGCGGCGACTCTCTAACCAATCCACTAAATTTCATCGCCGTGGTTGTTACCTATTTATCGCGGTTTAAAGGAGACAGAGAATGAGAAAAGGAAAGAAATCTGGAATTTGGAAGGAGAGACAGAGATATATACATGCAGACAGAGCATGTACACGAAAAAAATCGAAAGTCCAGAGGGAGAAGTATGTCAGATGAGAGAAAATCGGTAAAAAGAGAAATGGACTGGCGATTGGGAAGAGGCGACGATCTTACCGTGGTGGTTGATCGGTTACCACCGTCAACCCCGAAGGTGGTTTGCTGGGTTAACCGATGCAGTACGACGCAGCGGGGTGTTCTATTGCAACCAGCTTGAAAATCGCTCGAGTGTACCGACGACCCCGACTAGTCTGGCCGACCTGCGGTTGCTCATTGGATGTTATATCTGCAGCATTATATAGGTGCACACGTGTACAAATACATACATATACAGATGCAGAGGCATTCGTACACGCGATCGTTCCATGGATATGCGTGCATGTAGGGACACGAGACAACGATGCTTCTGGGTTCCCGTGGGAGGGTTGGAATGGGTGGATGAGTATCGGTGTTAACGTCTCAGTGGACACGCCGTGGAGCTGTCCGCTCTAACCGATAACGTTGCCAACTCGTTAGGAATGAATGGGCCATGCGGGGGGGCAAGTGACATGGGGGTCGGAGACAATGGAGTTGGTAACAGCCTCCGTTCGAGTACCCCTCGCCTTCTCACCGCTCTTCGGCACTTTGTCAGCACACTTTATCCTCAATTACTCTGATACCTCGTAATTAATCTCAAAAGCTCAAGAGGTGTTAGAACTCATTATATCGGAAATAGAGCCGCGGTGGCGACAGAGAACGACAGCGTCTCGAAACGCTGCCTTCAGAGACTGAGACGTACAAAGGACGCGCGCGGGCTTGTAGAAGCGAAAAGGACTGTCGGAGAGAGTGACTTTACTTTGAGGCCAACCTGAAGTAATCAAAGAACGTTAATCGTTCGTGAGACGATCAATTTGATTGTATTGCTCGACCTCCTTATTTACGCAATTATCCTCGCAGGTGGTATATCTCCTATCTAGCATTTCTACCTTGCTATAGGACGAAGCTTTTAACGTAAGCGGATTTCGAGTAACTTCCAAGAGTTCCAAGTGAATGTAAAACGAAAATAAGAGAGTACGTGTATCGATATTCGCCGCATCGATAGTCCGTCGTTTTTGAGAATTCAGCTAGCAGAGCCGCATAAGGGTGTCCGGTCTGGTTACGTCTGGCAATCGAGTTAAGAAATGGCCTTTAATATTCATGTGTAACTTGAGATATTGGCCGGTGGCTGCGACGAACGCGGTCACCGAGCAATTGTAAATTCAAATCATCGTTAAAGTTTAAGACGAGGCGGCGAGTCACGCACCGTAGTTCTTTAAATCGGGATCGGACACCCGAAGAAAATTATAACTTTCCTCATCATCGATATCTCAATTGCACGCTTTTTAGGTCAATCGGTTAAAGTCGCGAGAACTGAAATTTCACGACGCTTATCTTATCATCCCGTCGACATTATCCCCTTTCGAATATGCACAGCCTTGACAGTTCTCCTCGCCCAACGCGAGACGAACAAGAACAACTTATCGTTGCCCCGATAAGGCTTTCCCTCGAATGTTCCGTCTACCGTAAGAGTAATCATGTCACACGATCGTAAGAACTTTTGCCTCGGCCGTAGATCACTGTAAACCACTGCATGTGACGCGTCCTGAAACTTTACAAAACTTTCGTTTCCCTTAAACTGGCGCACGGTATTAAACCCCGTGGTAACCCCGGGATAACGATGGAGCCGAATCGATCGGTCGGCGAATGGAGAAGGCTCGCAAACGCTTGAAGATCAACTACGGATCCAATCGTCGCGATTCCATGCTCATAGATCGCTATCGGCGTACCGACATTAGATCTTATACCGAGCGCGACTCTCGGAATCGCTCTTGCCAACTCGTGGAGCACGCGATCGCCGTTTCCCAAGGCAGGATAAACTCAGAATAAACCGCCGGATAAGCTATCCAAGTTCTACCGAATGATCAATATAAGGACGTTTACTTTGGCAAGAGAAGAGTTATCGAAGATAATCATAACAGTCTTAATTGGATATCATGAATTATATAACTTGGTATTTTACTTGATAATTAACCGTTTCATTTCTTTATCATGTTAAAACGTATGTACGCAATCAGGAATTACATTAATTGAAGGTTGTTTTAATTTAATGTCTATAACTTTACGTATATATTTAATCAATATGGTAGATTGGTAAATACAAAGATCTTATGTAGATAATTATTTTTCAACAGACTTGCGTACGTAAAATATATCATCGATGTTATTACGAACTCACTCTTTTTATTAAATAAAATTGTTGGATGGAAAATGAAGCCGGGATAAACTGAGACAGCAATTTTTTTTCCGACGGAAAACGATCGTCGGCAAGCGGGTGGAGGAGGAAGACAGACACAGTGAATGCTTCATAAACTTTTGGGCGGGAACGACAAAGTGATCTTGAGCTTTGGACGAAAGAGATCCTCGACGACGTGACGGAAGGATGTTGTAAGCATTGTCGCCGCAGGTTTATGATGGATAGACGGACGAGGAATTCCGAGAGCCTTCGAGCTTGTCGCTCAGTGTCGCTTGATTCCCAGGGTGGAATGCGCGTCCCCTTAAAAACGGGAGCTGCGGATAAACTCGAGTAATTTGTCACTTCGCCACCGTCTCCTGTACAACGGCTGCGACGGCACGCCCTTCATCGTTCGCGTAAAAAGCGAGTCGCTTTTCTCCCCCTCCGCAGATCCCCTGCATACCGTACCCTCGTTTTCGCATGCCGAGCTGCACGAGATATGACTTTCTGCTAGCGGCAGAAATGAAGAAAAAAGCAACTACATTCACCAAGTAGAAGCCATTTCGTTCCATTTTCGACTGTTTTGCGACCAATTATTTCTCTCCATTAGTAGCTAGTCTGCATTTAATCGTTTAATCTTCGTTGTAAGTTTATTAATACATCACATTTATATTATGAGAGACGCTGTGTACATACACTGTGAAATATTGCACGAATTTTAACTACCACAGTCAGCACATAATTTCTATCAATTTGTACCTCATCTAGAAATTCTTTCTAGAATTCAATAAAAACGTATTTTCAATTATTGCGAAGCTGCCATTACTTGTCCATATTTTTGCGATCAAAAAGGATCTAACAGAATCTCTGGCTAATATCGTTCCACGACGTACGGTAGCTTTAAGAAAATCGTGAGTGGAGAAGCTGCGCTCGTTATCTCTCGCCCCTACTTCTCTCGTGCTATTCTCTTCTTCTACACGCGCTTTATCGCGCCAAAAATAGTCGAGTCAAGATTGCACGGTGCCGAACGATCATATCGGTTCTAGATCGTTACTTGCTGAAAGAAGCCGGAGATTCTATCGTCAATAACGAACGCGGACGGAAAGAGGAGAACCGTCGCAATTTTAAGGCTTTTTCTTTCATTCTGCTCAGGAAAGCGCAACCACATCGTGGATGTAGGTACGTGTATGTGTCTGTGCACACCGTGTATATGTACGTGCGTATGTGTAAAACGCAGCGCCGCAGTAAAAAGTACATGACACAATCTGGAGGCGCTTAGTTTCATCTTTCTTTCGACTTACTCGTCTTTCTTTATTTTCCTTTCCGTCCCTTAGCCCCCCCCCCTCCTTCTCCTCCTCTCTCTCTTTCTCTTTCTCACGTACATGTGTATTTACTCCCGCACGCACACACATATACATACATAGAGATATATTATGGAATATTTACCCTATTTCTCTAAAGAGGTTTACACAGATAAGAAATAAAGAGCGTACGCGCGCATTCGCGTTAATCTCCGACGAGAGGGAGCAAACTAGATGTAATTACAGATGATACACCGTGCTTGTTTGCGGACCGCTATTACGAGACTAAACGATGTATAGCTAAAAGCTTCATTTAGCGACGTTGAAATTCAAAGCGAGCAGTCAAAAGACATTTTACGTAACTGTCTCTCTATTTCATTAACATGACCTCAATATAGTGCTGTGTTTATCGCGAGATTATCGATCGATTAATCGACCCAATTCACAAACGCCCAGCATGTTCGGTTAGGTGGAGGTTTAGATCGATATTGGCTTATGGCAACGCGCGTATAGCCGAAAACACGCCGGTGTAAGCATCGTAAAGCAAGGGCGAGCTCGCAAGTGCAACGCGCCACGATCAAACGTTGCAATTAAGTAGGCGCACTCGACCACTATCTCGTCGCGAAATCTACCTACGTGTAGTACGCCCGCGTGTTACCGATACTATGTAGTATACCTATTCGCGGTCACGAAAATGTACGCCGACTGTACATTACCTGCCAAACTTCGAGGGTTGATCGATACTGCTTACATTACTGCCAACGAAGAGTAATTGTACCGAGACGTGTAACGAAATGTGATGTAACTGCTAATAGAAATTGAAATTACGTTACATTATAATGATTAAGCGCGATGTACATCAAATCTTTTACGGAATTGACTATAATTAATTATTGAACTAATTAAGAAATTATTATTGAAATTAGTGCCCCCGAATGCATTCAATATTCGAATAAATGAATGAGCAATGAGTATGAATAGGAGAGCGAGAAAGAGTATACATTCTTTTTATATTTATCGAGCGAAACGAATAAATAGAGTTTTCATTCTATTTTTCAATAAATATTTCATGAATATGATTCGAAATATTTTTTATTTCCCATTTACTCCTACTGTGCATTATCCATACATAATTTGCAAGTATAGAGCAAACAGAAATCTGTAAAAATAATGAAACCGGCAGAAAAATAATATTCAGACTTTAAACTTAAGTCCTTTTTTAAAAATTGCATAAAATTATTCATACATTCCTATGCATTCATGAATATTTGTAAAATAATGATAATATCTTCATGAATAAATATTTTTGAAAATTTTCAGTTTTGAATGAATATATGGATACATATTAACGTGAAAATTTTGAATAAATACAATTTGTGACTCAATTATAAATTTTTGTATTCATCGGGCACACTAATTGAAATAATTATTAAAACAATAACGTACGTTATTTTTAAGCTATTTGTTCAATGATAAACGTTAATTTGTTAATAAAAGATTGTAATTTTTGCGGCAAAAGATCCTATTAATTACTAATACAGCTAAAGTAATTTTGTCTTTCATGTCACGTAAACCATCTTGCCTGACTTCGAATACCTCTTTTCTTGCTGTTGTTAATTCGCCGCGTCCTCCGTCAATTTGTCTTGTGGAAGATAAAAGTAAGGAGTATGTTGCTCGCGAGTGTGGGGTATGGGTAGCTCGTGCAAGCGAGGAGTTATAGTAGATAAGGGACATGGTGGACGAGGGTGCGAGCCGCACAAGATGGGACACTCGTTTGTCATCGCTGAATAATCGCGAAGAACGACGCGGGGATAGTGTAGTACGCGAAAGGGTGAGAGTCACAGTAGGGGTAAACGTTTAAAAGTACAATAGAGACCATTTACCTTCGTGTAGCGGTCCGCTCGTCCCTGTCCGCACTTCACGGACAGGTTGAAAGTACCTTGCAGAGGGTTGGAATTTGCTTTATTGATGCAGCTATGTGCCGGTATGCGTGCGAGCTGTTCCGCGTAACGTATACGAAGCCGCCACTTCTTTCACCGAGTATGTTTTTGACAACATCAGACGAGGTAAGCTGACATAACGGTGGTGTCAGCGACGGCGGTGATAACTAACAGCGTCTTCTACCTGTATTTCCGAACATCAACGTGTTTTTGTCAGACACTAATGCCGTCGTTCTCCACCGTCGTAATTTATCACTGTCCACACGCGCGTTCCTTTAGTATCGTACTGACAACAGCCATTTTATCGTGCGAGACAATGAATACAACCTCGCGTAAAGTAACTGAATTTATTATTTTTTATCGGTTATAGGTACCTGACTATATATGCCGGCTCTTCATTTTATTTCTCAATTTTTTCACTCAGCTGAAATACATTAATATGCCTTTTTACTTCAACAATACATGTCGACAATACATTTAAGGACAATACAATTAAAGCAAAAATTATTATCTTTCTAGATAATATAAAAACAACTTAAATCCAATTTAGTAATTTAAAATATGTAAGCCATTTTATAACGGAACAGTATGATATATTACGAAGAAAATAATATGGTTTGTAAATTTCTTGTAAATGAAGAATATAAGTTAAGATTTATTGAAAAGAGAACATACATATTAATATTCTGAATTTGATGGAAATTTCATGAAGAGTATATTCAAGAGTATGCAAGTGTATTATTTTAGGTATATACATCAGATATATTATTTTACAAACTAGTCATTCAGAATCCGAATAATTATTATAATCGACATTTATAAACAGCAGTTGTAATTCCATCATTTCTTAATTGCTAATTTCTCTATCTCAAAACGATTTTTTGTGTCGGAAACGACATGCGTGACGGTTTATTCTTTCATCGACACTACCTTGTGTACCTTCTTAAAAATACATATCTCGGTTCTTCTATAAATTGAGATTGATCGTACATACGAAGTCAGTCCGTCAGCACGTAGTATTACGAGATGTTCCGATTTCGACGACCGGATGTCGTACACTTCGCAATGGGTATCGTTCGCCGAGTTTCGTAATCTGATTTATGACAGCCGGTGATCGCTTACCATCGTATCCCCGGGCAAAGGAGGAGCAATTCGTATCTGCCTTGGATTTGATGGGTCTCGGCACGACGATCCTCGATGTTCCTTGATGCTCGTACAATACGTAGTGGTATAGATCTCGCTTTAATCCCGAAACCGACATTAAAGGATTAACGTCATCGCTGAACATTTTAAAGACGATCTATTATATAGAATACCTGCTATTATAATAATAATAAACAATATAATACATCAGATATTATATTAAAAAAATATAATACAAATTATACAGAAAGTATATTTCAAATCGTTTAAATTATTATAAATTAAAATGCAATGATAAATTTTGAAGCGCAACAGTTAACACGAGAGATGAAATTTTAATTATTCATACAATTAAATAATCATGACGTAACGCGATTATGGTGAGAGCCACTACGGCGAGAAACGAACGTCAGTCTCTTCTCATCTCTAGCATCAATAATCGTTACGTGAGCCTTGCCATGCGATGGAGCAAGAAGACGCCGCGCCATCCGTTCTAATTACTCAAGATGGGCGGAATATCAACATTTGCGCACCAATGCGAATGTGCCCATTCGGTCGATGCGTCGCATATATATACGAGGATCGGTCAGAGAGACAGCAGCATCTCGAGTTATGCCTAATGTCTAAGTGATCCAATCTGTAATGCTAAGCGCCTATCTCAATGTGAGTGCGGCATGTGACAAAGGACTTTGACCCGAGGGTATTCGGGTTGGCATAAGATTGATTAGAGAGGGTAAATTCCTGCCCGATTTGTATCTGACATTTAAAAAAACTGGTAACAAACAAGAAAATAGGTTCGTCAAGATTTTTGTAAATTAAGATTAAATTAAGGTTTATATTGAAAAGGGTATACATATTAAGGAACGTATAATACATATTAATATTCTGAATTCAATGGAAGTTTGATGAAGATATTACTTCTATATATTTAGATTATGAGACAATGGTGTCATATGAAATTTTAAATGTTTTATTAAATATTCATTAAATATCGCCATTAAATATTTTAATAAGAAAGAAATTTCTAACGTATTAAACATGCACGATATATATATATATATATATATAAATGATTACGGTTTCTTTGCTGTCTTTTGAAAACTATCGCAATTGAAACATTTAGCTCGTAAGATTTAATCTACGATGAAACTCTCTTTCAGAGATTGAATTAGTCTGTCTTTCTTTCACGAGCGCACCATCAGCTCTTGCAGTTATTAAACATTTCTTTTCGTTTCCGTTCAATCGATAAACTCGCGATCTCTTTGATCCATCTTTCCCGTCTACGAGCGCTGCAAATTTTAATACGTTATCCGCGCGTCCTCAGATCTCTATAAACTCCATTTTAATCCCCCGTTTTGCTAACGCTCGGGCTTTCTTTTCATCCAACCACGCTCCTTGGTTATAATAGAGAGACCCTTTTTGCGACGCAAATATGGTTACATAGAAGAAGAAATGCACAATACAGGAGGGAAAAATGAAGCGAAATGACATCCTATTTATTATGCTTAACCACTTGTATATTAGAGTCGACCCGAGATTGAGTATCATAAATTTACATTGTGATATGCGCGCGCGTCGTACGATTTTTTTTTTTTTGACAATATTTTAATATACCGAGAGAAATAGACAGATCGGTAGATAAAGGACTTTATTTGGGAAATAATTCGCCTAATGACTGGCTGACGAACTCTACTATTTTAAAAATCGATATTTTGTGAGTTTCGCAGCACTCTTCGTACGTAGGTGCAACGACATCCACTTTCGTCAAAACATGTTGATTGTAAGCATTACATGGCATTTGACATACCTATATATGAAAAAGTGACGTTGCAACCGTTTATTGATCGTCAAGAGGGATTGCCGCGTGTGTCCCATTATTAATACATTTCATTTCTGATACACGGAAACGCCACATGTAATTATCGCGACGCGCTAATCAATTTGGGGCATTCACATTTCAATAAATTTTGTGTGAGCATTACCAAGAATATTTTAGTCATTATCGCCGCAATTTCGCAAATGCCAGAAATGACATCACTCTACCCCTAAATAACGGAAATAATTATAACAAATTTTGACGATTCGTTTCTAGAAAAAGCTTAATGTCGGAATCCGGAGTTGTTAATTTATTCGCATTTGTGAAACAGCGATCAAATTGAGGATTTAAATTACGTATATGTGTATTAAAGAATTGTGCAGTATTATACGATAACGACACTGCAATTGATATATTATCAAATACATTTATCAATTTCATTTCGAAATGATAATTCTCGCATGACATTCTCAATACAATTACACCTTGATGTTGAAACATTTTTTTCGAATGTCGGGCGTATCTTCAGATACTCCGTTAATCTTTAGATACTCCATGAAGCAATGTGGACGTCGATAACCTCACACGTACAGTCGTTAACCCTCTCCCATTCGACGATAAACGTGTTATTTATAGCGGCCAACGCGTCTCGAATCAATTGAAACGACGAGCCAAATCGCGTCTCCGTCCGGCCATTTGCGAGTGCCGGCCAAGGACGGCTGTTTCGGATCGAAGGGTCGTTTCTTACGAGTTGTTAGCCCCGATCCTACGAGCCATTACCGACATTACGTTATCTCGGAGCGCTGCTGAATGTTATCGTTCGACTTCCATACCCATGCCAATCCGCCGCCTGACTTCCGCTTCCTCCCATCACCTCCTCCATCGAACACCTCTATATGCACTGCGCTGGCTAATCTCCTCTCGGTTGCATGACCGCGGGCTCGTCATAAAGCACGCATATACTCGCGTGTCGTGATGCACATGTAAGATTCCCGAGTAGGTGTATCCGTCATCTCCGAGAATTGGAAAATCACACAACCACACACACACCTTAGGATGAAGTCGAACGAGGAGGATGGAGGATGCAAGGGTAGTTTTAAAGCGGAAGCAAGGAGCCGCGCGTTCTCGACGATAAAAGGAATCTTTCTACCTTGGACTCGCCAACGTAAATCGCCAGCACGATATACACACCGCGCACGGTTGGCGGGTAGTTTACTCGTAAAACGGATGGACACTCATTTTCCTCTTTCTGGCTAGATCACAATCTGCTGCGCCCTTATGGCGCGTTCGCACACTGTGTGCCTCGAGCGAGGCGATCGTTCTCGTGTCAATGGACGATGAATCCATCCGCGCGCGGTTTATCTAGCTAACAACACGCGCCGCCGCTCTCGATGATTTATATTACGACGTTACTAGGAACCTCGGCGCGCATGTTGAGCATTTTTTCGTCGACATTATGCGCGGTATTGTAATGCACGACGTTGCTTCTGCCGGCGACACCGAGATACCAAATTTGAATTATATCGGCCCGGTCGTTGACTTCCACCTTGTCACATGTTTCCTTTCCACCGTAGGTAGGTAGAAAATGGAATAAATCTGTGTTCCTATTTGTTTCAACGCTCACTGTTTTTGCTCTGTCCTCTATTTCCTCTAGACAAAAACGATTGTAAGTTATAATTGAAACAACAAAATTCGAACTGGACGCGACTGTCGCACACTGTTATACGTTGATAAAATTTAATCGAATCCGAGATGCAATTTTCAAATGACAAATGATATATTTTTGAAAGCAAGTTTAATTTATATTTTTATATTACGGTATATTATTGAATACATATCATATTTATTATACGTATATATTTAATTATATATTATATAAGTTTAATATGTGCTTATATTGCGACAATCTACTGTGAGATATTAGGCTACATTATATACCTATCTGCTCGCGAAATATCGCGTTACACGATCCATTCGTAAAACAAGCCTAATGAACCTTTGTCAGAAGATATAGCAGCGTTTGCATGATAGAGCTGTAACATGATTGTATCACTTATGTAATTTGTATGCGCGCATGGCGTGGTAATAAATTCGCGATAATTACACCTGCATAGTATAGCTATGTGGAGTTATTAACTGAAAGATTTAATCTAGATCTCACGCAAAAAAAACTTAAATGACGCATAAACGTACGGTGTACGTACCTCCGCAGTCGTTGCTTTTGCCAATTATAAATCGATACGTTATATGCGATGACATAATTGAAACGCGAGCAATCTGTCGCCGCGTGTTAACCGAACGTGCGTACATCATGACTTCTCGTGGCCGGTGGCTGCGAGGATTGACAATATTTACCGTGCGCTAATATTGGCCTTTGCTATTGGCTATTTGCTAGTAAATAGAAAATTTCCCCGTAGTCCTGGATACTTTACCAGAGTATTAAAGTATCAACGAGACGTATACATCGAGCGAGACTATCCTCCGCCTTCACGATGCGCAAAACATACACAATCTTAGAAGACGTAAACTGCTCCGTAAAATAGAACGTCAGCATCTCTAAGTACAGTTACAGTTTTCTAAATGTGATGAGATAACTTCTTGACGCGAGCTGGAAGATTTTTCTGTGCGGAACGCGCGTCGTGTCGCGGGAAAGAATCGCAAGAGAACGAGACACAAGTCGAAACTAAAGTAAAGCACCGTAGAAAAATAACGGAGATAAATCGTAGCGTTACGATCGCAAAGGGTATGTCACTTTTGCGCTGTGACAGTTACACGGTCACGTCAGTCGCCAAACAACTTCTTCGTAGTTACAACAGTAAACTGCCGTGACTTTTATTTCCTATATACGTACAGAGACACTACACAGATATATACATAGACGTGGTACGTATCTTTCGCCTGACGGTCTGTGCAAACCTAATGTAGACACACAGTACCTGTACGGATGTTAAGACGTCACATTCGCGCACGACGCGTGGACGTATCGGAAATTATTAAATCTCCGTTAGCTTGAATTTTAACTCTTCCGTCAGCAATGGGGTTCTTTGAGAAATAGAACTAAAATGTAAATAAATATAACTATATTATACTTATTTCTTGGATATTTAAATTTATATGCCAAAATTTATAATAAAAAATTGATGATGTTTTTAGAGACCCAGTTGGCGGCGCGATGGAGAGTTAAAAGAAATGTCTGTTAAGAGGAATGACCGTAACTCGATCTCTTAAATTAAATAACATATTGTGTTATTTTTTTAACTTCTATGTGTTTAATTTACAAAATGTAAATTAATCCATTTCTATTATTAATTTCAAACTAAATATCGTCCATATTAATATGTATGTTTAATAAATAATTAACTAGATAATAGATAATAACTAGAATTAACTAGATAATAACTAAATTTGTATCAAATTGAATACATTTCTTGAATCAAATTGTGTAATTCTATTCATTTAGTCAGATTAACAACATATTGATTAAGAGCAGTGGCGATCTATAGAAATGATTAAAAATAACTCAAATTGAGTATAATTTTTTATACGAATTTAACAGTGTATAGTTAATTTTTGTGTCAAGTATTGCTGCTTACGTGACAGTTGACACGAGGCTTTTTGTATGTATCTGTGAAAAGAATCTCGTTATAAAACGTACTTGTGTACGCAGGGCACAGCCAGAGAAAAAGCTAAAGATAGCGACAAAACGAAAGAGAGGCGGTCGGTCACGCGACGTAAGAAACGAGCTATTCGTTGGATGTCTTTATCTCCGCGCTATTAACCGCAATGTTTCCTCAGTGCTGCTTAAAGGGTAAACGGTTTTCCTGTTAATTGTCCGCTGTTTCTACGGCGAAAGGAAACGCGGAAATAAGTCTCGGTCACGTAATGGTCATGATTAATGGATTACGACGCGCTGTAAATTATAAGTCGTGAGGTGTCGCAGGGAACAGTGGACACTCACGATCAGACACGGCGCGCAAGTAGCAGCGATACTGATATGGTCAGACAGTAGGTACGGCGCGCCTTAAATAGCTTAACAGGATAATGTCTTGATATTTTAATCTTATGTCACCACATTATAAGTATAATGTATAGGATGTTGAAAAATTATTCAGAGGATCATTAAATACTCGGTAAAATAAACTGAGAAACCTGTATACAAACATAATTGATTGTTTCTGTTAGAATACACAATGCAAATAATGTAGCAATAGAATTATTAATGGAACGTTGAACAAAATGACATTATTAATTAAAACATATTTATTACATCCGGATAATATTAAATCTCCGCCATATTCTCGTTGTAAATCGTTTGAGTTCCACACGTAACTGTTGGCAATACATCGTGTGGAATGTAATTTAGAGTACGAATACAAATTTAAAGATTAAGATACAAATCGAACGCGATATCAAACTACACAATAAGCATATATGTATACAGGCGGAATAATGTATCTCGTGTTGGAGGAGAAATAACTATGTGTACATATATCAACGGCATATTGGACTTTCATTCGATGGAATAAATATGTTCGAGGAAAATAACCTGTCCCTAGAGGGAAGACCATAGACAGGAGTGTAACAAGGGAAATACCGATAATAATGGAACAACAACCGTGGGATGATTATTATCAAAGTACGATAGGAAGGGAGCCGTGTAATCACGTTGCTATTATAACTAAACGGGGTTAGTCATAATTATAGAAATGTGCACCGGTCAACTGCACGACCAAATCGTCATAGATCCGCGTTGATCCAGCTCAGATGAGTCAAATGAATAGCAGCCGGTAAATAGATTGACGAAGAATGGCGCGGACACGACGCTATTGGACGAGAACACCCTTGCCTCCGCACATCGGCCAACTACTTCCGCACACGCCAAGAAGCTATCTCTCTTCCTGTCCCTCTTTGCTTTCTGCCGGGATGAAGGCAGCTTAAATAAGCTCGGCTTCGATAAGGATCGCAAGTAAGGGAAAATAAATTACTTCGTTCGTAATGTCGAGCGGCCCACCCTATTACCTCAGGCTGCTGCTGCTGCTAATCCACCCCTAGCCATTTTTGCGTTCACCCACTTTCCAACGCCTTGCTCGTTTGGCAGAAATAGCAAGGCGACATCAAAGACGCGGAAGTACTTTTCTCTTCTTTTTTTCTGGCACTCAAGATCAGAAATTTTTCTTTGATCGCGAACAAAACGGATATATATACATATATATATATATAGAATCATTTAATTAGCATCATAATGGTGGTAATACTCAATAATATGTTACACGCGATGTTTAATCGATGATTGCGCATGTACTTTTTCACTTTACACTGACGATTGTATTTTTAATTCGTTTCAAACATTCTCCAACATTTTTGTATTCTCTCACTGCACAAACTTACACTGCATTATCGTGCTTTTTTAATGCGTGTAAAAAAATACGAAAATTCTCTTCTTTCACGTTTAACAATTTCGCGCAACCATATTTTTGTTCGCTGAAACGTCATGTTGAATTCACTTTTGTATTTAATATTTTCCTTCATACCAAGTGTTCTACAATCATTGTACATTATCTGCAGTATTTCTGTAGTATTTTCGGCTTAATAGTTTAGTTTGTATTAAACATCTTGTAAGTCATATACATAATCAGCTCAGTCAACTGATATTGATAAATAATTATATCAATAAATTTTAATTGCTATATATGTATAAATTTCTTAATCTTATGTATTTACGTATCATAAATGTTTTTCCTTTTTTCTTTTATATATATTTTAAAGTATAATAAATTTAGCATAAATGTATCACATAATTTTTTCTCCGATCTTATTAAATTTTATATTTTAAGAATATATTAAAATTTAACATTTTTTAAATAAAAATATCTATTTCTTAAGCAATTTAATCTCTCTCCTCTCTCTCTCTCTCTCTCTGTGAATAAATTAATTATTTTTATTACTGACAATTACTCACAATTAATTTTTTATAATTCATTGCAAGTGAGATCTAGATTTAAACTGTCCTTATTAAAAAATAACGTGTTGTAGAACAGTTATAGAATATCTCACATATACAAACGTTTCATTTTATGTTTATTCTAGAGAGTTTGCATTTGGTATTCTTATTAGTTTTCTCGCAATTTGGTTCGTTAATAGGTCTCGAGAAATGCGAAATTTATGATGCACTGAAAATTACAATATAACGATCGATGTTGCTTAAAGTATAATCCGAAGATCTTTGGCCGACAGTGGGAATTTAAACGTTCGCCGTGGCAGTAATTGTGACACCACACATTTAACGTTCCCCCGCCGTCCCATCTGCACAGCCGTCCGTTTTCTCGTTACGGCGTTACCACCGGGGTGTGTACACACAAACCGAACGGTGGTTAATGGACCGGGGCAATAAAGCGAACGGCGTTACATCGATTACTGAAACGGAACTTTCCGCGATCCCCGGCAATAACTCTAAATATCGAGGTATCGGTCCGTAGCCTGGATTCTCCGGATTAGTTCAACCCAGTTAGTTCGCGACAAGTAACGGCCACTCTTCGACACCCGTTATATGTGAAACATTGTTGAGTATGGGTTCTCGCTAGCCTCTTCGTTCTTTTTACACATTTCTCTTCGCTGTCATTGCGGCATTTGTTATTTTTCATATTTATAAAGGCAATTTATTATTTATTCAAAACGATTAATCTCGAAACAAATATTAACATTAATTTATGTATTTCTCTCTCAGCACCGTTCGTGCAAATAATAATGAAATAGAAACGTGATGCAATGTAATATTCGGGCACTTTTTAATCCGTTCGTAATGCGTAAGCCTTACAGTTAGAGAAAAACATACAGACTTGCTAATACGTAATGACATTCCGTTTCATATTTCATTATCCGAGACATTTTACGTAGTTTATTTTATTTTAAAAGCTTTTCTTGTTATTCATGAAAGGATATTGCAGATATTTTTATTTCTGTCTTTTTATTTTCAGCGATCTCAATAGTAGATAAGGTATATCATATTGTTCATTGTATATTTTACGAAATAACTAGAAAAAAAAATTAACGACGCGCTTAACTATAGCAAGCTACGATGCGAGCAGTCATTCTTTTATACGGAACAACGAGAGACAAACGGATATTTCCAAATGGCTTTGTAAATTGGGAACGTCAATCGATACCCGCGAGAATTGGCGACTCAGCGAGGTGTAATAAAATAGACACAGATCAGCGGAGCGTGCTATGCCAATATCTCATAAAGTACAGTTGTTGAATACTCACGAAAACCGTCTCCGTAGGAGATGTGCAATATTAAGAAATAGTCTTGATCGGGTCGGTCCGTCTGCTCGTGCTGGAATTGAACCAACCGAATTCATGAGTCTACTTTCGTAGAAGTTTTCATGCAGCGAAGTACTTCGCCAAGTTTCGTTATTAAGCTTTCAAATTCGTAGTTGGCTGGCTCTCCGTTTTTTTTTCTTTTGCCCATTTTATTGTATTTCTTGAAGATTAGATACGGTTGTTGAACATAATTGACATCGTGATTCAACATTATTGTGAATTAAATAACAGCTTACTTGAATAAAATATACTTTGAACTTTTGCAAATAATAAAGAACAATAAAAAAGTTAAAAGAATAAATTATTTAAAATTAAAAAAAAAAGAAAAAAAAGAATTGCTAAAGTTTTTCGTTCTTATACACTTTCTTACATCACTATCGTCGTCGCTATATGAAGACTTAGATCAATACCAAAACTTTTCTAGAGATAGTAGTAAGAGATAGCGATCAGAATTGTGTCTGATTACGGAAAGAAATTTTATCTTCTGTGTCGAAGGCAGAAAGGGGCAGGGTTGTGGAAAGAGTCGCTTAAAGTAGAAATTACCCTTCTTTTATAACGTTACGAAGATACCGGAAGGATAACGAAAAGATGATCGAGAAATGGTGATGGAAGAGTACAAATAAGGATACATCTCAAAGATATCCAACTATTGTCGAGGTGAACTATCACTTACGATTGAAATTTAGAAGCCTTTTATTCGTTCCCTTTTCACGGTAGTAACCAAACCACTGACGCTTCATGTCAAGCGGATAAAGGATGCAGGATACACGAAGGATCACCTCGTATCCATGAAGTAGATTTGCAGTGAATAAAGTAGTGCACCCATGAAGTAGACTCGAGTGAACGCGGTAGCAACCGAATAAGACTGTGGTGAAACTAAAGGACAAATGAGAGACGACGTGAAGTGGACGACGGTGTATCGTGGCGAATTGTGCTTTTTCTTTTAACGAGCCGGTCGAGCGGCAAAGTTCTTTTTGCGGCTATTAACTTCACCGCGCGCGCGCGCGCGGCCCGTAGGGGAAACGGATTCATGTAAAATTCATTCAGAGTTGCCACCGGCAGTTCGGACGAAGTAAGAACTTGAAGAGAAAGCGAGTTTTATGAAATTTACCCTTTTATTGTGCCGCGACGAGAGCATCGAGATACATAGTTTTTTAATGAGTCACCTTCTCCATCTCGTCTTCCCTCGAATTTTTAGGTTACCGAGTGTGATTCGTATTAAAATTTATACTTCCTGAGCAGCAAAGATGTCATATTTAATTTTTATACGTTAGAAATTATTGTAGAAGGAAACGAGGCATTCTAGTAAAAATGTTATTATTCTTTTCGCTAAAGTTGCGAGTATTTGGTGGTGGAACCAAACGCCTAGCGATAAGATGATTAAGATGAATTACATTTTGTAAATAAAGCAGATGGTTTTACGATGTTACTTTTTAACTGTAAAGTTTTCTCTGTTTAATGGATTGTTCTTTTAGAATCTGCTTTCTCATAGCGGTTAGCGAATGAATTTCTTGAAATCTGCTTTACCTCTATATCTTTTCTTTTATTTCCTCTTTCTCTGAAGCTTGCAATAACTTTTTAATTCGTACCACTCTTCTGACATCAGCCAGTTCCGTTTCCGTCAAGCATCGTGCTGTTTACAGAACTCTTCAGCTAGCCGTATCACCACGTTCTGCACATTCTTCGAACTTATAGCGCAAACATCCAAAGGGGTGCCTCAGGGGTGAGTCCGCGTTACTTCCGGCATTACTTCTGGGCAAAGAGTTGAACGAGCGAAGAGTAGTTATTGCTCGGAATTTACTGCCCCTCCTTACACATAGCTGGAATTCCTTTTTCAAACGCGAAAAGGAACTGCAAGAGAGTTATAATGCAAAAGACACGCTGACAAGAAAGACGGAAGGTCTTTTCGGTAGAGTTCACTCTAATTTTGTTTATAAAATTAAGAGGTGGTATTGAGAAATAGAAGACCTCCTTATAGAGATATACTATATATTACCTCTTTAGAGAAAACGAGGTCAACAATAGAAAGTCAGACTGTAGCCATATTATAATAAGAAATCAATTAGCGAGCTCCAGCAATTAGCTTTGAATTTTGTCGCGCAAATCATCGCTTTAGCGGATATCGTTTTACATTTTCGATTCGACAGTCGAAGGTACCTTTATGCAAATATGCGGAACGCGGCTTCCATTATCCTATGCATAGTGCCGTGTAGCGTTAAGATCCATGGCGGGATGTGCAACCATCATTTGCTCGAAATAAGGGTTGGATATCTACCGGAAGTTTAGCTCACGCTCTTACGAGAGCATCGCGCGCGCGAATATTTGCCCTGGTGTTCGGCGCCTTCCACGCTAATAAACCGTTCCTCTCGCTACCGTCGCTAATTACTTACTCGACGAACGAACGCCCTTTGCGCTGTGCCCCATCCATCGAAGTATGCCCTATCCGTGCGTCGCTCCTGCAATCTCACACCCCTCTAAGCGCGAAACTACTTACTACTCCTTAGTCGTGCGAAAGGTATTTTCGGAATTTCCGCGAGATTGATGCCTTGTACAACAGCGAGCGCTTTATTACCGGACCAACACATACAAATAATTAACGAAAGTTACGCGGTATATGGGTTCTCTCTCTCTCTCTCTTCCTCCGTGTAGTCTTGGTACATCATTAAATGCCAACGTTTCGTGTACATCGCAGTTCACTTCATCAGGGTGAAAAAAAACCTGGTGAAGAGTACGGGTTACAGTTTTTGCTTCTTGCCCTGATGAAGTGAGCTGCAACGTTCACAAAATGTTGGCATTTAACAAAATATCAAAAGACGAAGATAACCCAACACAAATCGCGTAATTTGAAAGAAATAAATACCCGTGAAAAGTATAATAAATAATTCAAAAGGTTTTAGCTGAAAAAGGCAGAGGAGAGTCACATGACTTTTGATGAAAATTTTTGTTAAAAATATATATTGAAGAAAAATTGTTTATAGAAATTATTTAAATTTAATTCAGACATTAATAATTATAGTGAAAACGATGTTACCATATTTTCATTAGCGTAACGTCATATTTTAAAGAGAATTGAGAAATTCATGAACATTTTATTACTTTTACACAAAAATGAAACGAAATTTTACTCTTTTTAATTGAAATATCTTTTAAATCCTATTCTTTTATATATATAAAATATATATGATATATATAACTCTTCAAAATTGTTATATTTTTTATTATAATTAAGTATTTAAAATTCTCCTTTTTATAAAAATTTAAGCTGTTTTAAAAAATTATTTAAAAAAATTAATATGATTAAAAGATCTGAACAATTCAAGAATACGTACAAATTAATATATTACAAACTTATTTTAAATATTTGATCAAATTCTTATATTATGTGAAAAAAACTGGAGAACCTCCTTAAATTCACTTTTACGATAAAGTTTTAATCACGTGTATTTTGTTATTTATAATGTATTAAATCTGCAATGAAGATATAATAATTTTCTATAATCTCGAGAACCTTAACATAAAATTCTGATATATACACATATATATACGTGTATTAGTTTCGAAAGATATGCATCTATATATGTATAACATATATTATATTTTCATACCTATTATATAAGATTTCCGTTTTAATAAATAAGGGCACATATTGAATTAACATTTAAATTATTAATAATTACTATTTAAATTATTTTAATAAGAGAGCGAGAGATGAACATTAATTAATCGGTGTTGTCCCGTGAATTTCTCAAATTCCCAAGTATCTGCAATCCCTTTCACGTTAGGTACTTCGCCTAGGTCGAATCGACCGAAACTCGGCAGAAACTTTCGCTCAAGTGCGACCAGGCGTTGCGGGTGGATAGAGTTAGCAAGAGAAATAGAATTAGAAGGCACGAGTGGAAGGCCTTAAATTTATGTAATTAAGGGTAGGTATTTTCAATTTGATGCGTTGTGCTCGTTAACATTAAATCTAGTCGGTAAACTATCTCAGGTGCATCTCGATCAATTATCTTCCTCGCAAAATGTTAAGCGTACAAATTTGTACGAAACCAGGCGAAATAGGCCCTTCATCGGACGTTTCAGGATGCCGCTGACGTGGTTTTTGCTTTTGACAGTCCGCTTTCACAGAAGACGCTAAGAGATCGCGTCGTTCAAACTCCGCGGATTGCTTAAACTTAGAGTGGCACGAGGGAAAGACGAGTAAATCAAGAAAAAAGGAGAAAAAACAGTGAAAGAAAAGTCGCTTGGCTGTCAATCGTGGGAACGAGTAAGTTATTAACGTTTTAAATCGCTCGAGGGCCATGAGGACTTTGTTGCGGAGGAAGACTGTTTAAACTTGAAACGTTTAGTCCTCTTCCGCGCTCGTCTCCGACGATATTGACAGCGACGCCGACAACGACAGCGACAGCGACGACGGCGATGGTGGTTTCGCAGGACACCCGTGGATGACCCCGTACTCGCATCCATGTAGACGCTCGTCTCGTATTCCCAGAGGGTTTAATTAAGAGGGCGTGTTGTCGGTGCCTCGTCGCCGTTGATCAATAGCTCAAGGGGTACTACGTGCTGTGATCCTCTCCGTTTCGCATCCATCTATCCCGATTCCCTGTCTTCTTCGCAACCTCTTACGGTTCGACGGCGAGACGAGTTGGCTCGATCTATCTAACCGACCATCTTTCTCCTGCCGAGCTGGCTTCGATTTCTGTCACTAATACTCGACGAGCTCTTTGATGTCGAGAACTGGAAGACACTGTCATCGCGTCGTCATGGATACCTATGGTACTTGAGAAGCGGAGGAAACCTCTTAGCCTCCTTTCCGCGTGAAATTAAGCAGTCCTCTTTTACGTGATCAGGAAATCAAGTACACATTCTCATCAATAATGCGCCCTGCGTCGTACTCGTCTTGATTTCATACACTTGACGTGTATGCACCATTTAATTGAAAGATCAATCCGTTTTATTGAAAGTGCAATATGATGGTACGAGACGTAGCTACCATCTTGAATCTCAAAGTCCATCTAATTGAAAATAGAACGAGATAATAGCTGTGCCATGAAATATAAGAAACTATATGTATTACAATGTACACTACAAATATTTGCTAATCAAATTATAACTTCTAATAAAAATTAGATGAAATTTAATATTTTTAATTTTAATTTCCGAATGTGAAAGTCAAGCAAACTTGATGGAAAAACTACATTAGATTTACTTTGCATTTATTTCAACGCAGAAATTATCGCCAAATATTTATAAACTAAAGAAGATAAATGTGTTTTATCTGTACGAGAAATACGAATATTTTCCGTGGGGATTTTTACATAACGTCTGTATTAGCGGTAAAGCTAATAAACCACGGATAGTTCTTCTTTTCACCCATTTTAATGGCGTTTTATATTGGGATTGGCAGCCCGAAGGCAATATCGGTATCGATATTCTTCGCCAGTATCGAATATTTGAGAGTGTTGTTTTAACAGAACGGCTTCAGCGAATATCCTCTTACATTTCCTATATAAAGCGATGAATGAGATGAAAAGTATCACATATGTGCTCCATTATTCAAGCGGTATTGTTGGGATAATTCTTATTTATGTAACATGACATAGCAAACAACTACCGTTAGGAATCAACAAATAAATTCATTGATTTAATGTATACACAACATTTCGTGCCATTAATGTAAATACGCGAAGCTTTGGTAAAATTGCACGTGTGAATTCAGGGAAGAATGTGAGGGATATAAGGGATTCCACACGGAATTATGGAATTTATTATGATAATACACACTGATGGTAACTTCGCCTTTTCTCATATAGGATTAAACTACGCGACAAGCGATTTCTGCGTTACACCGCTTAACATGCAAATTCAATTTTAACAAATTTATACTAAACCGAGTGATGCGGCGCCCCCGACCAAAGTAATCTATTTACAAAGTTTTGAACCGGTCCTGTACTTGAGACTCAATTAATAACGGAATTAATGCACCGCCTCGGTATAAAGCGCATTTATGAAACAATGATGCTCAAAGCGGTACAGATTACGCTAAAAAGTTGCGTGTTCAACTTTTTCTGGATTATAGTTTAACAAGTTTAATTTATAATTTATATATATATGGTGTATATATATATCTTAATACAAAAAAAACTATATTATATATAACGAAAAACTTAATAAGTTTCAAGAACCCACGTAACAAAAAATGGCATATTTACGTTGAAACACATGTGAGTTCTTGAGACTTATTAAGTTTTTTGTTAATATGATATATAGTTCATTTTGTAGTAAGATTTTTAAAGTTTAATAGTTTATATATTCTTAATCTATAGTAAGACTATTATACAAGACTGTATTTGAAAAATACTAATAAAATATTATTAATAAACTTTATTGATTCTAATACTTGTTAGATAGAAATACGCATTAAAATGCATTTTTTGGAAAACACTATTTTTGTAAATTATTTGTAGAGACCTTTATCAGGACTTATTATGTATTAATAATATAAATGTATCTAAGAAAATAAAATGTATTTTAGACATTAGATTCATATCCTTTAGTTTGTGAGTGAGTGGGTGATTATAAATTCTGGACAAAACTCTTTTGAAAGGATTCTTTTCTTCAAATAAATTTTAATCGAGTTGTTTCGGGAAAAAAGCGAGCGAATAAATTCTGGTAACAGTGTTAGATGCGCAGTCTATAGTGTTACTTACTTTATAAATTGTTGGACCAGCAGATCGTAATGTGCTGAATCATTTAACCACTGTTGGCGCGCCGCGATGATTAAGCATGAAAAACGCTCTCGCAGCGAACCTCACGAAGCACTGCTAAATCCCGCCACTTCTGGAATTTCTAGTATCAAAACTCATCCTTGAATTCGAGATTAGTACAGTACGCGCGCGCAAACGGTAGAAGCGATAGTTTGTTTGTTGCTTCAGTTGAACGGTAGGTAGCTTGTATGAGCAGCAAAGCGCTACTAAATAATTTGTGAGGACAGTGAAATGGAACATGGAATTTGCAGGATTAGCTTTTAAGCTATAAACTCGTACATATACAACTAACATCATTTACAAATTTTCCACACACAGAGATGTATAGTCAAGAAACAACACCTATCTCTAAAAATTGCTGATTACTTGTGGAGGAAGATCGTTGATACTGATATATCATTTTGTTTTTGGATATAAAAATAAAATTTTAGAAACATATAAATAGAAATCAGAAAATGTCTATCAGATAGTCTGTCAGATAATACAACAGTTTTTACAATATTGTTGATTATCGCAATTTTGCGATACTTCACCTTTTTGTAAGATAAGCAGAAATGAGCATCTGACAAAATAAGTCTCAAAATTGATACATTAGACAATAATACCACATGTTTCTATTTCATTTTTCATATCATTTTTTTTATCAGACTTCTAGATGAGAATTCTACTTTAATATATATATATAGCAGAAGAATGACAAAAAAATAGATAAAATCTTTCCTGCTTTGTTGATTACGCCTATAATGCGATTCGAATTTCTGCGGATGTTAGGAAAAATACCTATCGTGATGTAAATTGCATGCAAACGGTTAAGTAGTCGCGTTGTTCGGTGGATGATCATCGATTTTCAAAAAAGCAGTCGTGTCTGACATACACCAGAAAAAGATAGATGCGACAGATTCAGGGAAGCAGTGCAGAGAATGACATCAAGGGAAGAAAAGAAGGTGAAGAGCAAAAGAGAATCAAAGGAAATAATGTCGGTGAGAAAATGGTAGCACGAAAGAGAAAGATCGAAAAATAGAGGATGGGAGGAAAAGAGAGAGAGAGAGAGAGAGAGGAAGAGTAGGAGGAGGAGGAGGAGGAGGAGAGAGAGAACTGTCGAAATAATATATACAAAGCCATAAATCGAAGGTGTGCTGCCGACGCAGCAACAGTGTTACCGACTATGCAGGTCAGAGGATGAATTCTACCGTTCGCACTCAGATGCGTTATCCTGGTAATGTAACGTGCCCTAACTGTGTGCGCGCGCGCGTTCGTAAGGGGTTGAATGTGAACGAACAGAAGATAGAGATATTAATCCCACAAGTAACTCACCGCGCAGTAAACCTCGGCAAGTGCGGCGTGTGTACCGGGTGTCCCACTAAAACGAGACACCACCCGGATGCCACTGATTTACGTCCGAAGTCGCCGCGAAGTTCGCGGGGCCGTGGCACGAGTTTACCGGGCTTTTTGGCACGTTCGTGCCCCCTCCCCCTCCTGACTAATTGCCGAGATCCTCGACGTGGTGTCGCTAATTCGGCGCTTATCAAGACTAGCACGTTTAAGGGTATTCCACCTGCACTTTTGGCTGCAACGACTCTTGGACACTCGCGCCGGCAGCTCCGTTATTAAGTATGCGTTCGAGGCGTAAACTTAAGGAATAATAAGAAACCTCGAAATTAATGTTTTACTCGGATTTATATAATTAAAAATATTGCTTGTCTCTTTATTTTACATTCACAGTAATAAGATAGCAGAGGATATCCGATATTTCTTTGTCTCGTGAGAAATTCTAACGGATATTAAATTTTTCCAATTTATCGAAAGAAATAAGTAATATCAGAAGAGGAAGAAAAAAAAGAGCGAAGGCTGCAGAATTATAATTAGCCGCGGCAAATGTCTCGATTTTCATGGATGAACTATTAATAAAACGCAGTATTGTTTTAGCAGCGAATTTCTTTAACAAAAAGTGTTTCTTAAATTTTTTTTCTGTCGTCGGTTTGTAGCTTGTTCGCGAGATAATAACTTATTCCAAATAGCAGAACTCGCGGGTCGTATAATAGCTCACAGACGGTTAACCGTGAAATTAATTTCTTGGCAATGTCTCTTTTTGCCATGCCCGCCGTCGAGCCCGGGTCGTGCTGTTTTCCATTTTTCCCTCGCTCTCACCACTCTCGAAAGCACGTGACAAATGAATTGGACGTAATCCGAATGCCCATTGTTTCGCTTTAACGATAGTCTCGCCGACCGGGTACGTTGCGTCGTCGTACCAAACACATGGAAGTACCGACGCCTTTTAAATGCGATATCTCGGCCTGTTAGAGGCAGACATGTACAGAACGAACCGGCAGAGTTCACGACAAAAGCGATGCAGTCTTCTCTGAGTTCGAGGAATTTGCCTAATTTATTCTTACATTCCTCTCAATTTTACAGCATGACTCTCCTGTATTTGTAAAGCGATACTGCGGGAATCAAATTCAGTTATTATAAAATATTCTTCGAGGAATTTATGACGCTGTAAAACCATAATAAAATATTTGTATTATATTACATTGATTTTTTGTATCCGTTAATTTTAAGCAGTTTAACTGTAAGTAGAATTTTATTTATATCATCTAATTATATGTTTTAGTATCAAGTAAGTTAATAGTATTTTCATTTTATTTTTAATTTGACTCTTCGCTCTTTTTTATTTTTGTTGATTATTTTTGTATTATATCTTCTTACTGAATTAAAATAAAGAGAAAGAGAACGTACGAAATTTACATATCTATTCTGCTCGCTGTATGCAATGCTGTTATATGATATCGAATACTAATTAATAATTTCCACAGTTGTATAGATATATTCAAAACGTATCACTGCGTTTGATAAGAACCGGAATTTTTTATAAACAAATATGAGGGACAGAATTGAAGAAATTAAATGCAATGCGTGGACAATAGCATGTCGATACATGATAATAAATGAACATTTGTTCCTCGCGATCTGCTCGCGTGTCGGTGGTATGCAATTTCGATGAGCACACCAATTCACGCCGTGAAAGTTGTTTACGATCACGCGCCGAAAAATACTGGGACGCCGGTGGGTTTTCGCACATCCCCCGACTCTTGTAGATTCTGCTATAGTGGGCGCAATTGTGCCGATATTGTCTCGCTGCGTTTCATTGGAATTTGTTAAAGTATCGCGCTTCGTTGGAATAATAAGCTCGATAAACTGGCAAATTCTCCGATGCTCGTTTTGTCAATGTATCGCGGTCAATAAATTAGAAAGTATCTATCTATCTGATTCTATACAGAAAGAAGAGTTTCGCTGAAGTATCTAAAAATTTAGCTAACTACAAAGATCTAAAAATAATTTTATTTAACCCCTTAAAATAATTATGTACGAAACGCATGCATAATAAATAATGCTACAAAGAGTCTTGAGCGTCCTAGCATTTTAAGCGTCTTGCATAACTATTTTGATAGTTTAACAAAATTACTTTCAGATCTATATTATATTAAAATTGCGCATGAAAAGAGCAATTTTATTGAAATATCTAAAAGTTTAGCTAGATGTAAATCTTATAATAATTTTACAGGACTATATCAAAATAATTATGTAGACTGCTAAGCGCTGATAACACAATGCTGCAAAATGTTTTAAAACCGTTCTTTCCGTATAGTTTTATCTGGAATTATCGATGTACACGATTAGAATTCTCGCACTGAAACTCGTCTTGATATCGTCGAAGCAGAAATGAAAACGTAGGAAAACTTGAAGCTTGAGACGATGTAAGTCGAATTATAATCAGCATCATTATCCGATTTGCATATCGTCACTGTTCAAGGTTCTATGGAAATGTACGTGTCTCAACTGCGCTTCTAGTCCTCGAAATCATACTCTTAGCTACTGCCCCGGAAGATTTTATGGTGATGGACGACTTCCTCCCGTGCCGGGGAACTCGGTGGACACCCCTTCATTAAACGCATGTTGCGAAAGCCATCGGAGGGGGCGAATCCATTGGGTAGTGATTTTCTCGACATGATTACACATCTAGCCAGTTGTACCAGGCACCAGATCTTCCAGGCAGCCGTGCAGTCGCACGTTTCCCCCGTCCGTCGACCCTGTTTGATCGATATCATTTTTTACGCGACTTAAACCTTCTTTTTTTTTTAGACTTAACGAGCCCCAGGACGACGTAACTTTCTCTCATGCAAATTACCCGTTCGCCTGAAGCATTAGTCGGAATAAAAAGAGTGCGTCCACAGGGAACGCTATCTAATATCTCCGTTAATATTATTATAGTTCTCTGATTGACAGCAATTCCACAATCTACTAACGTTATTATCGTCACCCTAACGTTTCACTTCGACCGCCTACGGTGTGCTTGCTGATGGGAAACGCTGATTAGATTCGATCTGTCGCTATTAATCGATATTCGAAAAAGGCAGAAATAGAAAAGGCATAGGGGGGATCATTATAATTTGATATATCTTTTATTATTTTATTATTTAGTCGAAGAATCAAATATCGTAAATTTAATTACTCGATGCTTTCATTACGAGCTCGATTTTAACAACATATTTCTTGAAACAACCGGCTGTTAACTTGAAGTCGAATATTTCCTTAGTTTTCTCGTCCCTTCCTCGACCATTATGAATATAACATCACGGAGGCAGATACGGTGCTTTTACACGTGTCCCCTCCGTCCCTTTCTAGAGTCTCCAAAACCTTGCGATGCTATTCATTCGCACTCTTTCAGACCGTGACGCGCGTGTAAAGATAAGAGTGCTAGACTTTGATAGCGAGCTGTCTCATACACAAAGGGTCTCAAAACTCTATGAATATGGCCGACATTTTGTCAATGATATTCCGTCGTCATTCCGTGTATATACCTCAGTAAGGACTCGTCTACTTGTACTAAAATTAGCTAAGCTTGAATTAATCGAGTTGTGTTTGTAATCATAAATGAAATATAAAGTAGATCGATCAATTTTCACAATTATATCCTCGTGCTTCCATCAGTTTTGTGATGATTTTCTTCACGAAATCAGTCTTACAACGACACTTTTATAATATAACGGATAATAATCTGCACGGCGGTACAGCGATGATATTACAGTTTGTTTGGACATGCGTTAAGAATCAAAGCGAATGATCATATTTAAATAATTTAACAACTTTTATAACATTTTGTAGCAATCATTTCCAATATGAATGTTTAATAACGTGAAAACGCTGAAAATATGTGTTTGAAAGCTTTGAAGCTAAACTTCGACTAAAACTCTGAATCAAATTCGAATAAAAATTTTCCCTTCCAATGTTGATTTTCTGGATTTAAAACAAATGATTTCGCGCATTGATGGTAATTACATTTAATATTAGTACGAGTGAATAATAAATGTATCCTACTAAAATTACATTTAGTTATGCACATTTTTCTCGTATTACTAGACGTTACATGCGAAAAATATCAACGATATTTTCAAGTTTGAGAATGCATGATTATCTTGCATTTATCGCGCATTTACGGCATTATTTTTTCCGATCGAACGCTTTCTTCGCTATGATGAAAAATAATCCGATCTGGGGATTGCTATAAGCCGGTTAGTAAAGCTTGTGCTGTGACGCTTTGCACAAAATCACGTTTCTCTCTGTTATAGTGAAAATATTATTGATAAAAAAAAGATAGGAATTGACGATTGACACGCACACCCCCAGCAGGAAAAACTAAACGTCTGTCGAATTGCCGATTTTTATGTACACAAATTTGACTTGTTGATTTAGTTCATAAAATGTACATGTACGATATTCACACAGTCATGTAGATACATTCAAACCTGTCGGCGTTCTATTTTATTGATGTATTGTGTTGATTATTGCTGAACGATTTAACAGATTTTTAACGACTCGATTTATACAATAACTGCCGAAAGATTTCTCAACTTTCGATGTCTCATTTTTTAAATCATGATTGTTTTGATAATTATTTGCGGATAATTAGTAATTGCTGCACATAAAGATTGTTAATATCAATATGCATACGTTATAATATTGCGTCTATGTTAGAGAAAAAGATGATAATGTAGGTCTCTGCTCTGTTAAAGTTTCACTTAAAATTCTATTATAATCAATATCACCTCTCACAAAAGGTTTTTATCTTGTTCTTAAATAGATATTGGAGCTGTAAAATAATTGCAGCTACAACTGCACGTCCTTTTTGATAATAATTGATCTTTATCTATTTATCCATAGTATATCAAAGTTTTATCGTATAATTTTTAATGTCAAATTTAACGTACGTAGTTTAAAGTTTGTAAATAAGTCACACGAATTTATATCCTAAATTAATTTTTAAGGTGCTACTTTTCTATTTTAAGAAGATAAGTAAATTTATAAATAACTATATTTTCGAAGAACATAATTAAATATAAACTTTGTCAATATTCCTATATATGGTCCGTTAATAAGTAGATAATGAGATGCATTGCAAAGTATTTTTCGTTATAAATCTTTGTGTTTATCATTTTAAAATAATCTTAAAAAATCCTTAGAGATATTTGCGAAGTGAGAAAGTACTCGTAATAAACATTTACGAGGATAAGATCAACGTAAAGGTATTGCTAGGAAAATGTATTCATGAAAAAAACTTCTAAATCTGATAATATCTTAATACGTTTAAAATTTTCTGTGAATTCGAGCTATTTAGACTTCATGAGAAGCTTAAATAGATTAAAAAGAAACAAGATATAATCTACAAAAATGTAAGGGAAGTCTACTTTACCATCATATTCGGATATAATCACATCCAGTATTAACTAGTATCTAGATATGTATAGAGATGTTTTTATGTCTGAATTTGTATGTTTGAGTTGGATTATTCGTATCCAGATAAAAGCATCTGAATTGCTTTTCAGATCCATTTTCAGTTACACTTTCATATATGTACTTTTTGTCTGTAATGGAAAAAAATGTCTTTTTAAAGATATTTTTTTTGTGATTATTAATGCCGTAGTGGTAGATGAACCAATTCTTTAAATTTTATATGATTAAAATTACGTAGAAAAAACAACTAATAGTGTATGAAGGTTCTCTCTTATTTGTCAAGCAAAATGATATCGCATCAAATGCACGTTTTCCTCGATGAAAAATTTATTTTTAGAATTTAACACAATTCTACGTTCATCAGTACCGGTTGAACGATTATTCAGCACTGGTAGTTGAATTTTAGTACCGCAACGGAACAGACTGCTGGATAATGGTATTTGGAAGCATTTTTAGTACGTAACAGTGACGACAAATAAAGTGGAAGTCGTAATATAAATAAAAAATATTAATGAAATATTTATTCCGTATATTTTGTGCATATTACTATTAATATAATAAAATAATTTAAAAGTATATGAGTATTTGTATCTATAATATATACATTTTAATTTGTATTTTGTATATGGAAAGTATTTTTTCTTAGAGTTCACTTTGAAAATATGGTAGTCGTGGGACAACATTGTATTTCGAAGAATTTTATGTAAGTTTCTCTTACATACTAATAAAACTATAATATAATAAAATATAAAATATGTTTAATTAATTTTACTAAAGTTTATGGTAAAAATCTTTAAATCATTGTACCACACAACCACGTTTTCAGGGTACATTTTAAAAGAAAAAAATTCTTTCCATATATTTAGATACATTTTTTCATATATATCCGTATATCGAGATATATTTTAAAAGTGACTTACTCATCACTAATTATATCGTATCTTTTATTATTAAAACTTATTTTATTTTTTTATTTTGTAAATTGTCTTAATCATTTCAAGTATGTTTTATATAAATCCTTTACTAAATTATTTTCTTCGCGATGTCATTGACCAGAATATATTTAAAAAATAAAAAAATTACATAAAAAAACAGAATGGGATCCCATATTATCACCTTTTCCTTTAAAAATCACGCAGTAATACTTGTAGAACTTTTAAAAAGAGCTATAAAAGAAACTACTTTGACTTCCAAGACAATGACTAGAACATGATAGCTCTTTTGACCAGAAGCTACGTGTAACTTCGATACTATTTACGACACCAATGGCAGTAAACGAGACCCGCACCGTGCTATAAAAATCCCAGGCCACGCGATTACGACCATTTTCTTTATTTCTCCTCTTTTGCCACGAGCGATGCTGTCGTAATGCATCGTACAAAATATCCCATGACGTTGAACATGGCTCATTTGTGCAGCATCTTTTACCGGTGTTATCAAGCAAATCACCTTCCTCCCCGCTGTCTTTGGATAATCTACGAGCTACATTGTATCCATGATATCGTGGAAAGCGATTAAATTTCCTTGAAACGTGGGAAAAACTTCATGAATGCTATCGTGATTTCCGAATTTATTACGCTGTCAAGGAAAAATCGAAGTAAGAATTCAATATTTTATAAGAATTTCACACACACGAAAATAATTCTTGGTATAATTACAAGACGAATTTACAATTTTATACTACATGTATTTTCCAAAGAAGAATTTCAAATAAAATATATATAAAAAAAATTATAGACGCGCGTTTCGCAAGATATTAAAATTATTCAAAAATGTAATGTCGAAGATAATAAAAGGACATATTTGAGCCACGATGTATTATAAAAGTATTTATGAGGTCATTTAATTATGATGTAGTAACATAATTCAAATGAAATCTTATTCATGAAACACTTTTTTAGAAAGACTAACTAACTTAATCTCGAGCATCTTATCTTCGAAAGATAATTCGTGTCGCGTAAATGACGAAAGATTGTAATCAAAGCGCAAGAACGTAATGATAAAAGGCGTTGCACATCCAAGGCGCATGTTGAAACGAGCTCGATAGAGGCTTGCAGCCGGAAGGTATAAAATGCGGCGAAGGAGTAATCTTGTGGCGCGACGTGCTTCTTAAAGGGAACGAGCTATTAGCGAGCGGCTCATCCTAGTTTAGGACGCAGCGGCGACGTCCGTTTCTTGGGACGAAGTACCTGAACTTTGACGAGCGTCCGCAAGATATTAAACCGAAACCAAACTAACTTCCTCGTCTGCGCCCTTCCATCTCCGCTTGAGCGCGGTGCAGTTCGTCGGCTAGTTAATTACTTAGGTTCCAGACATGGGAGATGGAGATTCTAAGGTCTCTCCGCGTTTCACATAATGTCGAATGGCGCTTCATGCGACTATCTCGCTATCGCAGGAAGCAGTTCCATGCTCGAAAGCTCGAGAAAATGAAATCTATTCGAATGGACTATGCGGTAGGCAATAACTATCCAACCAGCACACCCTTCTTTAGCATTATCGTGAGGCTTCTACTTCGTAGGAGCATGCAAGAGCCCCACTCTTCGTCTTCATCCCCACCAGCGGCCTCCTGCCGCTTCTCAGCAATTTCGCGCAAAAGCTTGGAAACTTCGCGGCACTTTGTGCTCCATTGTTTGACTTGTGCTCTAACTATCCGTTCCTAGAATCAACCTAATATTTTACTTCAGAGAACGAACGGTCCGTCTCGTATGATGGAGAGCTATTGGAAAGTACTTGTACCCAATTGACCCTCTCTCTTTCTCCAGCCATTTCTTATGAACCTACCTGCCAGTGTCTTTCCCTTTATCTTTTTTCTCGTTTCTCTCTTACCTGCATGCCCCTTTTCGCTCTAACTGACGAGCATACTGCTAGTACTGCTGCATTCGCAGAAACCACATCTCTTTTGTTCGAGCTGTGGATGTTCGATTTAAAAAGTTTCGACCAGCCTGAGGTGATTCGGCGAGGTTTCACTGTTAGTTTCTTACGTCGATGATATCCAAAGTAATCAGAGTATAATTACTCCTATCTCTGCGGGTAGTGGATCTTACCTCCACTATAACTTACGCTAACAATTCGCTCGTATTACAGACAAGGAAATACATTCCTGAGCAAGATAACAATTTCTCGATAATTAACGACCGAATCTCCTGCGTAAAGAACTTTATTTCCACAGGCGTAATAAAAAATCACGCGGTTGTAATGCCGACGAGGTACTTTCGTCGAATGCAGCCACGTTGAAAAATCGACGAGGTAAAATCGCATAACTTTCTGTTCGCGCTTCGCGCCGAATGCGGCTTACTCGTTGTTACTCACCGCTTAAATCCATTAGCGCGTCGCGGATAAAACCCTAACGTTAGATAGAACGGTAGAAAGGCAGAGAGAGAAAGCACGCTTTGGAAATGGTCCCACCGATTATACCGTCGTTTCTGGAAACGTCTCGGCAGCCTCATCCCAATAGCGCTGCTCTTCCATTCGAACGGAATCTTGTCATTCTGAAGCGACGATTGCCGCGTCAAACTTCGAGCGGCTCTCTTCAACGTCCTATCTGGAACACTTTCCTCTCGATTCGGACCAACTTCCTACAGTGCGAATTCCATATGAAGGGATGAGACGGGGCGACGCAACGACGACGTCTAAAGAACTTCGAGGGCGCGTTGAATCGATTAAATGGCATTCCGAGCTACGAAACTTTTCTCTCCCGCGAATTCATAGCTCACTCGGCTTTTTGCCCGGATTATGTCAAGATTGCTAGAGATCGCCTGAGATTTGTCCCGCCGCAATATCGTCCCTTCTTTCGCTATTTCCTCAGTGTACGACACCCGCGAGAAATTTTATTAACCTCACATCGTCCAAATATTAAAAATATAAATCACCAAGATACTAATAAAAGTAAAAAAAATAAATAAGGTACCAATCAGCCATCTGTCGAAAGCGTAATAATTAATTTATTTACTTTGAACGAAATTAGCATTAAATCTCAAATCCTGCATACGTAATGAATCTATTAACTACTTGCAATAATTAACACGGCAATTAATAATTATTGTTCTGTCATAATTAATTATTGATTCTTGAATTTATAATATTCATTAAATTCACGCGCTTGAATTAACGTCCACCTAGGCCGTTCTTAAACATGTGTAATACATGGTCGTTGTCCGTAATTGTATATTAACTGAAAGAGAATTAAATGTCGCGATAAGAAGCTTCCATCCATAATGTATCCTTTAAGAAATACTGATCGATTTTTCCGGTAGGATTTCTTTAAGAAAAGAAACACCTCGCACTGAAAGAATAGTTAATTTCCTTGCGAATCCTGATTTTGTCTAGTTCGAGAAGGGCTGAGAGTCACCACCCTAAAGGAATCCCCCAATGCAATTCCACGAGGATCGGATATACGAGGAGCCGGACAAAAAGTCAGCTGCCCCTCGTCGATGCTGATAGATTCCTGATGTGCTCCCGGGATAGAAGTTTTTGTAACGTTCACTCGAAACCTCTCGCATCGAGGTCGTCGGGACGGAAGAGATAAGAAGTCAATGTATATAGCGAGACGCATGGCGGCCAAAAATTATGTTCGAGATGGAAAAGTCGGCAAAGGATGCCCGTTCAATGGCTGCTTCTTTTTATCGATCATTTCATACCTTTAGTGTGCCATATGGTGGCGATTAAAGTGACGTACACTGCCGTTTTGGACAATGCATAAATTTTATCGAATGATCATGTATATGTAGAATTAAAACATTATAAAATAGCAATTGTGTTATTCTTTTGTATGTATATTATAAAATTAAAATTAATTCATGCACGTACTAATACCAATTATAAAAATTTTGTAAATCATTTTTATATGCCCCTAATATATTTTTATATATGTTATTCTTTTCATATAACTTTGATATAATCGACAAATTTACTTAGAATAAAATACAGATGTGAAGTTATGCTATATATAGTATTGTCAGTCTGCTTAGGGAATAATACGTAGCTTTATAAATTATTTTTAATTTTATATACCAAACGCGAATTTTTGAAATGTATATTCAATATTCTATCACACAATGTTTTATAAAATGAAGACAATGAATTAATTATATTTATTATTTTTTTAAAAAACTATTTGGCTCTTTTCTCTTATTTTTAATTAATTTGTTTTATACTTGTTGAATCTTCTATTAATTAATTTTAAAGACAATATATTTTTATATAAAATTAAAAATAATTTTATAAAACTTTTGCAATCGCGCGGTGTTACATATTAATATAAGTACAAAATTATAGAAAAGAATATAACGCATTTGTTATTTTATAATTACTTAATTTTTTTACATGACCATGCGATAAAATTTATGCGGGTATCCTAACTTCCATGAGCACAGTGGTATATATATTATAGTTAGATACGATTTATTGTATTATTTTATCTATGTAATAGCCGCCATTTCCTCAATGTATACGCGCTCGCGAGAAACTTTATTAATCTCGTTTGAATATCAAAAGTACGTACGGTCGACTAAGTGACCGAATACTATCTCATCGATCCATTTAAAGTAGGGATGACCAATCCACGGCAGACGTGCCACTAGTGGCACGCGTTGTCAGAGAAAAATTTAAAAAATCAAAAATAACACAGTAAAAAATAGCAACCATACTTCACTAAAATCTATTTTTTACTTTGATTGCGTTGTTCATTTTTGTGCTTAAGATATTACATTGATATTTCATTGTTACGTTTTTGTCAAATAACAAAGATTTTTATCACATAACAAAGAGTACATTGATTGACTATTGGATAATTTTTTGAAGAATTTTATCCGATAGCGAATTAAAGAACGAAAATGCTTTAAACGCGAAAATAAACATGCATTGGAAATACCGATTTTGATATTTTGACTTAATTTAATTTGTAATATTGTAATTTATTTTTTTTTTAATGTAAAACAACACAATAACAGAAATAAACTTGATCAAGGAAGAAGCTTGCTTTCAATGAAAGAAAAGAAAGTATAAGTAAGATATCGGTCTTTTTCTTTAATTCTGTAGCACAGCAGCACACCAAAGATTTCGGACCATCATAATGACAAATCAAACAAAAAGACTGATCATCTTTAATTTAATATATATAGTAAAATAATATGTTATAGTTATTTAAAATAAATATAATAACATATATAGTAAAATTTATTAATTACATTTTCAATAATAATAATCCATGTACATTCTTTCCCTCATATCTTCTCCTTGTATTATGTATCAGCTCGTATATTATAATTATGGTAGATAATAATTCATTAGCTACTTTGGAAGGACATAGATTAGTTCGGGGTTATCTCTGTGAAACATTTCTCATCTCCGCCGACGCGGTCTTGATGATCTAACTCTTGATTTCTCGCATGTATCACGTGTTGTGACTCATTCGATTAATGATCCTCACGTTACCGCGGTAAACCATAATTCCTTCACCTTGTCCTCGTAATCGGGGTAATGTTTCCGTATTCACGCAGCAGGGAGTTTCGTGGAGCTCAAATGTAAAAATTCAAAGGATTATCATCGATCGAACAAATGGATTTACGAGTTCAATTATTTGCCGGTCACTCTGGTGATACAGTTTATTGATCTTAGAATAACAAATATATATGAAAGTTTGAGTTTATTCGAAGTGGTTACAATATCGAGACCACCAAGGTAATCCTATAAAAGAGACTTAAAGCTCGAGTGGATCATGTTTCGTACGAAGCACGTACTTTTCCGAGCCAAATTGGCTTAACTCTTCAGTGGCGACTTCTGTGTGTGTCATATGGTTTTATAAAGAAAACGACACACATTGTATAATATCTAAACTTTAAAAGTATCATCAATCTCAGTTTATAGCAATACCTTCAAAGTAAGTTGATAATTATGTGTTATCGTGCACATAGGTTTATTACTATATAAAAATGGATATTGCAAGTTACACTTGACTTGTGAAAAATCTTATTTTCAAGAAGTTATAGACGAGTGATATTTGACACAGCTCAGCTCATATCACTGAAAAAATCGATTAATAAATCTTTCTGATTTGACTACTTTCGCTGTTTAGCTATCTTTCTTTTTTCTCTCTCTATTTCTCAAAATTTCTCGGAAAAATTCTGTTCCAAAGCATAATTATTCATTCGTACTCGTTCATTTTTTACTACTTCCCGACTGTACTCTTAAGAACGTATTTGTCATAAAAGGACCGCGATAAGCACAGCTAGACTATTAAGCCAAATTAAGAATCGCAGGCGCCCTGCTCGGCGCGTAACTAAGACATCGAGTTTACCCGGACTTGGTTCACCATCGTCGAGCATCGTTGATTCTTAATACGCGCCACAGTGCCCATTGTCGCCATTTTCCTGGCGATTAACCAGCGGGCCAGTCTCGCCTTCATACAAATTCCCTCGTCTCCGCAGCTCGGGCTATTTTTCTCGCCTAATGTACGCTCGCATTAGCGTCACGAAGTCGCTCTTTACGAGAGGGAAAATTATAATTTCCCTGGGAAAAGTCGGCGCTGAATTTACTACCTCGTGATAGTCGCGCTCACCCTACGGAAAATTCCGTCGTGCGCGCCACCCTTTTTCCTGCGCGACCTGCTTTCTGCTTCTCCCTCCCTTCCTCCTCCTGCTAGCATTCACTTGTCCCAATCCACCTTGTACACCCGTGTCCCTATTCTCGTTTATATCTACGAGCATTTCCCGCCTCCGTCACACTTTCTTGATTGCGCGGGTCGCGGATACTTTCGATAAAGCATGGGTGTGCCGAGGGGTGTGACCACGAAATTATTTCTGTACATATCGCACCCGGTGCGACCGCTTTCTCGGAAATGCCGATAAATTGAATGCCCAAGCTATTTTACTGCCGTAGAATATATGCACTGAGAAAAATGTTTGGTACGCATAATCATTTATATTTTGTTGATTTGTGACTAAGAAAAATGTTCTTACATTTTTATTTTAAAACTGTATATTGTTTTAATTAAAATTTGAACACAACAACATTTCATATCAACAAAATGAATAATTATACACTGAAAGAAAAGTTGGCTGAATATATGCTTTAATTGATTACAGCAGCCAAATAAAAATGCTATGTCATATTTTACCATTTAATTTGCTTAATTAAAGCAACCAATCCGTCATATTTTACCATTTAATTTGCTAATTAAAAGCAACCAATCTTTACTTTTAATATCAAAACATTTCTTTTAATGTGGTTCGCCGCCGTTCAAATAACTTGTACGGAGCTGGTACTAAAATACATAAAAATCTAGTGAAAAGCATATTGTGTTACAATTAGGCTATACGAAAAGAACAATTTTGCTGAAATATTTAAAATTACGTTACACAGGAAGAACCACTGAAATTTTAAACTAAAAGTTTAGGTAGATATACAAATCTGAAAATAACTTTGTGGTGAACTATCTAAATAGTTATATAAAAAAAACTCAAACATGACAAGTCATGCTGTAAAAAGTTTTGACATTCTGGTAATTAGTTTGAATCTACATCCTACATAATTATTTTTTAATCCAGTCAAATTATCTTCAGAACTGTAGCAAAATTTTAGATCTTTCAATCGTTCTTTCTGTGTACGGTTTCTACAAAGCGCTCTAGAAAGCGTAATTGTCTCGAGATAGACATACAGATGAAAAATAGTTGTTCTCCCTATACAGCCCCAAATTTAGCTGTTTACTGTTGTACAGCTGTAATTGTCCCACTTTGAAATACGACGAGGGCCACACTCAATTCAATCAAACCGCAACGTGGTTTCGACATAACTTAACATGGCAGGCGAGCGAATTCAGGCGCCGAGGCGACTGCGGCCGCGTTCGTCGGCGGCGACGGCCGATTTGTCTGTTTTACGGTAGACCCCGTAACTCCGCTCGAGCGATATTATTGCCTAATGCGGATCATCGAGCTTTACCATGCTCGCATTATGTTTCAGTCCACGCTGCATCCTCCGCCTGTAAATCATAGGCCTGCCCTGCCGTTAAACCACCACCCTATACATTCCAGCAGTAACGGCGCGTCGTTGCCAGCCGCGTGTCGCCAATAGTAGCGCGCCGCGATTGTCGCGAGCGACGGACGTACGACGAGTATCGTAATCGCCCAATTAAATTAGGCGGTGGCGCGTAATTGTATGTCAACGTCTGCCGGGGCGTCCGTAATTGGGAGTTAACGTGTTCGCGCACGTATAACGCCACTCGTACTATAATTAGAATTATTTTCGTTGTGAAAACGCGTGAAAGCATACCGGGTGAAGCCCCGATGGCAATCGCGCCTCGTCGATACGTTATTCCCACCGACGTTACTAATTATTTTACTTTGTTTCGTTAGTCATGTATTGCGCGTACAGCTTTAACGTTATTGTAACAATCGTGTGCAAGAGCGCTCGGTATACGTAATTACCAAAGCTCTCTACGTCGGGCTTCGTAAAGAGATCCTCCGGAGAACGTGCTTGGTTTTTGGAACGAGCGGTGATTCATTGACGGCAAGTCGTTCGCACGTTCGCGGAATCGTTGATAAAAAAAATTAATTCGCATTTCACAAAAGTAGTTCAGAGATTAGTAATTCCATGTGTTTAACGATTATTATTGTTCTAGCGAGCATTCGCAAATTGTTGCAGAGGCAAGCATTAGTAACACGAATTTCTCACTTTAATTTGGTTCGTGCTGCGATAACATTTCAACAACCATCGTAACGAAAGATCGTCAGCTTGAAATTCAGAATTTTCCTCCTGAGAGCGTAGTCTCGCAACGAGAAATTATTACCATCTGCTGCCGATGGACCACTTACGCGACTTACAAGTTTACGCAGAGAAGCGTGTATTTAACTCACAACATCGCGAGAGTTACATGGCAGATGACGACAGTGTAAGATTCCGCAAACCCCGAAATCAGAATCAAAACAGGACGCAAAATCTCTCGCCTGTGGTTCGTGGTGTCGCGTCACAGAAACACCGAGAATCCCGGCACATGCATGCATGTGCGGCGCGCACATATAGATTCTCTCGTTGTGCTATTAATTCGGCACCTAAGCAAGACGAGCTTACACCGTAGATAAACTGCTACGACATTCGATTTGCGGTATGAGTGCACGTTACGTGAGAGCTAGTTACTGTTAAGGAAACAGGTCATGCAAAATTAATTCAAGGATTGAAAAATGAAACGTCAGTGTAATATTGCATGCTCTGTTCGCCATTTATTCCGTAGACGGTGTTATCTCATGTGTGGTCATATCATGATAAATCTGATAACAGTATCATCGATGTAACTCGATATTGCCCGAAATGTCAAAGTGGATTATTTGCTTTCCGCTCTGACGATTTTTCGCCCTCGTTACGCCTATCACTTTTTATTCTTTCTGTTGTTTTTCTCACGGTTCTTTTTTTAATGTTTAATGGTATTTTTTGGAAATCGTCGCAAACAGCGTATCTTTTTATGTCTCATCGGAATTGAATTATAATTACCTAGATATATTTTACTTGATGTGCATGTACATCTGCTGATGCATACGAATTTATGAAATAATTCGTGAATCCATCATAGGAAACATTAATTACATCGCAACGATCTCATTTTGTCTCACTTGTATTATAGATTGTTATGCCACACTCGCAATATTACTAATATTGCTTTTGCCTACCATCTACGCAGGTTTATTCGTGGTCGAGCATGTAGCCAACAGAGCCCAGTACAATCTCACAGTAGTTATTACGAAGCGTGGTCAGCCAGTAGTCACGCTAGCCCATATACATCAGTTAGCGCTAGCTAGTGTATAATGCACTGCATGTACGTATTTGACATCAATTAAATCGAGGAGGTCTATTAATTAGTATTATATATCAGACGTCTGAAATCGAATAATTTAGATAGAAGTCGAGAATTATGTTCGTATTGGTGTCTAAAACTAAGTCACCTATACTTAGTTTCACTGAATATTTCCGATATCACATTTAAAGTACAACCTCATCAATTTACGATATTCATTTGACATCAATCATGTATCATGATTGATGTTACATAAATCATGTGGGGTTACATTAAACGTATCAAAAGCGCGCCAAGCGTCAATGAATATGTATATGTTATACATACCCTCCCAGAAAACAGAAAAATTAAAATGATGTCAAAATATATATATGACAAAATTTAGGTTGTCAAAATGATGTCAAATAGCATAACCTATTGACGTTTTCTTAATATATATTCCAATAAATATAAATGTACAACTGTAACATTGCCGTAATAACATAGAATGTAACAAGTAATATAATATGACGTATACGTTATACATCCTCGTTATTTCTAGTCGTTACTTCTCATTTATTGGATACTGCAATTATATAATATAAATATAACTAAAACGTTATATATAATATAATAAATGCGTTATATTATTTGTTACATCCCGTTTTATTATAGCAATGTTATAGTTACTATATATATTTATTTTATATATTAATTGAAATATGACGTTAAGAAAACATCAAAGTTTATACAATTTGACATTATTTTGACAAATTAAAATTTTATCATTTTGACTTTTTTGTTCTCCTTCAATAGTTATATATGGATATTGATTTATCATATTATATATTTAACATCAATTATAATACATGATTAATATTAAACAAATAGCGTAAATTAATATATGGTTGCACTTTAGATGTAACATCGAGAACATTAACAAGGCTACTAGGTGACCTAGTTTTAGACTCCAATTATTGATACATATAGGCAATCTAGATATTACTACATAACACGTAATAATTATATCAATACATTTGGGTATAATATATGGTATGTATAATTTTCAGGAATATTACAGATCCATGAATTAATTTTCACACAAAACTAAAAATTGTATATACTGTCAAAATAGATCTCATTTTACTTACTACGAATTCAATTTTAGGAATTTACCTTCACACAAGGAATTATTTCATTAAACTTTGTAAATTAAATTCTTCAATAAAGTTACTCATTTGCGAGTGATAGCATCAAGATATAGATAGCGAAGTTGTACTTCTTGTATAAATAAAAAAAATTCGCACAAAATAGAATAGAGGACGTAGCATCAGAAAACATGAGATTTCACACAAAATAAGTTCTATTAAGAATTACAGATGTAAATAAACATTTATAGATCTTGATATTTCTTCTAGTATTCGTTTTGTATACGAATGAAATATTAATTACATAAATATTTAATAAAAACTATACAAAAAAATATATCTCCGCTGTATTCATCATGCGACAGTGTCAAATACTTAATTGTTTAATCACGGATGAATGACTTTAATGAAAAATTTAGTTGAAAGAGTCAATGTAGAAGCATTTTTAAGTTCTATTTCAGATCGATATTTTAATCGAAATAAAAAATTATGTAAGCTTAGTAAATTACTGTCAAATTAACATCATTTTCTGTTCTCACCTTGGATATAATTTTTTAATAAATTTAAAATTTAAATAAATTCCTTTTTTAATTTCAATCCGAGTTGGCTTCAATCTATCTCCACCTAATTTGGCAGTGCACAAAGCGTCTAATTCATTTCGCGGATCGCTCTAAGAAACGTAGTCCCATTGTCGCGCAGTTAATTGTACGGTAATTACAAAGCGATGTTCGAAGAAAATCAAGACGAGTTGTTTTATTTACGCTCTGACAATTTCTGTGTTCTTCTTGTTACATTTCTTGATTTTCTGTTTCTTTTATATGTTTACAATTTTTCCTGAGAATTGTCAACAAGAATTTACCGCTTTATTTCCCATTGGAGTTATGACATAATTCATCCGTAATTAGCAGTAAATTATATTAATCTTGCATGCTTTAAAAATTATGTTCGTTAAACCGGAGGCAAGTAATACAATATTTTTATATTTTCATTTTTCCTGTATACTGCAACCACGTAAAGAGAAATAAAATTGTGCGGCAACATGTAAAATTAAATCTAACTAATAAACTGATTTAATAATAGCTGGAAAACGATCGCCTCATACATTTTAATCAAAAATACGAGTATATCTCGTTATCTTTTTATATTAATACGCTTACTTTATTAACGCGTTATAAAAGAGAAATATTCAATACATTTAATAATTTCAATGTCTCCTGTTTTATGTCTTGTATACTTTTTTATGTGCACGTCGTTTTTAGACCGACATAAAGGTTTTATATCTTTGTTAAAGAAAAACTGTGTAACACAAATTCTGTAAAATTGATAAACCAAAAAAAACTGATTTGAATAAAGTATTTCAAAAGTTTAGTTAGATAAAAATTTGAAACTAATTTTTTTGCACTATTAATATAATAATTATCTAATATTTATCGACATAATAACTAGAACACATAAGTTTGATGAGTAATGCTGCAAAAAGCAGACATGATACTTTGACGACTAATTTGAGCATCCTACGTAATTATTTTGTCCAATAAAATTATTTTCAAATCTGTATTTAAACTAAATTTTGAAACACTTGAGCAAAACTGTTTTTTCCGTGTGAATGTTTCCTAGTCGTGATCTCGCGATCTCACCCATCTTTCGAACAATTGAATTACATACTTTAAATGCAATCGAGTCGAGTGCTTGCTACGTCAATTCGTCATCCATTCGGACATTCGCGGATTACGCATTTTAGAATAATAATCTCGTTGAATTCGTGACCGAGCAAACCGCGATAACTGCTGCACATTTTCGATGACAAAATTTCGGTTTTGCACGTGGCTGATGTGAAATTTCATGAGTATGGGTAAATTGTGTCGCGTTTTACTCTATTTGAAGTACATTGATATAAAAAAAATGATAAATATAAAATCGTGGCATGAAAAATCGCATGATCTCTCTCTCTCTCTCTCTCTCGTTATAAATCATAAAAATAAGTTAAATTCTACTTTTGTGCTTGTTGCGGATTTCTCTTCACTGTGATGTCAATTTAAAATTAAAAAATTCTCCAATCTAAATAAACAAAGATATGTGTTTGTATTTAATTAAATTTACTACAGCGATAATACTTCGTTATGCTGTTGTCATTTGTTTGCATGACTAATGGTAAGTATCGTACATATGGGAAAAATAAAAATAGAAAAATATAAAAATATTAAGAATGTAAATACATATAATATATGTAAACAGGAATAGTAACAGCCAAAGTTATAAAAAAGAATAGAGTTAGTGCGACTTAAGAAAACATAATTAATGATACGTATTATGTATTTTTATTATAAGTTCGGTATTAGGAAAATGTAAAGTGATGACATAAATTTGATAAAAAGCCACCAATTCGATCAGAGTTTTTATCCGCAATTATCAAAACGGGATATAGATTGATAGAGCCATTCATCCTGTGTAAAGCTTCGCTTACTTTCTGCGCTACACGCTCGCATGTCACATGGCTCAAATCGGCTTGTGTATGCGTAAGCCTTGAAGCACGTAACCAGCCAATGCGCTCGGAGAGGAAAATTGCGAATAGGACGTGACGTTTTTTTTTTTTCACGACAAGAGATCGTGCAGTTACAACAGCGAGCGAACGGTTTTCGAGCAACGAACAAACAAGCACTAACGACAAATAACAAGTGCTATTGAGCTCTGGAGGGAAACCCGCAGGAGGGCCACACTTAGCCGACAAAATCTTTTGCGTGATGTATTCTTTATGAAATAGAAATATTTCAAAAATTCGAAAATGTTTCTTAAGATATAATCTCGTGTCGAGCACGAGAGTATGTGTGTATCATTTTATAATTTCTAAACTTACGTATATTGTAAGGTTAAAAATTACAAAATGATACGATTTCATATAATATGTATGTGTACATTTTTCATAAAATTCTTCCAGTAAAAGAGAAAAAATGTTGTGTGCCAAAATCAAAGTAGTGCAAACATAAATCTTCGTTATCGACAAGAATAATCCAATTATTTTCAAATATCATTTACGCAAATTACTGTCTGCACTGCCTGGCGAGCGAGATGAATTTAAAAACTCGGTCACGCAGCAGTTAGTCGCGCGATTTAATGAAACTCTTGCAATATGTAGAGTGGTACCTGGTCACAGGAAAAAGGAGAGTGTCTGTAGGTGTGGAGGGAAAATTACCGACGTGACGAAGTGGCCATTAATAACGCAAAATGGTCCCACGACGCTTCATTACTTTCACCCCTTTTTTTAAATTAGCAGTCGAGAAAAAGTGTTAGACGGTTGGAACGTTCCTTGAATTAAACCTCCGTACAAGTTTCATTAGAACAAACAGCGTAATGGCCATTTTACTTATTTACTATCGATTCATTCAGGAGGCAAGCAAAAGTAATGAATGAATAGCAATGACTAGATAGATAAACGATATTGTCCGAAGTTAGTATTCGAATCGAGATTGAACTGAAGTTTTTTTTAGAAAATCAAGTTTAACGGAGGAAAATATATATTGCGTGTCTGTTTGCTTTTTCGTGAAAAGTCATTATTTTTCTGTGAATAGTAAAAACTTCTATATCATACATCTTCAAATTTTCCATCAAATTTATTCAGACTCTGTAAAAATTAAATTATAAATTTTGCGTACGAACATATGAAAGAAAATAAATTTACTAAAACTATGCATTGTATTGGATTACAGAGAATATGCGGAATTCAGAATGCATCGTGAAAAAAAAATGAATATTAATTTCACGTTATTTTCGCGTGATGATGAGAAGCGTACGGAAATTGACCCGCAGGCAAACTGCGTGACAGGTTCGAAACTAGTTTCGCGGTCGTTCTATGTCCTGACATTGCCCGACAACTTTCCGTTATCGTCAGGCATACGTTATGTGTGCGTGAAATTTGAGATTTCTCATTTAACTTTCGTTTAATTATTATTACGATGGGACCGTTCGGGACTGCTATTATCACGGTACATGTGGCTGAATCCGCGAAGAGTGTTTCACTGCGGGCAAAAACCAACAGGATTATGACAGCGCTCAGTACATCGGTCCGAGTGTCGTTAAATTTATGCAAATAATTTTCATTAATATTAAACGGTAGCATGATGCAGCTTGAGAGATGGGCTTCACAGTCCGTTAAATAACGCTTGTAGATATGATTATATTCTGTATTCAGAGATCCTGAATTTCCTAACTTTTCAGCGTCACGCATCATTTTAACATTTCAAGAACGCTTGCTATTATTTATAACAGAAATTTAATGGTTTATTAAAATTAACAAAATTTATACAAATTTTTTTTTTATTTTTCAAGTTCTCGTTCTGTCTTCCGACAAATTTAATTATTAATTAAATATTTTTATATCTTTTTTCTTCACGTGTTTGCAAGACAAACGTACGGTCAGCTTTAGATATTAAGTTTGGAGAGATGCTTTTAGGTATTTTGCTTTTAGAGGTAATGTAGATTCTATGTTACCTCTGACTGCTCTTCATATTACGTCAGTATTTGAACATGTTCAGTTCCGATGGTTTAATCAATACTTCATACTTCCGGTAGAGCATTGAAATATTAATAATTAATAATAGTTAATTTAATTTTTAGTTACACGATAACTAAAAAAAAAAGAACAAAATTGGCAATCAGTTTAATGATGACGTTTATGACTTATATAAGTCTGATGGCGTTTATGATTTACATATAAGTGTTACAGAGTGCATTTTCATGTGCATTATCATTAACACAGTCAATGTCAGTGGCATAACACGCACGCAAGTCAACGTGCAACCATGTCAAAGATAATATATTCCACTTGTAAGCAGTAACGTTATAATATATGCTTCTGTTCAAGACAAATTTAAAAGCCGTCTCTTTTGTGTCGCGCATTAATGTAGGTAAACGACATCTTTGCGTACAACCAACCATATAATTGATTCTAAAAGAAAGTACAGACTTTTTATATTATTCATTAAAGGTACAATGGGAAGCGGACCATATGACGTTCAATTATCACGTTGGTTAGCTCGGTTCTTTGTGAGAAACACAGAACACATGCATATACTTCAGTATTATTAAAATTTTTAACTTTTAAAGGAAATTTTAGATTTGCGTTTAGATTTCACACAAGTAGCCACAAAGGCTAAGTCAAACCTGCCACAAATAATTTCAACTTCTCTCCGACTGCGTTTCTTCTGTGAGATCCGTGTCTTTCTCGAGAGATATACCTTGTAGCTAGTAGCTGTTGACATTCGCGTCCGCGCATGACAATTATACCATATTAACTTGACCTCGCGATGCGTCTCCTCGTGACAGAGCGTTGTCACACACGCTTCGGACATTTCTGTGCCGCTGCTAGCTGCATTGTCTGTCTGCGGAATCAAAGCTGGACTAGGTCCGACCACAGAGCGAGAGAGCGAAAGCGAGAGAGAAAGAGAGAGAGAGAGAGAGAGAGACAGCGAGTCGGAGGGAAAGAGAGGGAGAGTGAGAGAGACTACGCCGACACCGGAATCGGGGTGCCACAACCGTAGCGTAACACATAACGCAAATACGACTCGCTGACGTATGCGCTGACGTAGGTGAGACGCGACGTCGCGAACGCGCGTTTCACGGGCGCGCAGCCGGATCACGACGTCGGTGCACCGCAGAAGCCATGACAGTCGACTAGAGGGATGGAGAGAACGAGGGGAGAACAGGGTTAACGAAAGAGAGGAAACAGAACGGGGAACAACGGCAGCGGAGGGAGGACAAAGAGAGAAGGAAAGAGAGAGAGAGAGAAAGAGAGAGAGGGAGAGGGAGGGGGGGGGGAGCCCTTGTTGTGCAGCCGTCAGCACTGAGAATGGCAAGTGAGTTCCACCGGCTCTTTCGCCCGTTGTGATACGGCCCGTGAGTGGCTTCCGGAGTGACAGAAATCTTCTTCCGCCTCGTGCCCTCTCCTCATCCCGGTCGCATTTGAATCGCAAATCTCCCGCATCGTCATTGTTTGCCCGGCGAACTCCGCGAAACGGGGCGCGCAACACATCATCCGCGGAGTAAGCGCTCGCTTGCTCCGTACTGTCAGATGGTCTTCGTAAGATCTTTGCACTGAAAGATAATGGAAGAGTCCTTTGCAGATTCTTCTGCAGAACGGATTTGACTGACATTTGGTGTCTCGCTACGATACTAGATTTTAATGATTTTCAATAAAATCGTATGACCTGTGGCGATTACATTGCCACGACTTCGTTAGCCGAATGCGCGACAATTTCGCAAAGACGCAAACAGATTCTCGACACACATACTTTTGTACATACTTTTTACGCACACACGGGAATCGCGAAACGAAGACAACAAGCAGGCCATTTAAACTCATAAATTTCTTTTGGCGTTTCTCGATTATCGTTTCTCTGTATCGCTCGTGGATTTAAAGAGATTTCCGCTAACAAAGACAGTAGAATTCAAAATTGTAAATGTAACAACGATTAACAAAAATACGAAAGATAAAACAATTTTGTATGTAGAAAAAATTCGGGAAGATGCTAACGACCGGTCGCAAGAACGCGAAATCGAGGAGTCGACATAGAGACACGCTCGAAGTAAGACGCGCTCTTGAATCTGTTTAATAAAGATTGTTTATCTTATAGACAGAAATTCCTGTTCGAGTTTATCAGCGTGTATAATCATTTTTACTAAAGCCAATAAAATTTCATAAAAGATCGATACATCTTCAATTGAGATTCACCTTAAAAGATTGCTCCAATTAAATATTTTTGTTCGACATCAATAGTTATGCTAGAGAATACCGTATTATCAAAGGACGATATCTCTCTGATGTACATAATACACGATATTACCGCACCTATATGTATTCATGATCGAAGATACAGAAAGCGATTTAATCATGCCTCCAACTAGATACATGTGCGTTGCCCCAGTTGTCGTAATTGGATATCGATCTCCGGTGAACGCGCTGCAAAAATTTCAATTCTGACTCGCCTTTTCGTCTCTCTCATTCCTCTTTCGAAACTCGGTGGAATTATTACCGGTCGATTAAAGCCGAGTGAATTACGAAAAATTGATATATCGTCGGTCGAGCAGGCGGGCAGACTGCGTTATGTAAGCCGTAATTGCGAGGACTAATTTTCATGATGACACTATACTATACGCGTTGCACGTATAATGCGTGGATAAAAGCACACGTAGCTTTTCCGACGTACCGGTTGGCCGAAAATATAATACGTGTGTGTGAGCAAGTGCGGAACGCAGCTGCACTCGCCTTTTCTCCTGTACATATATTGCGCGTTTAGTGCATGTAGCTAGAATGCGTGCAAAGGTTTTGTATTGCATTCTGCGAGAGAGAGAGAGAGAGAGAGAGAGAGAGAGAGCGCCAGCCGCATGCTGCATTCATTCGGATCAGTGAAGCTAGCACGACATTCTGTTGATATCAAAAAAATTACAACATTCTAGTTAGTAGCACTTTTCACAGTTCCACAGTTCTTATATAAAAATGAATAATAGTTCCGCATTTGTAATACTAAAAAATTAAAAGTGAAAATATGTCGTGCTAACTTCGAGAATCTAGCACGACATATTTCTCCTCTAAAGTAACCAGAAAACGATAAATATCATAATTTTGGCAACAGTTCCAATTAAGTACTACTCGAGAGTTTTCTACTAAAATATATAATATGAAAATAATTACTAATATAATTATAAGATAAGTACAACTTGGAGAAAAAGTGTCGTGCTGGACACGGAGATTAAAAAATTGATTAAAAATATGTAGCCGCCGGAACTCGGCTTAAAAATGATTGTAGAGCATAGAATTCTGTCAGTACTAACTGGAACTGGCGTTAAAACTGGTATAAACAACCAGCATATCACTTTTTCTCCAAGTGTCGTGCTGGACACGGAGATTAAAAAATTGATTAAAAATATGTAGCGGCCGGAGAACTCTGCTTATATAAAAATGATTGTAAAGCATAGAACTCTGCCAGTACTAACTAGAACTGGCGTTAAAACTGGTATAAACAACCAGCATGACACTGCCTTCAAGTGTCGTGTTGTACTTATATTTAAATTTTTAATTATTAGTAATTGCTTAAATTTTGTTTTCATATTATATATTTTAATAAAACTCGAGTAGTACTAATTGGGACTGTTGCCAAAATTTATATTTGTCGTTTTTTGGTACTTTAGAGGAGAAAGTGTCATGCTAGATTCTTGAAGTTAGCACGACATATTTTCATTTTTAATTTTTTAGTATTACAAATGCGGAACTGTTGTTTATTTTTATAAGGAACTGTAGAACTATGAAAAGTGCTATTGGAACTGCTGTAAATTTTTTTTATATCGGCAGAATGTCGTGCTAGCTTCACAGATATCATTCACTCTCTGTCTTTATGCATCGTTCTTTCGTTCAACGTCGCACGCATGCACAAATCAACATTTACATAGAGACGGATTCACGCATAGAAAAGCTTCCACGAGATGGTTCGTTATGACTAACGGTTCGTTTTACGAATATCCGAGAAAAATATACGATTTTTTTACGATGGCATAGCCTTCATGTGCCCTCCTGCATGGTTCTCTCTACCTTCAACCATTTCATTGTCCCTTTTCGCGAAAAGGATGAGATAACAGGATGCAACGAAATGTTATCCGTTCGTCCGTTTTAACGGCGAATGCATGGTGTTAGTGATTGGTACGCAGCGCCGTGGTTTATCGATGTTCTGTGTGGCTGAATTTTTTTCTGTTTTCACGGCTGTGACAAATATCGATACATTTCACCGGAGTGTCGCCGCAAGAGCGGGAATCGCCGGAAAGAGCAGAGTCATAATATACAGCTTTCATCACTTTCCTTCCGAAGGACGCAATGGAAGAATCCTAGATATAACTTTTCTGTGAGAAAAATATCTTGTGATTCGCAAAGTAACGCATAGATTCTTAATCAAGAGCATGAAGTTGCGGAATGTTACGGAAATCGTATATTTTTTTAGGGACACAGAGAAAACTAAGAAAAATTAGAAGAGATTTTAATATGAATTCCAATTTAATAACATATTAAATTAATGAGCGATATAAACGATGAAATAACTCTTCAACAAAATTAAAGAACCATCGATGTCGAAACAATGATAAATGTTCCAATTATAATTCAAATTTTATATACAGCCAGTTTTAAAACTGACGATGAATATTTTAAAGAACACATTCTTTGTAGCATTGTAAGATGAAAAGTCTGATATAAAAATTCCAAGGCTATGACAGTTTTCAAATGAGACGAGTTTAAAAATTACGAATGAGACAGGGCTAGAATTTTTGCGTGCTCAGAGATTGCAATTAGATGATCAGCGGAAAGATGCTGAATTTTGCTGACACAAAGTTCAAGGAAACATTGATCATCTTACCTTCCCTGATCATGCGAAATTTTAGTCCCGTCATTCATAATTTAAAAAATTTTTTCCATTCGTAAACTCTATTATAATCTCGGCATTTTCGTGTTAGACTTTTCGTTCGAAAATGTCACAAAGAATCTTTAAAATATTTATTATCAATTTTGGAATTCACGTAGCCGGGTTGTTTGTTGAAAGATAATAAAAACAAAGTTAACATATATATTACCGCCAGAAATTTTAGAAACATTAAATAAATATTATACATAAAATTCGTGAGAAATGTAACGCATACGTGCTATTTCGGGCTATGAACTTACGATTAATCTCAGCGCAATATCATGTACCGTTATGCCAGTTATACGTGTACAACAACAACAATGTAAACTGGTAAAAGTTTATCGACGGGTTTACGCAGTTACGCAGCGGCTACAACGGTTTTCGCTCAAACGCCTCCCATTCTGAACAGCAGCGTTTGGATGTTACTGAATTGCATGCGAGCGGCATTTGTCGGAACTGCGGTGAGCTATTACTGCTGAGCCTTTTACTAGCATGTGGCATCAGTATATAGACCGTAGACAGCAACAGCGAGACGGAAAATGCGGTGGGAAATCGTCAGGGGGTGAAAATCTCCGGATAGACGTGGACGAGAAAGGAGGTGTGTGCGCGCGGTTTGCGACGAGAACGGGTAACCGGGAAAGAACGGAGAACGGAATTTGAATAATTCAATCGCAGAGGAGAGTCGGACGCGGCGTTAAATAAAATAACGTGGCAAAATGTTGGAATAAAGCCGGCGATGGCTCCCGACGTCGTCGGTGCAATCGTTTTGGGGAGAGGGAACTGCCGTCGACGGTACCGCGATCCAATTTTCTCTGCTGCCGCTTCGGGGACTTCGCCGACGTCCCCGCTCTTTCTTCCCGCCTTCACCTACGATCCCCCCCCCCCCCCCCCCCGGGCCGGTAAAAAATGCCCCACGGCAATTGGACAGGCGTAACGTGCGCGCCCTCAACAAGGGCTCATTTTTCAAGAAATATGCATAAACCCGCACGATATATGTCTTGTGATCCGGTGCCCAATATTACCAGGTTACATTATTCACCAGGATACGAGCATACGCGCGTTGAGCGTTTTAACAAGCTAATATTCTGATTTGATCAATTGCCTTCTTTCTTCTTATAGAACCCGTCGTATGAAATTTTTGTTAATTATCTTCCTACACGCATGCTAACACATGTAAAATCTATTTCCGCATATATGAAATACACGTCCACGGTATTTTTTCAATGTAGTCGCCATGTCCCGCGTATTTCGAAATTATTAATTATATAGTATTGTTTACAGTGCATTTCTCATTAAACCCCTGAGACAATCGATTATCCACATTACCAACAAAATTTATGTGATTTATTAGCGAAGGTTTAATCGAGATCTCGTTTATCATAAAATACCAGAGAGAGAGAGAGAGAGTTTCTCTTTCTCATTTATCACTATAATTATAACCGAGTTAAAATTTCAATGTGTGCTTATTTTCGGATTATTCCCAAAAATATATCGTCTGCATTTTATCGGCTAGAGTGCAATCGTTCCCCTGATCCGAGGAGATACGTTTTCCATTGTGGGGCAGCATCCTACTTAAGAATGTAGAATTTGAATGAGCCACCGGTGGACGATTACAGTTCCCGAATGTGCGCGGTGCATTGTGCAAGAGGACAAGAGCGGACAAATTCCAACGACCTTTTCGCGGGTGTAAATACTAAAGGGGTCGCGCAATAAAACGGGCTGAATTAATCCCGCGACGTATTCACCCGGAAGAGACGGCAGATGATTATGGAGCCGGTAGCCATGGGACGATAAGGGCGGGTGAAAGAGAGTGGATGAAAGTAATGCGCGGCCGTAGAGTGCGGCGGCGGTGATGGTATATGGAAAAAAGTTTTTGGCGGGCAGTAAATTGAACGCGCGGTTGCGCGTGGTGACATAAAATTAAAGGGAAGCTGCTTTCGACGGCGACGACGGCGACGACTATGCGGCTACGCGGCGACTGATGCAGTTTCGCTGCTATCAGACCTGCCCCTTTGAACAGGATTAGTTTACGGATAGTTTTAGAGGTAGACGCAATCGCGGTTTCGGTCTCCACCGAGATCCTTCTAATGGCCGTCGGGCGGCTTTCGAGCTAGTTTCGCTTTTGAATACGAGCCATCTACGAGGTAGGCCGTATGGAAACCACTTTTTATATCTCACGCATATCGCATGGCATGAGTCCGCCGAAATATGGAACGTCATGTATCCTCGTCGTTTTCATACATCACGCGAAAGGACAGACTCCTGTGATTAAAATGCTTCCGGAAATAAACGCGAACGGAGAATGACATCCATTGGATGGGGAAATAGCTTTTTTCCGCAAGGCTCGATAATACTTTCTATCCGACGGTTGCGGATATTAAAATCAGTAAATAATTTAACAGCAAAATTTTCAATTCGGTACTGCTAATGGTATCATGACATTTAAATTACCAACCAGAACTTTGCGATTTTTTGATAATAGAATTTATTGAATTATCTCAATTGCATTTTATTATCTCGCGAGCCAAATTCTTATGACGTTAATAATATAACGTAAAATGTACCCATGCATTCTGATGCAGTTCCATTACCGAGCTTAAAATTTTAATTTTTTAATGCTTACGCGTGAACTGAACGAATACAATTATCTTTATTACTCCAGAGCTTGAAATTTATATTACATATCTATAAATAATAATAACTTTTTGTATTCAATAAAGTATATACATCTAGGAAGATAATAGATTAAACGGAAAAGCGATATTTTATAAATCAGGAAGAAGTGATTTATAGGTATTTATTATTATTAAACTCATAAATATATGCTTTATGATCGAAACGTTTTCATTATACAACATGTCAGTAATTTAAACTAATAAGTAGTTTAGTGCGTGATGACAGTGTGGCGTCCTTAATACCGCCGCTTCAAACTTTTCGTTTCACGAAGTTATGATACGCATTACTCGCGTGAAGTTGCAAGACGTGTTCGAGTAAATTTCACTTCACGCGCCGAGATTATGCCATGGGGACAGGCAGTTTTACTACGTGCTCGCTGAAATTTGTCGGTGTAAATGAAATTATCGTGAACGATGCCAACGAGTCTTCTTGCATGGCGCACAACCATAATTTAAATATTATAAATTTATAGACCGCGTGTCATTCATTAACTTTCTCATTACCCAATAATCACAACTTATTTAATTTTATTAGACAGTCTGTTCGATAAGAGCGAGACCGAATTTTTAAATATTTATATGTAATATTATAAAAAAATAAACGTACTATGCAATCAGTTCTACAATGCTTTTGTATTGTAGTATTTAAAGTCGTTTAATTTCTGCCATTGTTAATTATTTTCGATATCTTTAGTGAAAAGTATACTCTTTGCTAATTCTACTTTACTAATTCTAATATAGTCTATCAAATAAAAATGTAGACTTCTATTTAAAAATTGTTATAAAAAAATTTTGAACGAGCAGATGGGTTCTTCTCCTTTACGACGCGTCGCGATGTATTGTATTACATATATAGAGAATCTTATTGTCCGATTTTATTAGAACACGACGCACTTAACGATGATTGTCACGTACGCGAAAAGATTTGAAGCTGTTTTCCTTTGCACGCACTCGAGAGGAAAACATCGTAAGAAGTAGCTGTAATAAAGTCTAAGACGTAAACAAGTGGAAAAAGTAGATGAAACGACAAATACTGTTGATAATCTGTCGCATTGCGATAAGACACAAAAAATATGTCGGAAGTTGTGTTGGTCATGCTTTTATCAAACTGTTTTAATCAATACAAAATTTTTTAAAGGTTAGAATAGATAAAAAGAACTAAGAGTAAAAGCTGGATATAAAATGTTAATATTTAATGGTACTTATAATATGATACATTAACGTTTCACGTCCAGTTTTTGCTCTAGTCTTTTTTATCTATTCTAATTGATTTATTTAATTGAGCGTTACGTATTAATCGTCTTTTTTTTAGGATTTCTATGTATAACTTTAACATTAAAAAAAAAAGAAAAATTAAGTCTTTAGGAATCGGCTATAATTAGTATTCTTCAGATTTATATATTAAAATAAATATTTAATATATATATTTAATTATATATATTAAAAGATATTAAATCTAAAACTTAACAAACATTAAAATCATTTGTATAAAGTACGTTTCAATCAATTTTAGATCATTAGTGTAAAAGCAAAACTGTAAAAATACTTATATCCATTAAATAGCTTAATCCGTTATATATCATTATTATATGAATAAACGACGATCTACAGAAGGTTGTTCATTCCATCAGAGGCTAGTTAAATAGTTGAATGGTAATAAAGGAATCGAATCCTTAAATATCATCAACTATAATAAAAATATCAATTTTTAATGGAATAAAATATTTGTAATAATCGACTCATTTCAGGAACACAAACAATTAAACAATACAAAGAATAAAATACATCAAAACAATGATATATGTATTATCTCAAGTTAAATAATTAAAATAATTGAACGACTTGTTCATTATTTTTCTACTTCGCATCAGAATGGCAAAAAAAAAAAATATAAATTTATTATATTGAAACAGAGCGCAATTATAAATTTATCAGTTAAAAATCCGAACCTACAATGTCAATGTAATGCTTTAAATAAGATCACAAGAAACAAAGTTATATTTGTTGTTATAAAAAATATGAGCATTTGTTCATTTATAAAATAATCGTGGGCTTAATTTAGTAATTCCGTATCAGTATTTAAATTAATACTGTAAAGCTGTATTTAATTGTTATTATCTGAAGGCGCGCAATAATACATATAAGAATTATATTTTATTAAAATCTAATAGATTAATCTCCAATTTTAATAACTGCATTAAGTACGTTAAATTTAATTATGAGGTATGCTATATGCGAGTTACAAATCTCTGTCACAAACAGGACACTGTTGATAATAATAACAACAATAAACCATTTGATGCTGCTGCAGATTCATCTACCTCGAAATTCGCCAACACTCTCGTAATATAAAGTGATGCACATTGTCTCGAGGCGTCTGGCAGATGACGTCAAACTCGATTGTGCTAGATGAAGTTCAATGTATGTACGACGAATTCGTCGGCATATTTAGTTTGCATAATAATATCAATCTGTGTCACATAATTATTTCAGATAAATGTTATTACGTGTACAACATCGATATAAAATTATTTTCCTATCAATTAACTCAAAAGTAATTAATTTCGAAATTTCCCTATTGAGGACTGTTTCAACGTATAATACTGTAATGAAATATTAATTATAATTTATATATAATAAAATTTCCAAAGTCACTAATCCATTAAAAGATGCTTATATACAATATTTAGATATTTTTCAAGTATCTGAAGTTGGCAAATTTATAACTAAAAATACGTAAAAAATATCAAAAGATACATTTATTCCAGGCTAAATATATTTAGAAATACTTGTTAAAAATTAATTTTCGCGCGGGAATTGACATTTTTTATTTATTTAAATATTTATATATTATAATAATGCCTTTTTTAATAATAATTCTTTAGATCCAATAACTGTTATTAGATTTAAAGAATTATTATTTAGAAAAACACATTCTTATGTCGGATATTTAAATAAATAAAATATATCAATTCCTACAAATATTAATTTTTTAAAAATGTTTCCAAATTTTTGGCATAGAGTATATTTGGAACTTTCTCTTGTAAATGACTCTTTTCACTATTTTTGTCTCTTTTACTTTATCGACATTCTATCATTGTTCAAACGACAATGCACTACCTAATCAACAAAGAAACTCCCTGCGAGGCTCTTTTTTAATCAAACGGAGTTTCTTCAGCACCACAAATAGGTGCACACAGGCTGGCGCAAATAAACGCACTGACGCTTCTGTTTCTGTGGCAGTTCTATGAACAAAAAAAAAAAGGAATACAGAGATGGAAAGGAGAGAAAAAGAGGACTCGTACGTGTGAGAGTGCACGTACGTACGTGAACGCATCGTTATCATGTGAGTGAACGACACGCGTGTCCGGAGCCAGTCAACGTTAATTACTACGGAATCGGTATCCCCGGTTGCTGCAAGGGAATGATTCATGGTTGGCGAAAAAGGCTTCGAGAGTGCAAACGCGACTAGTACGGTGCCCTTTAGATCGTATTTCTTTTGTGACGATCGGTCGCAATTCAGTGTGACTCACTAACGCCACGCGTTTTTAATTGGACGGCTAAGTGAATGAGGCGCGGTGCGACGGTGCTTCAAGTTTCGCCAGATTTCTGACGAGTACTTACTGCTGGATTTTCTTAGTAAAATTAAGAATTAGCAAGTAAGGTAACGAGATTAAAAACATTTTTCACGTTCCTTCTACAAACAAGCCAAGTCTGAAAATACATAGAGCGTAATTTGTATACAGAAATATCTTAACTTTCGTGAAAGACATTGCAATATTTTCTCGATAAATTAATACAACGCATACCAAGTTTAATGCATGAAGAAAGTGTGAACTTTAATTAAAATCGTTTTACCAACTATAAGTTTACAACTTAATTCTTGCAAACTGATTACACAATTCTTAGTAATTAATATATAATCGTTTCTTATGATTGCGGGCATGCGAATAAATTATTTATAGTTTCCTAGTTTTTTTTTTAAAAAGTATACAGTAAAAGTTTATATTTTTACATATTTGATATTTTGAAAAACACGAATACGAAATTCTCGCTATTTTCAAAATCGACCTAATCCCAATTAATTGGCCATTGCATTCATGTCTCTGGCCACGATGCATAATTCGCACGAGGAAAGGACACAGACAGAGCGGTGGAACGAAGGTTGCAATATGACGAGGGAGGGCGACGGGGCGCAAGAGTGCAACGCGCCACGGCTGCAACCGCCAGTGCGCGGGATCGCCGTGAATAAATAACGAGCCCGCGGTTTTATCTCGGCGGTTACATTCGGCCTTTAACATTTTCCAGTCGCATTAGCGCTTGCGGATGACAGTACCGTAACAATGCGGCCGCTTTTCCGCGCGTCGCCGAGCGGAATGGCCGCGCCACACCGGGCGTTGCCGCTTGGCCATCGAGCGTGGTCGAGAACCAGTGAGGAGGTTGCACGCAAGGGGATGCGATTCCGTGAGAGGGAATAAAACGAATACTGGGCCAGGGGTAGTCGACCAAAAAGGAGCTCGGGACATCCTTAAGCCGCGATAATAATTATGGCCGCCGACAATTAGAATAAATCGCCAGCCAACTCTAATTGCCTTATTTATTCGCGGTTGGGAAAAGGTTGCGTAACATTGTGGACGCACCTGCGGCCGTACTTTACACTAAGAAATCATCGCAGTTGTCATCATTATTGTTCCAGGCAAAAGTCCCTTTACGACGTTAAGAAAAATCTAGGAGTGTTTACTTAGAAAGGATTTTCGTTCCTTCTTATTTGTATGTGTTCCTTTCGTCTTAAGATATATATGTTTTTTTTGTCTTGTGCGGAGTAACATTTTTCATTATTTAAAACATCAATTTTTATCTCTTAAAATAAAAAGCTGTTGTTATATCCAAATATTTATTTGCGTTTTCGTGCATAATAACGAATGCGAGCAATTATTGGGAAACTCATTTAATTCTCGTTTATATGCGTCGTTTGTCGTTAGCTACGATATGAACGGCGCATTAAAGCCGCGTATTTGAAGAGCCATTGGCACGATGCACGGAATATAAGTTTACGAATTATCAAGAACATTATGCGTTATTGAACATGTTTTACGCCAGATTTGTCGCGCTTATCTATGTCGTATAACTGCGCTCCCTGTCAGTCGATGTGTGACACACTCGGAATACTTTTCCGATCCCATGCGGGCATGAGATACGTATATATATATTTGATGTCACTCGCATTCCCGGTTCTTTTGTGCATCGCTGTAAACACCAAACGTTGAAAATTCTTTCCCTCTCCCTCGTGCTCACTCGCCTCTCTCCCTCTCTCTCTGTTTTTTCTCTCTCTTTCTCTTTGTACACGTGTGTTTTTACTTTTATTTAGATCTCTGCGTCATAAATGTTGTTTCCCGTCTGGCATGCTTCCGCTTTAAATCTCCAATCGAGTAATGGATTCCTTCTCTCGTCGACATAAATAAAACAAAGGGGAAATATGTATGTGAAAGTGCGACCCGTGCAATAACAATTTCGGAGATCAAGGAGCTACGTTTTCTCTCCTATACCTTTTTTTTTGTACTGCAAAAAATATTTGCAATAGATCAAACGCGAGAATGTTTTTATTGCGCATCCACCTACATTTCCGCCGCAGCTTCTGACTCGATCCGCACACAACCCGGGCCGGTATTTTGTTTTATTTTTTTCCCCCTTTTTTTGGCGACGTATCAAAAAATAGAGAACGCGATAGGATACGGGCCCACCATTGAGGGTTCGTTATTCTATTTGCGCAGATATTTCGCAAACGTCAAACGTCAAAATAATTCTCTTGTAATGCAATCCATTTCAAATACAATTTCTGGCAAGGTTTTATCGTAGATTGCCACGCTCTGTAACAAGTCTTTTTCACGGTAGTAGCAAAACAAATAGAATAGCACTGGATATGGCAGTTAATGGTTAGCCTATGGTTACTGCAGCATTCCTAGTTGGTCTTAACAGGTGGCAGTACAATTAAACCGCGTTACGGTTATGTCAGGTGTGTCGAGCCTGGCTGGGAATTATGCTTGCGTTCGTTCCTGGCGTTATGACCGCCTGTCGTTTATACATTTGCTATGAGTCTCATACGAGAGCAATAAACTACAGATGTAATAAGAGCAGCAATTTAGTACAGAATTTTGATTAAACTTTTGTAAATATGGCTCGTACGTGCATGTAAAATATTTAAACTTGATGCTGTTTACGTCCTTGCTTTATGTCTGATAAATGATGAATATTATGTAGAATGACACAAATAGCAGTAATAGCTCCCGAACGCACCTGGAGATGATTACGAGTTTTTATTTTCATTTCTTATAACGTGGCTCAAAATATTCAACAATAATTAGCATGAAAATTAATATATAGAATACCTTGAATTTATATGGCAATAGTTAAAAATAGAAGTAAATATTTTAATAAAACAAAAATATAATTAAAATTCGTATATTAATGATTAATTATGATTAAGAGTTCAGGGGATCCTAAAGACGATTAGTTATATTGGAAATAGCACACACAAACGATTATGTGTCATTGACACATCACTACATCAATATCTCGCTCACGAATGCCACACATATACATAAATTTTCGTATAACAATTACGTTTTAATTAGACATTCAAGTCAAATTAAAAAAATTTTAATATTAAAAGATCCTAAATTATTATATATATATTACATATTTCCCCGAAAATAGATTAAATATTCGCAAAGTACATTCGCCTTCTTTAATATAATTTAGCGCTGGAAAACTTTCACAGAGCTCTCGCCAAACTGCCAATCCGCTGTCGCGATAGACTATTACGTGCGTGTCCAGCGGTCAGTCCGTGCCAACACACGATACACTGACGAGAGTCCACTCTGACTGGGGTGACCAACCAAGTATGAAGTAAAACTTGTCAGCGACGCGAAGGGTGTGAAATCGCGTCACGCGCGAAAATCGCGCTGCACGTGATGTAGCGGAAAACTGCCCAAGTGTCAGATCATACTTTGAATCCAAACGAGTAGCGAGGAGCTAACGTTGACTGCATCGAGCTTGACTTGAAGATCGGAATATTTCACTCGGACAAATATAGAAATGATTACGATTTCATAAGAATGAAATTTTATTCCAAATATATACACATATATTATCGCTTTTCGATTTTACACACACATGCGCGATGTGTGTTGTTTTGGCATTAAAGATAAATTCTCCAACATAACCCAAATTCTCCAAAATATTCCAGCATATGAAAGAACATGAATAATCGTGTCATTCTTACGTCATATTAACTTCGCATCTGTCATAATATTTCTTGTATAATATTTTATATATTGTATTTTAAGCTAATGGTTTTGTGTTTCATACTCACGAATATATCATAGTTTTCATTACTTTCGGTGCTATGCTTACAAATACTAGGAAAACTTTCAGAAGTGTCTGTAAAATCAGCGTATAATCGGGGAAAAATAATATGAAATAACGAAAATTTATTACTCGAAACGGCTATTATTCTCGCGAACTATCTTTTGATGCGTTCACCGAATTCTTCAGAAATACGAGAGGGTACAAGAAAAGACGGAAAACAGCACGGAGAGAAGGGTCGGGAGGACAACGCTCGAATGCTGTCTGTTCAGTCCGATGGGGGCTTTCCAATTAAATTGCAAATTAAAACGCATATTTTACTCGAGTGCCAGTGAGTCCGCGGGGATATCACGAAGGGACAGCGAAGGGGATGGAAGGGAAAAGGAGGATGAGGCATAGGTAGGATCGCGTCACAGCAAGAATTAAGTTTGCCATTTCCTGCTGGGGAACATTTTTTTTCAAGTTCGGCTACGCCGTACTGCACTGTCTCCCGTTTCTTCCGTACCGAGAATACCGCGCGGCCGTAATCTCATCAGTGATTCCACAAACTTCAAGCGAACCCAGGTCAAATCGAATCATCCCTCGTATAGCACAGCGACTTCACCGGCGCCGATACACTCAACGGGCTACGAGACGATTCTCCATCCTTATACCTTCCGGTTGCATCTACCCTTAGCGCTGTCGCCCGGTTGACGGATTTTCTTAATTTAGAAATTACGGAAACACCGTTGTCTCTATTTTTCCTGCTTCGTCCCTCATATATTTTTGCTCATTATTTTGCACAATCGTCGTTTAGTCGAGGAATCTTATTCACGGCTGAAATAGCTCGCGAAACGAGGAATGTCCCGCCCAGCATTTTTATTACGTGCGGTACCGAGCAATGAATCATGAGCGTGGCCTACCCGAAAGCGTCGGCAAATAATACGCGAACGCTTATGGTGATAATAACAATAAAACTATAGGTAGAGATTTTTATGCAGCCCGAGAAAAAGCGATAAAAATGCTGGAAACGGCATGGAAGTTCTTCCGTCCGTTACTGTATAATTTTGATACATTACCACTTTTGTAATGATTATTCATATTTATGATAGTGGCATAATGTCTGCATTTGTTGAAATTAAATCATTTTTAGTGTGTATCTTGCTGGACAATTTATAACGTCGTAAAATACGAGTAAAATAATATTATTTAAAACAGATATCATTATATAAAAGCAAATTACGAGCACGTTCAGATAAGAGTAGACAGTAGTTCTAACTTTTTTTTTTCATGAAACACAATTACGATCATTCGTGTGAAAATTTATTTACATATTTTATTTTGAACGATATTAAAAATTATTTTCCGTGAAAGATTACAACAACTATAGGCGCTTTTCCCACGGTAGTAGCAAAAGGTTAAAAACAGTGAACGTAGAAAAGTAGAAGAGCTCAATTCGGTAAAAGGCACCTCTTACAACGATCCGCAACGATAACTCGTTAGAGCAGAGTGCAGAGTCGTTCTTCGAGACGCCCAAACCCCGAAAAGCCGTTTTACGGGAGGGCATCTAGACAGAAATCTTCCTCGCCGCAGAGCCGAGAAAACTTTCCTCCGACAGCTACAATAGAAAGGCAGTAGGATCCTGGAGACGATGGATATATCCTGAAGGTGTCCATCCCACCGAAACTTTGCCGCGATATCTCGGGTTAAAGGTGACTGTTGGGGGTGAAGGGCGGTCGTCCGGCAGACGATACGTTCGACGTCTCTAGATTTATTTGCGGATAAGATTTTTGTTTTCGCCAGATCGCGAAGCATGGAAAAACGGAAAGGGTTACGTGGCATCAGGATGCATCTGAGGATCGAAAAAAGCAACGGACGTCGGAAAATTGTTTCGAAACTTTTCCGCGCAGAGAGAGTTGATTCCGTGGAGTGCATTGTTTTGACGCATGTATCATTCAACGTGCAGACAAGCGAATTTAGTTTCCGTTTCCGATTTTTGTCATCGTCAAACGTGACAAAATACATATAACCAATATAACTGATATAACTGGAACAATTTGATTTTTTCGAGATCGTAAACGTCACATAGGAATGCTATTTTTCTTTGTTCGAATATATCCCTGAATGGAATTAATCACGAAAATTTATATGTAAACATTTAGTTATTTATTTAACGTAATTATGAAACTAGCATGTATAATATATACACGTATACACAGTTCTACACATTCATATTATTAAACTTTGGTTGTTTGTTGTTTGTTTTTGTTATAAATAATGACATATACAATATATATTATTTTATATATAAATCGATTATTAATAATAAAAATATATTTATTTATATTTACTGAATAAGAAACAAATTTTGAAAATATACACACACGTATTACATGTTTTTCAAAAATATTATCCTATTCAAAATATAAATAAACATTATATTAATAATAATCAATTTATATACAATGTTATACATCGTATAATATTTCAACATTGTACGCGTATTTGTGTATATGTGTACGTGTGTACGTATGTTTGGAAAAATCATCTTGTGAATAATTTATATATAAAGAACAAGATTATTGTATCTTATTACATATTCAATTGATATTTATTTTTATGAAAAAATGAAAATCATTTTACGAATTTACATTCTTTTTTATCTCACTGTCGCACATCAACCTATGAATTTTCTACGTTATAGAACTGTTCCGTTTTGAACATACCTCAGACGTTCCATCGCACGTAGCACTACTTTGTGGGCCGTCGATCGACTGCAACTCGTCGTTTATACGAATTCACAATTCATCCGTGGATCCAATTTTCTCTTTCAATAGTGTCAATTTCATACACAAGCGGAAACCTTTCTCGTGACTGTTATATATTATATATATATATATATAGAAAGGGAAAATATCGAAGAAATATGTTCGACTGGAAATATATATCGCATATTTGTTCATTAGATTATTCCATTATAGGCTATATTTCACGATTTCTGAAATATTGTTATTGTTCTTGGAAAAGATACGCGCATGCACATTAAATTTAAATTGTTTACATTTACAGACATCAATTATATAGGTACATTTAATGATATCGAAATGTTTATATAACAAAATACATATAAAAATAATAACAAATCATAATAATAGATCAGAGAGAAACATAAATTAGAAGGAAAAATATATAGACAATTACTCGAAATAGAGAAAAATGTATAGATTTATATTGTACGAGAAAACTAAAAGCGTAAAATCCAGTGAAACGTGGATGTGAAGAGCAAACAATCTATGTACATATGGCGAGATTGAGATTGAAAGAAAGCAGGAAATGGAGGGATGGTCCGCGTGTGATTTAAACTCATGGGCAAATCAAATCCTGAATATCCGTATTGCCGAATAGAAAACGGAGCCTGCCGCTGCGCCGCCCAGTGTTTCGCGTTCGCGCTGTACTACGTATAATACTGCGAAAGTACTTCCCGATAGCGAAATGTGGAGGTTCTATGTACATCCTCTCGTTGCCGCGAAAAGGTAAACAGGATAGAAAATGAGCTACCGAGCGCGCGCGCACAATCTCGTCGACGACAGGTTGAATGCACGAGAAAGAATTTGTCTTGGAATTCGTTCTTACGGACGATCACTCCACCGGATCGTGCTTTATTACCGCTAAATTGCTTCGGGAACGGAAAACTCTTCAAGTCGAATATTATCTCCGAGTTCGCGGACGTGCAACTTTAGAAAATGGTTCTCGAAAAAATTTTTACGAGATCGTGATATTTCTGTCGTATAATGATGGAAAAACGATATCGATTTTGCTTAATGCTTAATTTTATTATATATTATATTCGATAATTCATTATTTAATATTTAATATATCATCTTTATTCCGTTGATTATTTTCTAAGGATGTTTTGATTGTAATAATATCAATTTAAACTGTTAATCAAACAATCATTCAAAATAAGCTAATATTAGCCAATACCATTAAAAAATTTTTGATAATATTAGTCTGTGAATATGGCTTAAAACCAATTGCAAAAAAATAAGATAATAAATAATTTAACTTAGAATACTTAATGTTCAAAACAATTATATTTTCTTGCAATTTTAGATTCAAATCCTAATTTTACTTCTTCTCATCAAATTTGTAAATAAGTACAAAATGCAATTTTATACGTAAGAATTAAGACAAACAAAAAATTATACAACTTTTAAATCAATAAAGAATTGTGCTGAAATTCGAACGTAATAATAGCACAATTAATGAAATTTTTATATTTTTGATATTTTTTTTAGATCTGTCAAATGTTTTTTAACAGCGAACAATTACAGTTAAATCAAAATATGAGCTCTAACCTCACTAACAAGTAGTTAGTAAAAACGCGAATCTGATTGTCGCAGCAACGAGGACAATCGATATTACGGACGATAATAGAAGATTGACGTAATACGTTGGTATATAGAGCCAAATAGACACATTATGCAGGATTATCTAATATTTTTAAACGTAATATAAAGTGTTCCTCGGTAACAGCGCTAAAACTAGACGCGTCAGAAAATAGAACTGTTGTTAATCCTACGTACTAATACAATGATTAATGTATAAGTGTTAAATACCCAATTTTGGAACTGAAATAGCTGATAATAATGTAGAAACAATTGATCTTTATAATCGGGATATTAGCGTTAATGACATTTGCGTAGGAAAGTCATTGATTAATTATCGTTTAACTGGGATTAAAATCTAATGCACGAGTGATAAAACGCGACAGAATTGCGACAGGGTCTGCGTAGCGCAATCGCTAAAGTTGCGGAATATTTATGAAAAATATTCAAGAGTGGCAAGAGCAAAATGAATAATTCCCAGGAGAAGAGTAGTCGAGCATCAACGTTTCTTGCTTCCTCTTCCTCAGTAGAAAGTCGGCGCCGAAGGTCCTGACGCGCGACCATCGCGGTACCGACTACGAATGTACATGCATTTCAATACATTAGCGTTCTGCAAAGCAAAACGCAATTATCCTCTCTAATCCATAGTTATACATCTTCTACTCTTTCGAATGATTTGCTATTCACGTCTATATATTCTTTAGGCGGATTCTGTTGCGATACGGAGAGCAAAAAATTATGTCGGATGTAATTAATATATCATATTTAAACGTCGTAATGTGCGATACTGCAGTATATTTTAATAATATCCTAATAAATAAAATATTCAATAATAAATTAATATCAATGTTATACATATATGTTATATATATATATATATCAATATTTCAAAAAAATATAAAATATTTTCGGACTGTTTTTTGCATCGCAAATAAATGATGAAAGTTTCGCGTTGGAACGTGCAATATTCTCTTCTCTCCTCCGCAAAACTATCGGATGGTAGCGACTGTACCTCGCGATTCTGAAGTTTCGATAACTGTTTTACGTTTTTTTATAAAATAAGATCAAGCACCGTGTGAATAATATCACAATATTCACAATAATATCAAGTTTGTATCTAAAATCGGGTATAAACCTACGAACACCAAACGAGAAAGTTCATTGTTATTCGTTGCACAAGTTCAATTGCTATATGCAACGAAAATTGAATGTAATCAAATGTTGATATTTGATGCATTGAAGAAAAGGAACAAATGGCTTATAAACAAAAATATGAATGTTCGAATATTCGCATTCATTGTTCGTTCGTTAAGACATATATACAGCTTTAGATAATCTACACGCGAGTATTTTCCGCCATGAAAACGTATTTATTACGACACAAGTGACATAATTAAACAACGCCAAGATCCTTTTCAATAGATTCCCGACAAACAGCTAAAGATATTGTTCAATAACAGCGCAAACAATCACCTAATGTTACTACATCGGATTGGCCCCGAGGGCATTAAACACATAATGAGCACTTGTTGCTTACGCAATTGGCGTAGGTAATTTACTCGAGTGCGACGTCCGGTATTGTTCCTCAGTGCGCAACGGGTTCGTTAACGAGCGACCGGACCGCTCCTACATAATGACAATTTATTACTCCTAGCGTCTCGTTATCGTCCAGGTTGAGAGAAATGGATGAGGAAAAAAATGCTAAAGGAGCGGGAAACAAGGATGAAGAAGATGCCGTTGCCAATAGGGTTTCAAAGTAGGATGATATACGGCAGTCGACAATTAATTACTGCTCACACATATTGTCATTATTTTTTCGTAGAATAAGGAAAGAAAGGGAAAATAAAAACCTCAGTTATGGATTACGAGGAGGGAGGGGGGGGGGGGGGGGGGAGAGAGAGAGAGAGAGAAGTTGGCATCATTTATCGGACGGATAAAAGGCAGATCGGTACGTGGCGTTATCGGCTGCTCACATAGTATATACAATGTACATATATTCGTTGAAAACCAAACTCGCACCCTCTCTTGTTCCCATCCTCGCTATCTCTCACCGAGCATTACGTAGAACTCCATCAGTAGGGATTAATTCTGCCAGTAGGCCGGATTAAAAATTACGCTCGGATTACGGCACGCGAAAGGATTTTTGTCATATCTGCTAATGAATCGACGGCCCACATTTTAGAATTATCGTAGTTCGCGCACCGGAATCAAAATCCGGATGCGGCGAGTTGCTGACGCTACTTTCATTCTATATTTTCCACACCCTTGTTTCAGAAAGCATTTTTTTCTGCTTACCTTTATACCGGCAGAAATGATACGGGTAATCAGATTATATGAGTTTCGCATTACCAAATTGCATGCAAGGTGCGCACGCGTGCTGCTATTAATTAATTCTTTTAACGAAAATGTGCATTATTAGTGCATTATTAACTTTTTTTTTTATGGAAAATGATCTTTATTATCTCTGCAAATAGTAATATAATAAGAATATTATCCTATAAAATGTAAAAATGAAATGCTAACGCCACATGTATGGAAATATAAGGTATATAAAATGCTGAGTTCTCTGCTATTTCTCCTCTCTTTTTCATATTTTCACGATTTCACAGAGTTGTTAGTATAAGAACAGAATATATTTTGTAAAAGAGAAGCATTCGAATTTCTGATCCGTATATGTATGTATATATTTTGTTATCACTTAATACTAATTTAATATGATAAAAATGTGAATAGATACAATAATCTATGTATATAATAAGTGATTGTTTGATTATATTAGACACTACTTTATTTAAATAACAATTTTTTCTCATTTTATTTTAAACGGAATTTTAATTTTCCGAATACCCCTGAATCACCTATCTTTCATATTACCATAATTATAATTGTAAATGTCTGTACTATTTTAGAACAGATGAAGTTGGAATTATTGAATTGATAGCTTTTGCGGTATTCTATAATGGTATCTATCGCTGCTGCACTATCAATACGTAGTTTATCACACTAGTGGAAAATAGGTAATAAACCAAATACGCGAATTACAACACGGTTCGCATCGCGGAGATAAATCGAACATTTTGCGACGACGACAGCTGCAAACGTTGACTTCACGAAAATCGAGCAAGTTTATGGTGAAACCACGCATAGCAGGTTTTATCATACAGATTTCCTTTTTTGCATGATAAGGCCAAGCATCGAGATTCTAGCAAATATTTCGCGAAACGTGCGGAATATGCTGCACAGTCGCATTAGTATACTGTTACGTGCATACTGAGATATACAAATATGTTTTTGGAATGTTGTGACTAAATCTAACGTATAATGTTATATATTATATATTAATCCTTAGAGTACACAGAATGATTTTCCAATTACTATACACACGATAGATCGTTCGTGTCCGAATCAATTTTTTCATAATTTTATAAGTATACAAAAATTATATTAAGTGATTCTTACACGTACTTTAAATGATAAAATATTTTTCATAGAATGATTTTACATATTTTTGATGTTTTAGTGATCTAACGCATCTGTGGCGCGAATCAAATATCACAGTGTGAACATTTAACCACAATTTTTCTGGCATCCCGCCTAGTAGTATTGCTTTACGGTCGAGTAGACATTGGCTGACTTTTACGAGTGCTTTCTACTGTGTTAAAAGGATCGTTCGGCACGCATTATTCTGCTCATTTTAATGACATTGTTACATTAGACGTTGTAATATATCATGTTGTCAATAACACTGCGTATTCACATATTATGCATGTATATAATACACGTATATAATGTAAAAGTTACATTTATCATACATTTCATACGAATAACGTCACGTGAAAACATATCCATGGTTTAATCAAACATGGTAGCAGAGTAAATATTCGCCATTATTGTTGACACAATTATTGGAAAAGTCTTGTTTATTCAATCTAAATGATTATAGAAGGATTTATTTTCGATACGGAATCGAACTTACAATGGAAATAAATTTTATGCAGTAGGCATCCTAACATATTACAAACAGCGATCTCTGATTAATTAATCAACATACATTTCGCGATTACATTCGACAGTACCTTTGATTAATTTTATACGCGTATATAAAATTGTTAATTTCTCTTCGAGTGCAATTACTTCATATTACTAAAAAGATTATAATCATTAACACGTATTTACTATCGTACTTATTGGTAGACGACGATTTTATCTTCCATAGTACAGTCGTACAACTCGGTAACGATTGAAATCAAATAAGAACTAAACGGACATTCAAGCAAATACAGACACAGAGGATAACATCTAGATCGTCTGTACCCTCGAAGCTCACCGACCTGTAAGTCCGGTGCTTTCAAGCCTTCCGAGCATTCTTCCCCTGCCCGGACTCCTCGAGACGAGTATCGAAGAGATAAAAAAAGAAAAAAGAAAAGATACCATCGACCTACGTTCAGTGTGCAGTACGACAGTATAGGACGCGCAACAGCGACCAGGAGCTAAAAAACTATTTCCTCACTGGCGAACGAACGGACGGACATTTTTGCCTTTTGGCCGTGTTCCCGACGCGCTTTCACGGTTATTGTTCCCTGCCTCCCTTACCGACTTGTTATTATCGTTCTTGCCGTCGCCTTGCTCCTTATTCCCTCAACCCCAGTATGTGCCACGTGGCACGACCGTGCACGGTGGAAATTCCACCAGCGCACAGAACCATCCCCATTCATCCACTGACGGTGCAACAACGACTTGCCTAAGGGATGGCTCCGCTTTTAATCTGGCCCAGGAAAAATCACCGTGGTTTTCTGCGCGTCCATCCGTGACGCGGTCCTTTTTTCTCCTTTACCAAGAGTATATCCACGCTTCAAACTTTCTACCTCGTCTTGCAAATTTTTACCCTTGGCTATCTTATTTCTCTGAGATATTTTGTGACAAATTAAATGATTGATTGCTAAAGTAAAAAAATTAAACGTAAAACAAATATCTAAAATATAATTATATCACAAGAGATGAAGACAGTGGAAAATTTTGAAAAACCATCGTAACACAACGAAGTGAAAGAATTATTACAGCTATTCAACTTTTTATCCTTTTTCGAAATTATAAAAAGAAGTTATATTATAATAATCGACATTCAAAAATTATTGTTAAGTATATGATGAATCGGGGAAAAATGTAAATTTATTATCATTAACGTGTATAAACTTCTTGGAATCTGAAAGAAATGTTTTTGCAAATAAATGTTTAGATCATATGAGATAACCGGTAAATTTTATCGGGTTCCTCTTATTTCAGAATGTAATATGAGATGCGCAAAGGATAAGCACGCGCATTATTAGGATTCCAGTGATGCACGCAGAGAAATACGTTGGTACTGGGAATTTATGGCGATGTTGATGCTCATCGCTGGCTACGGCATGCCATGATAATCGATAACCATGCGAAAGTACGCGTACGTGTAATTTTTTGTTCCTTGTATTTACATTTTTACGAAAAGCTTGTGTAGTTTTTACGTTAAAATTGCCCCATCCATTAATTTTCTTACAAAGAAGAGGCATTATATACATATTTCTGAGGTCAGAAGGTTAACGACCGCTGAAGGCATTGCGTGGCCATGAGATTACGATAGGTCACTTATTGTTTTTGATTATTTATTCATGCAAACGTTGCAATCAAACATTTTACCGTAATGCAACGTGCGCGATCAAATCTTTTTGCGGTAAGCGATTATTTAATAATCTGATTTACGATTGCGCACGCGCGTTTGTGATAAATTCTACGCTGCGTTCTATGTTTTAATTGTAACGTGAGAGCTGTTGCATTATTTACGGTAGCAGTTTTATTCGTTGCTGCAATATTACCGAGAGCGTGAGCACCTGGATACTTCAGCATCGAGATGAATATTGTCACACATGCTTCATATAAGGATAGCAATGCACTTTCTTTATACTCGCGAACTTTATAGCCGTCAAGAAACTAGGAATCTGGGTTAAGCAGCCGTCAAGATGAATTTACGGTGATAATATCATAGAAAAATTGCATTTCATTCGCCAACAGCACGCGGAGAGGAAGGGGGATCTTCCTCCTTATTACTTCTTATCGATCAACATGTCTGCTCTTCTCCCTCGAAACTCGAAAGAGTTCAACGTTCGACCTCAAACAAACTTCAATTCATTATCAAAGGATTATGCGAGTCGATTGTATTAATAATGTATATTTCTCTGAAATTTAATATTCCTAATTTCATAGCTAGAATCATCTAGTATTTTTTTAAATAATGGAAAAGATTTCTCTTAACATAAATTTGTCTATAAAAAAATATATAACATCTTTAAAAAAAAGAATAGAATAACATGAATTATTTAACTATGAATATATCTGTAACGATATTAACTCTACCTTAATAGTATAATAGTTTTTTTGTTTAGATATTTTATATATTTCTTATACATTTTGTATATCATATTTTAAAAAAATGTTCATTATTTCTGTATTTGGCCCAAGTACAAATCAGTATTTTTCGGGGTCCAAATATATAGGCAATTGAGAAACATTAAAGCAGTGCAAATGTATACATACGTAGCCACGTTACTTAGTCTGGAAGATGCGTGGTGCGATAGCAAAATTACCATAATGCGATTAGGCGAAGTCGAGCGAATGTGCATACAATCAAGAGTTCGAGAAGATCGAACAGCAGAGAGGAGAAACAGCAGACAAGGGGGAGAGAGAGAATAAGCGTATAGAGTATCGGAGGGAGGGCGGAAGGGAGAACGAAGGTGTAATAAAGTATCCCACGACCGACGTAAAGAGCGACCGTAAAATGCATCAAGTGCCGTGCTCGTAACGGCGTACGAGTTTATTCTCCTTCCAACCTTTTCTTTTCCCACAGATAGCTTCGATCTCAGAGTAAAGTACTTCGTCGATTGTAGGATTCCGCTGAATTAAAAGTGGCTGCCGATAACGGAAAAATGCGTGGAGAAGTCTCGCTATGTGTATCGACTTTGTGATTTGAAGTAATTCAGATTCTAGGCACGTTTACGTTTAAGCATTTACCCTTGGGATCAATAAACCTTTGAACGACGCAGATCAATTTTTAAAAAGCACTATTCGATTCTAATGAATGTTTAAAGGATACCTGTTTACGTCGAACGCACATAGCGGTTTCATAATAATTGCATTATTAAAACCGCCGCTCATCGTTACGGCTGTTGATGCTTTTTGCATTTATTTTTCATGCAAATGTGTCTCGTGCCGTAGAACGCCAATATTGTAAAACGTTTAAATAAATATTAATTTGGTATGTGCTTGTAGTTATGTGTCAAATGTATATGACTATTGCTGACATTTGCTGTGAATATTTTATGATTATTATCAATAGGCTATGTTTTCACGCACGATGATTCCATAATTAAATTTTTCGTGTAAAACTGCTGTTATAAACGTATTTGCGTTTAAGCATCATACATTGGCCATATACATAACTCAAGAACAGTTAACATTTACGTCTTTCTTACCATCCTCCAAACATTTTTCTACTCTGAAGGAGGACTGAAACGAGATAGCTAAAAGATCTCGAGGGTCAAATATACATCCCCCTCTAATTGCCGTGGTGTAATTAGCTCGGTACCCAACTACCGCGGAATAATTTATCAGAGTTGTTATTAAGTCCCGACCAAACCGTTACGAAGAAAAATCATCTAGAATTATACCGCCGCAATCTTTCTTATCTGAACATCGATTTAAAAAACGCGTCGTGTCATAAATTTTCCTTACTTCGCGAGGCTTTAAATTGTGGTTATTTACCATATAAGCGTCATTTTACGATCTCTCATTTTCTCACACAAAAAATATTTTAATGTAGAAGATACTACATAAGAAAACATATTATCAACAAAATAGGGTAGTAATATCAAAAATTAAATTACCAAACAATTTAATAATATTGATGTTAATATACATATAAGTATCCTGAAAAGCTGTAAATAATTTGATGTTAATAAGCATCTTATTAAAAAAGCTGTATATAGTACAGTATTATATCATATATACATATATAATATAATAATTTATTATGGAAAATATTACGTCAGTCAGAACTGATATTTTTCGTAATAAATTATTTACAACCTTTAGTATGCTTATTAGCATCAATATCATTAAATTTCTTGGCGCAATTTAATAATTTGATATTATTACTCCAGTTCGGTACAAGGTTGCGTTTAAAGATTGAAAATAATTTCTTCGCGCAAGGACTAGATATGTATATAAATTTACATGGAGATATATTATTTAAGCATTAAAATTCAACTTATAGACGAATAAAGTCTTTCCGTTATTTAATAGTAATTTAAATTCATATTTTTTACTGCTAGTTTTATATTAGATTAGTAAAGAGAATATCGAATTGAGCAGTCGGTGGCTCGATTTAGAAATATAAAAAGCCCTTGATGATGCGGGCGAAAATAAAATTAAATGAACGCCAGAAAGCAGAAATGGAACGAAGTGTCGCAGCCAGAACGTGAATAAACGAGAAAGGCGCAATGGAAGTTTCCTCCGGGGACGATGATACGCGCAATGTGCACCATCACCTTCGTCTCAACTCTGTTTATGACTCCTATCGTGTTGATTTCTGAAATAAAGTCAAGCGAGATCGGAATTTCCTCCCATTTTAGAATACGTCACCTCGTAACGCCATAAGAAATAAAACGCCATAAAACGAGCAGTTACATAAATTTCGAAAATTGCAAAATTTGAATATTATCATCAATAAGAATACAGATGCAAAATCAGCATGTTACATATGTTTTCATTCTATTAAAAAAAAACTCTAATGTATGTATGTGTGTGTGTATTTTGAGAAAATTTGATTTGCCTTTTAACATGAGTTTCGCCGAATGATTTTCTTATCGACAAGTTTACATAGGCATTAAATTTTTGCTCCGCTATAAGTAGGATGACACGTTTTCATGGAGATATGAATTTATTCACAGCTTATCGCAGAGAGACAGAGACAGAGAGAGAGAGAGGGGGGGAGGGAGGGGAGGGGGAAAGAGAGAGAGAGGGGGGAGGGAGAGGAACGATGACTCTCTGTATGGTAGTCAACGATTTATCTATTCCTATTCTCGTTCGAGTTGTTCCTCGCTCGGGTATTTGAGAAATGCAGCGTATAAAAGAGAGCCGACGTAACAGTGCGCGGTATACGAAGAAGAGTAATGGCGGATTGTCACAATATACGTAAGCCGTTACTTTAGCATCCATGGAACACTCATGGATAAAGAATTCAGTACCTTATCCACTTCAATTTAAAGCTTCTTGAACGTTCAGTGAACGACAAATCATTCGGTTGCACGATGTACGAATTTGTACGAAAAAGAGAATTTTGGACGCTCTACAATATTACGTGTCATATTGTTGTATGACATCTTTTTTAGAACTTTTAACTTCTTGTTAGACATTAATAATTAAATAATAATAAACATTATTTTTTTATTTTTCAAACATTTGTTTGAGTTGTATAACAGTAAAATTATTTATTAAACTTTGTTTTGTTTTGTGTCGAGAACTCGTTCTTAAAGAATGTGGCCCCTTATTTTAGTTATACCTATCCTGTATATATTATAGCAAAAATCGAATAAAATTTTAAGAATAAATGATTCAAGCTAGATAGGATGTGTGCAATTTCGGGATCCATAAATCTAAAAGCATTTTTGTCGGAATAAAGTAACTGATATAGAGATAGACATGTATAGATTAAATTCTGTACGAATGCATATAGTTAACTACGCGAGTGCATGTACAACGGGACGAAAGAGAGGAAATCCCGGGATTGTAAAAAAAAATTGGAGGTTGCGGTCGATATTCGGCGTGTGCGAAACCAATATGAGAGCACTTGCGGTCATTCCTCGATTTCGTACCAGTTTCTCTCATTCTAAGCGGAAATTTTTCCCGGCCCACGTTTGTCCATCATTCTCGTAGCCACGTAACGTTAATAACAACCGCCAGAACTAATGATGTTTACTTTGTCACCTTTTGTGATTTTATCCGCAATTTTCCCGACAATGAATGTTTTCACGGACTCGTTGCGGGAAGAATACGTTCGATGGCCAGCGCGGTTTTTGTAAACAGCACGCAGCTGATATGTGTCGAATGTGCGTGCTTGCCATTAGGAGTCACCGTTTAAATACCGTGCGACACAACGCTACTTGAAACGCGACATAGCGTGCGAGGAAATAAAAAAGCTGGATCGACGGACGGACGTAGCGTTGCATTTCGCGCCCGAGCGACGTGTCGTCGCATGTATTCGTTTCGTTTTGAATACCTTGCATAAATACGATGGTAACATGCTGGATATACATAGCAACGAGAACGTTAAAAAGAACGATAACGAACATATTGGCGAAGAGTAAATTGTTTGTGCATGCGAATTTTACTAACCCGCAAAAAAAAAATGCAAAAGAAATATAAAATAGATAATAATCGAAATATAACTACACGAGTATAATACAATCTAGAGACAGTAACTCTCTTACGTTAATGTGTTTGTTCAAAGTTGATCATTTACAATCTTTTCATGAATACGTTTTGTGTTGTTGCCAACAATTAGTAAAACTATCTAATCATATATTTATTTTAAGTCTACACATTGGATACCTACATTGTGAAATATTATGATACGCAAAAGCAGATAAGTGGAGTGTTCAAAGCACATCAGATAAATTTTATTTTTATAGTTAAATTTTTGAATAATATAATATAAAATTTAATTTACATTATTTATATTCTTATAAGAAAAAGGAATGTAAATAGACTTTGAGACTTGTAGGCAATTTCTTCTTCTCAGAACAAGGTTTTTAAGATAATCTACATATAGAGTGCTGTAACTACCATATCTAGCTATCTATCTTAAAGGATAATATAATAATATTATAGATGATTAATCAACAGTAGGAGTATATTAACGTATTATAATATAATTTAACAAATATTACCATTAATTGTCACATATAATTTAGGCGGAAATGTTCAGCAACAATTCGTCCTAAACTAGTTTACAGATTATTTTATATTTCGACACGAATCGCGCGAACGGGTTCATTTATATTGCTTTATGCTATGGGAAATATAGCGACTAATTATCGCAATCGATCAATGTCGTTGCGACCGGCATAGGAAAATTAAATTGACGCTCATTCCATTGACATTAACCAACCATTATCGCTTGAATGTATCTCGATAAGCGAGCAGTAAATACGAACGGAGTAAATCGGCCAAAGTGATACAATAAACGTAGAGCAAAATTTAATTTTTTGGAAATCCTCACGCTACAAATAAATGTTACGTTTCAGATATATTCGCTCGGATCTCATGCGAAATTTGATTCAAGTTAATTTTCTAGCTACCGCGTGCGGCAGTGAGGAAGCAGTTCGGGTCCTCTTCCAAGAGAACGTAATAAAACGTAAAACCGCTGAATGCGAAATGCATTCTTTCTCTTTCTTTCTCAAAGTGGATAAAGACGCACTGGAAGATGGCCCTCTTTTTCTTACGACAACCTTTCGTTCGTACATTCTTGAGTGACAACTCTCATTACGAGTCACGATATCGCGATAAAGCCGCCGGATGTCTCGTCACGGATGTGAGGCCATAGTTGAATTTTGCGCTGTGCTTTCCGTTCGCAGAGCACATCGGATGAAAAATGAAAGATTTAATGAAGCAGATCATCTGGAACTGACAGCTGGATGTAAAGGAAAGATAACGAGACGGGACGGCGGAATGTTGAATTTAAAAACCATTTTAGCGTAATTTTGCGCTTATTATTATAAATATAAAGGATGCTGATAAATTCAAGTCCAGAAGCGAGATGGCTGGTGACAATATGACTAGATTCACACGTTATTTTATGTATAATCCTACGAGAAATTGTGGAGAGAAAGGTTGATTGACAGTGACAAATAACCACACGCCAAATGCGAGACGTTTCGAAAAATGATTACAGTTTAATATCAACCTCCATGCGCGCCAATCATTGTATGAAATATACATTATGCTGAAACGTTAACGTGACGATACAATTCGCACGCAAACTTTGCATTTCTCGATGTTATCCTGAAAATGTCATTTTTTGGCAGTTGGTGAACGTTCTCTGTATTTTGGCTGGCTTGTTATGACTTTTTGTTAACAACTCACTTAATTAAAAATTCCACCAAGGGAAATAAAGTCCTAGTAGCAATACCGAGTACTCGCGAAACGAAATCTGCAGCATTGCGTAACAATTCGCGAGCGTGCCATGTAATACAGTACGCACTTGCCAAGTAATTGAGAACGATCGTTCGGCAACGGTGCGTTCGAGCGACGAGTTGTCGGGTTGACGAGCGCGCGTGCATTTGTTGATGAATAAATTATCGATGCCCGCCGAGCCGAGCGCGACTGGTCGATCATGCTAAAGCCAACCGTTTCCGAATTTTTATCGATAATTAAGTCGGATCTCGGGAACTCGATACAACGAAATTGTGAATTGCCCGTGCAACGACAGGGAATATTAATGGTGTTGTGTCGCGACTTCGTTACGGACAAGAATTAATTAACGAGAACGCGCGCGATGTAACTGACCGCACGAAAGGAAGTCTGAAAGGAAGAATAAATAGTAGTACAATTAATGAAATGTAAGAAACTATGAGAACGTGTTACGAGAGAAGTAAAACACACACACGTGTTGTGTGTGTGTGTGTGTCGTCTAACCATAAATTCTTTTTAATTTTTCACAAATGCTAAAAATCGCTAATAAATATTATCAGTAGACAATATCGATCTAGAAAACATTTAGAAGACATCTAGAAAAGAAGTGATTTTTCTTTATATAAACATAAATCGAAAATATAGAGCAAAAATTTTTCGTATAATACTTTATTTTCGAAGAAATTGAGTTTGAATATTTCTACGTCAGCTGAATTTGAATTTATAATTTAAAATAATGTAATACGTTTCAATAATCTATTAATTTTGTTAATTGAAAAATTGTGTTAGAAATGCCTATACAAAAAACTTTTTCTATATTTCGACTTATTTTTACATGAGAAACACTTCTTTTCTAGCTATTTCCGGAACATCCGGTACATATAATTCTATTTCGTTCGCTACGAGAAAGTTTCAATCTAATCCTCACTTCCCTTCTATATCTTAGTCGTATCGTTCTCTGTTGCGTTTTTTACCGAGCAGTTTCCATTTTCCAACAAACCCTTTTTCATGCAAAAATTGCAATTCGCATATAACGGACTTCTTTGTCTTTGCAAGATTTGATTCTTTATTTTTATTCTTGCACCAATTCGTGTTACATGTGTATCACGTATTTATATTATACCGATAACAATTACTCAAAAAAGAGCTTTTTAAATATTTTTATCAATTTCTATGTACTTTATCGTTAAAATCGTGAATCAAACGCTGGGGTGTATTTATCCAAATGACAAAATGTCATACGGGCGGTATAGACATAATGCTGCATGTCATAAATAACCGACGAGAGATTCGATAATACAAAATGACCTGATTAAATTAAACGTTACATTAAATTAGATCAAACATACGTTTTTACGACGTGTGCACGGGTGTTGCGATACGTCGAGCAATTAATATCTACGGCAGTCGAGCGTCCGCTGATATTAAATTTCCGATGCTTACGTGTAATTTACAAGTGACGTTGTTACAGAAAACGCAGAATATACGAATTTTCGCGCTATGAATATTAATGTCGCGACAGATTATTAGAAATAACGCGCGCTCGAATATATACGCCCGCTGGCGTAACCCAGCGATTCCAGGACAATTATTCTCCCATGGCACCGGTATCACGTTTTCATTCGGTTTAAGCTGATTTAATTTTGCGCCGATGCATAAAATTATAATTACATCGTTGCGATCTACGGGCTGATTCCAATCTACTGCGCGCGTCAAAATGTCTCAGTCGCTCCTTTAAACAATTTATCTTTCGGAATGAAAAAGAAACGCGCGCATCGAACTTTCGGTATCATTCTACGGTGCAACTTCGATGCAGTTTGTTAACGTCGTAGTCGTCGACTGTCTCGACGCCGATCGATATTACATAGAAAGGACGTGCAATAAGCCGCGCGTAAGAGCTGCACTGAATTTCAATCACTCGATAGTATACCAAGAAAATAAATCGATAAATCACTCGGGCGACGGAGGCTTATCGTAATCGGACAACGCCTTTCCTATACGAGCCGGTATCTTTTGTTTTCAGCTGGGTGAAAGTACGAAAGTTTCCGTCAATTTCGTCTCCTTACGCGATGCCCGCGTACCGACGACAACGACGTCTGCACGCGTATTGTATGCCGGCGCCGCCGTTTTCTCATTCCCCGTTCTCGCTCGGGACCACCCACCCCCTTGCCACCCCCATGAGGCATCTCTCTTTTCCGGAACTGCTGCCAAGTTCGACGTCGTGCCCGCCACAACAATGCACCGAAAGTTCCATGAACTTCTGGTTCGTATACCAGCGTGCATCCTGTCCTCTCGGTACCGCGCGACAGTCGGCCATCTTTCAACTCGTTCGTCCCTTGAAGTGTGTTTCAGTGGTTACCTGACTCGTAGCAAGGGAGACGAAAGGTCATCGCGTAGTCGAAAGAGAATTCCGTCGACGAACTGAATCGCACGCGGTGTTAGAAAGCGAGTCGCCTTCATCTTGGAATTTCTTAACCCTCTGTCAACCATGCGGAATTTTGTTCTTCTCGTCAGTATCCTAAGTCTTTGAGTTTCAGTATAAATTCTTATATTATTTCGAATTGTAAAGTCTAAAAAAATTCTTGCATACTTGCAAAAACTTTAATAATAAGTTTTTACTATCATAGAAATCAGATTGTATTTTATTTATTTTTTACACAATTTTATATTTAAGCCTCCACCAGCAATATTGAATTTTAAATTCACAATCGATTTCTTTATCGTAAATTCAGGTAGATAAATTTAAATTGTAAAAAATAAATAAAACATAATTCAATTATGATACTCGTAATAAAAACTTGTTAAAGCTTTTGCAAATGTAAGAATTTTTTCCGATATTTATACAATTCGGAGCAATATATGCAAAAATCTGGACTGAAGTTCGAAGATTCAAGTTGCTGACACAAGGGAAAAATATCACGTTGTCGACAAAGAGTTAAATTTATCTAAATTTAGATTTATAAATTTATCTATCAAAATTTACAGTCAAAATATATTTGTACTAGTCTTATAACTAGGCTGATGAAGGATTATAAAGTTTGAATATATAGCACTTAGAAAACAAGAAGTTTTCTAAATATTAAATGTATTTTCAGGCAGAGAGGAGAGAGAAATAACGAGTATGCTTGGCGACAAACGTACACCGCAGAATCAATTAAATCGGTTAACCATTAGTAATCTGAATTAACAGATTACTAACGTAATTGTGCAAGTTAATCCCTTTAATAAATCCCTTTGCGCCACGCAAACAAATGACTGTATTATGATGAAGTATTTTAATAATATCCTATGCTCTCGGCTAATATATCACAACGAAAGAGAGAAAGGAAGAACTAACAAAATAAAAGAACTCTGCTTATGAGCGGCGGTCTGATTTACTTTTCGAAATAGTCGACCGCGACGGCAAAAGAGCGGAAGCGAATCTCCTGAAGACGGAACAAGTGCTCTTTTCACATTTTTCGTGACCAATGTAAAGGACAAAAAAATTCTGCAGTACAAGTCTAATGAGGATTTAAAATTAAAATGCAGTTTATCTCCAGTCAGAAAAGACAGCTCTTTTCGTCATTTCGCGCTTGCCTCTCACGAATCTATCGTTTCTTCTTCTCACGACTCCTTTTTGACATCTTTATGTTTATATGTGACTAGATTATCATTGGATGTCTCAAAGCTCTGAAGATTTCGACGCGGATTTAACTTTCCTCCGCACATCCACCCTCCGAAAAATGAACATGAATCAAGAAGATTCACATTCTCGAATTCTACATTCTACCTTCTCGACAGCAACTTCCTTTCTTCAACCCCCAAGACTATAATATCCCAGCCGCTTCTCCTGCTTCCTACACCCTATAGCCTGCGTTCGATCGCAAATACGATACAATTTCGACGGAGAGAAGACGAGGGTGGACTCGACCGGCGAATGGAGTTCGATATTCTGTCTGACGCAGCGTGGAAGTGAGCAGAAAATCGAGCCTGGTGACACGTGGGAAATCGTAGCAATCGATTTCATATATTCCTATGCTGGCGATCACTCGTGAATTCTGAGAGTCATTTTTTACATCCACTTTTCCACACACACACGCAAGGTAGTAGCTTCACCAGTTTATTGGAGTTTGGTGCGAATTGTTTTAAACAAATTGTTTCAACAAATAAAAATGTTGTAAATATAACACGAGAATTATAATATATATTCGCCCCGAAGTTAAAATGAAATAAAAGCGATCTTGATAGAATAAATAAATTTAATCAAATAATTTTAATTAAGTCAATAATATATAATATTAAAAATTGGTATTTTATTCTTGCTCCATTTTTATCTACATGAGAAAACATTTTCTTAATCTTAACATTTGTAGACGTCTTCATTTTTAAACTTCTTTTATAAATATCTATTATCTTTCTTGAGTGTATCATTATCTCATTTATAATTTTTATATCATTATATTGTACATCATCCGTTCTAACTGCAAGAATACCATACATCATATTAAAACTGACATCTGATTGCATTGAATTCCAAAGTTTCTAGAGCTTGCAAATCAAAAACTTATTTCACGTCGTGCGCGTACTTGCATCGCTATTGTCTTTTAGATTTTATGCGCGCTCGTGTTTTATTCATGTCTTACACGGTCATGGCCGTGCGCGTCGACAAGATTGGATTTTATTTGGCGAATTGTCTGAGAGAAATTCGACGGTTCACGGAAGCAGATAGGGTAATCTTCGTGACATCCAGGAGAAATCAAGGTAGTCACTTCCAATATATTCCTCCGGCACACAGTGATCACTCACACATTCCTGAAATCCTTTCCACGCATGTGGGTCATGCGGTTCGCTGAATTTCAGCCTGCCAGAATTTCCTACTCCAGTAATCGAGTTGCGCGACTGTACGGGACGGAAATGATAATAGAAATTGATATCGCGTCTACCGGCGAGCCTGACGGCAAGAAAAAGGATCGACATCCGCAGAACGGGAAAAACCATTTGTTTCGACAAATTTCAAGACGCAGCGCTCTTCGCAGTGCATCGATATGAGACAAGATTAAAAGTTTCATTCGTTAATTTGTATAAATAAAGAAAAGTTTCTAGAATCTATTTTTTCGTAGTTTAATTCAATAACATTAAGAAGTTATGCAAAAACAAGGGTTTAAATACATATAGCATCTTATTCCTTCAAATTTATCTCAAATTGAAAACTATCTTAGAACTTTTTCCTCATCAATTGTAGAAGCGATATCGATCGCAGTTTTCCGTAGCGCAAAACATTTTTCGGACGAGAATTCACGTACGAACGAAAATTTATCTTATTTCTTCGTTCTTAGTTCGCGGTATTGTTCGCGAAATCCTCGGCTAGGTTTTTGGTGATTAGTCGTTCCGACAAGGCAAACAAGTGGCTGTCTTCGTATATTTCTGTGCGCATCGTCGTGTCTGGTGGGGTGGAAATTTCCTTGCAGTTGGCATGCTAAACCGGTGTACACAAGCCGCGGCCAAGTGGATCGAGAATTTAAAGGTCGAATAAAGTTGCTAAACCCGACGACGGGTTCCGAAACCACATTTCCTAAGGTTTAGCATTTGGTTGGCATTTGCGTCTCGCGCCATATAAGATAACACAAACACTCGTCGGAGAATTTCCGAACGGTCGAACTTACCACACGCGAAGTGCAATTTTTGGCCCCGGTCGAGAGGGCGCTACTTGCGAATAATTTTGCGAGAATCGCGTTGCCGATTTTCTTCACCACGCTTTCACCTCGCATTCCCTATGTCCCCCGCTATTCCCCCTTTGCACGAGGGCTTTGCGCCTCGGCCAAATGCGCTTGATTCCGCATGCAAAACCGCGAATATCGATGTCATGAATTTTCAGTCGGCTCCAAACCGAAGATCATTACGCTTCAACCTATCCAACGGTACTCTCCCAACGAGGAGATCTACATGCCATTTCGCCCGAAATAACATGTTTTCGGGGCACCTGCAAAATCAATCGATGATCGCGTCCGTACGTTTCTACAATTCATTCGATTCGAAATATGCTTTTGCCTGTGAGAGAGAGAGGAAGAGATTTTCAGTTCCATTCCGCACATATGTTACACGAAAGCCCAATTTGTTGTACATACGCAAATCACCGAAACAATTAACGGCGAATTATGTCATAAAAGTATAATTTTCATGACACGCATCCCCTGAATACGTTGCACGACACAATTTTCGGAAATGATGACAGTTTGGAAAATTTATACAGTCAGTGGAGAGGCAATATCATAAAGTGTCGCGCGCCACGATGCACGTTTGAAACTTGGGCAAACTGCGATATGGACCGCCTGATTTATTTCATAAGCGGCAATACGAAGCGCGCCGTGGCGGGCGCGACGTGCCATTGTATCGAGTTTTCAAACGAAGAAACTTGCCGCTGGTGGTAGTTCGATATAACGGCACGAGAAGAACGGCGTTCGGCGTGAACGCGTTGGCGCAAGAAGACCGGGGCACAAAGGAAAATGAATAATAGAAGGTGGAGCAGAGCATGTAGGACGCATATCGAGCGATAACAGCCGCCAACAGTGAGAGAAGCTTATCGTTTTGAAAGTAAAACAGCGCGCGTTGAATATTGAAGGGAATTTGAATCTCATTTGAATACATCAGCATGATTGGTAAATTATTTTCTCCTGTGTAAAGTTTATATACACGAGACGGTGTCTAGGAACAACGCGCGCGAACAGCGCCGGCATCGTCTTGTATCAGTCCCTGTTAACACCGAGAGGCGCTTAACGCCGAAATCAACTGCCATGGCTTTACACAAGTGCGCTTTACGTCATCGATCTTGCGAGCTAGCAAATTAAGATGGATACTTTGTCAGAATCTATTTAGCTAGCATTCAGAAAAACTATAGAATGTAAATGACACCACACAAGCTTAAGAAAATGCCATCTTCAATAAAAACGTTATTTTTTATCTTTTCCAACTGTCTTAATATTGATGTAAAATTCTAAATTAAATAAAGATATCTCCCCTATATAAAAAAAAACGGGTACATACCGTATTTTCTACTTGCGATGCATTGGCGATTATTTTCTTAAAAAAAAAAAACATGATTTTGTTATTCATTTATTCCAGAAACAGCGACGCGAGGAGTTGTGATACCCTTTCATGAGATCATTTGATGAGACAGACCGAGACTTGGAAAGGGGAAGCATCGACGCATGTACCCCCGTCCTCTCACACACGCACGAGCATATAGAAAGTACGTAAGTTTAATATCTTCGTGTACCAAAGCGCACTAACGCGTCGCAAGACCCCAACGAGGGTAGAAGTGGAGTATAGGGACGCAAGGAGGGCCAAGATTATTGCTTCAATATTGCCCGATGTCAGGCATCGTAGTTACGTCTACGTATCCGCCCCAAAACTACCCTACGGCACCCTCCCTGTCCACGATACTCAACAGTAGTACGTGCTAGTGCCACGTATACACGTGCAGCACGTATGCCGACGATAGTTGCACGTGTGCACCCTCGGCGACGTTGCGCCGTTATTAAACTATCTCTTACCAGTTGTATCCCCATAAGCTCAGGTACCCTTCATCCAATTGCCTTCTATTTGGCATGTGAAATGGAAGTCGCTCTTTATGATTCGAAGATCGAACGGATGGATATTGAGAATTCATTTTCGGAGTTACCTGAAAATTGAAAGGATTATTAGAACATACATATATATTAGATTTCTCAATCATTTATCCAAGATCTTAATTGCATTTTGATATAAGTTACTTGAAAAATTAACGACGCGACATATTACATGCATTTTATTATTAATATAACGTAATTTATAGAATAGAAAATCTCCAATTTATAAGTTGAAATGAATCTAAACTGTAGACACTGAATTATAGATTGAAACTAATAAAATTTATTATACAATATACAGAGAATAATTATTGAAAAATTACAAGACTAAAAATACCTAGCTAAATTACAAGACTTTTCCTTTAATCTATTCTAAAATTTATTAAACGCAATAAATTTATGTTCATATATATAAAGTTCAGCGACAGTTTTCTTAATTGTTAGAGAGACAAATAATGGCCTAGTTTACGAACAAATATAATGCATTGGCCGTGTAGGAGCTGCAGTCGTGGAGATAAAGCTTCAACTTCATGGAAGCAGCTTTGCTCTTGAAATATTGTCTACGAAGAGAAACAAGAGAGCTTCGCATACCGAAAGAATTACGTATGCATGTCTCGTGAATTTCTGGATCACAACAGAATTCCTTTATTCAAAAAACAAATATAGTGCCGTACATCTTGTGCGGTGGAACAAACAGTAGCGCGTCCATGAAATTGGGATGCATCTACTATGTTAACATCTGCGACAGTTCCAAAACGTTTAACCTTTTTATAAGAATGTAAGCAAGGTTTAATAAATATACTCGTAAAAGAATGACTTACGTATATGAATATTTAAAATTCATCTAGGAAAAGGAAATTTTCCTTGATATCTGACTACCTCTTCTATTATATGTTGTATTATAATAAGCATTCATATTGAATTAATTATACAGGAATAAGAGATCTTTAAAAAAATATAGACTCGAATATATTTTTCAAATTATGATGTTAATAACTTACTATTATGTGTGTTAATACGATAATTTGTGCAATTTTAATATATTAAAAAATCCAGACTAGTTAAAGAATAGATTGTGATTGAATTGTTATATGACTTCCTCTTTCATAATAGAAAAAAAGGTACGGAAATTAGATGCATTCAATTGCTGCTTGTGCTTTCTTTTCGCGAATTCCAATCGCCGTACAAGTACGTTACTAAAGGGAATCATGTTTGATCAATCGGCATTCACGGAAATGCGTTGATTTAGCAATCAAAACGGAACAAGAGAAGGAGAAAGACCGACCGCGCGGTCAAGAGACGTACAAGGAGAGAGACGGAGAGACGGAATGCCCAACATACGCCGTCAGTAATTACAACGGCTACAACGGAATCATTTGTTTGTGCATTGTTGCCGCAAAGCATTGTTGCACAGTGAAATGTTCCACCATCAATGTCCATCGTGCACACAGCTACATCCTTCTACCCTCTTCCAACATGTATGGTCCTTGCGGACTCAAACGCATTGTACACTCTCTTGATTCGGCCTGTCGATGCATCTATACACATACACACACACATACACAAATACATAATAAACGCGCGCCTGCGTGAATTGTGTCTCGACAAACGCTGCATCTTTCAATCTCACGCGGAACCAACTGTTACGTTTGCATGCATACGCTTTCGGAAATGAAACACGTGAAAAGCTGACCGATTCTGTAAGTAGGTATGTCGCATTGTGCACAAACAGAACGAGATGGACATAACATCGGGATGGACGCACACACCGGATACTGTGTACTGGGACGAATTAATATTTACAGAAACATGGGTGACAAGTCTTCTCTTGTTATGAAAGCGTGGCGCATTTAATGATATTTATTATAGATATGAACATAATTATATAGTTTCCATGCTTGGGAATTTATAATTTCAATGAATTTCTCCGATATTATTTATCATATTATTTGTGCTAATGCTGATACATTTATAATTTGTTTTAATTATAAATAATACGAAATCCTATACCTCTCTATATGTATAATATTGATACTCTAATATAAAATCGTGTCTCAAGTGGGAACAGAATACCATAAACCAGCATTGACTCCAGGCAACGTACCGATTGTACTGAAAAACGGATTTCGTTTTTCAGTACTAGTTCTATATTGGGCCAGTATTAAATAAACAACATTATGGTACTCTTCCAGCGTGTGAATCGGTATTGAATAATAATACCGAGCTAGTATATTATTAGTAGATTTTAGGTATGATATCTGTATAGAAATTAATAAAGAAATGTCTTTACATATCAGTACAGGAACAGTATATTGCCGATATATCATCGATATCATATTCGTACTGAAATTGACAGAAGAAGTATGTCAAGCGACAATACCGAACCAGTACATTGCTGGTAGATTTTCAGTACCGCATCTATATTGAAATTGTCAAAAGTAACTTATCGGGTATCAGCATTGAAACGGTACATTGCCAACGGATTATCTGTGCCATATTTGTATAGAAATTGGCAAAAGGAACATGTCAAGCCACTGTACCGAACCAGTACATTGCCGGTAGATTTTCAGTACCGCATCTATATTGAAATTGTCAAAAGTAACGTATCGAGGGTCAGCATTGAAACGGTAAATTGCCAGCGGATTATCAGTGCCATATTAGTATAGAAATTGGTGAATTGAACTCGTCCTTTGTCTCCTAGTAACCAAAATTTTATTAAACGAACTATAATCTCTGAATTACATGTATAAAAGTCAATGATATTCCCGTTTCGATAATCAGGTAAATTTTTTTAAATAATATATAATAATTAAGGTGCTCATTATAGTATTATATATTATTAATAATTATTTTAAATTATATTGAATAATTTTATTTTTAATCATGATTTTTTTCAATTAATTTTACAGTTAACCTAAAACATCTCATGCATTTGACTGTGAAAAACGTATCTGTTAGGATTGTTTTATATTTCCTGCGATAAATATATTTTAATATAAGAGAAGTAGTACGGATTTTTTATACAATACTAGTACTGTGTGTGTTATAATATTATTAATACAGAATCAGTACTGGTACTTATAGTGAGAAGTCAGTATCCCTAAATGTGAATTTTGATAAAATCATTATTGCATTCGTTTGTCCACTGTTTGTCCACGTTTGTCCACCCGTTATTTTCATTTGTCCACCCTCCAAAAAAAAGTTATACACAAAAAAAATTTTAGTACCCCCAAGTGATTACTTTCCATTATTATGAAAAATATAATAATAATAGGGTGGACAAACGAAAATAATGGGTGGACAAACGTGGACAATCAGTGGACAAACGAATGCAATAATGATTTTATCAAAATTCACATTTAAGGATGCCGACCTCTCAGAGCAGCTCTGAGCAGTCGGCATCCTTAAATGTGAATTTTGATAAAATCATTATTGCATTCGTTTGTCCACTGTTTGTCCACGTTTGTCCACCCGTTATTTTCATTTGTCCACCCTCCAAGAAAAAGTTACACAAAAAAAAATTGTAGTACCTCCAAGTGATTATTTTTCATTATTATGAGAAATATAATAATAATAGGGTGGACAAACGAAAATAAATTTTACCAAAATTCGCATTTAGGGGTGCCGACTTCTCATTGTTAGTACTGTTGCAGCATTATGATTCGGTAACCATTTTTTGTATAATATTGTTACTGCATTAGGTACAATATGTGTACTGATTTTCGGTATTATTGTGGTACTGTAATCCCGTATTGTAATACCGTACTATAATGGTACCGACGTTTAGAAACATTACGACACCGTAATCCCGTACCATAAGAGTACTGTATTTCGAGTCTTGGCCCGTTGCTATCATCCCAGTATTATATCAGTACAATACCAATACTGGCATCCGATATCACGCCGGTACTGAATACTAAAAGTTGGTACTGGGCCAGTATCTCGCCGGTATTGAATTCCCACTTGGGGTATTACACGTTAAATATTTATCTCTTTTCATCTCTCTTTAATATCTATCTTATATATAGATATATATATATCTTTTGTTAGTCAGATTACAATATATACAATAATAATACTATATATATATATGTATATATATAATAATACTAAGATGTAATTGATATTAACCGATACCAATGTGATGTACGATCTGATACCGAACAGACAGTTTGGAACAAGACTGCTATGTTTTACCTTGTTAAAATAACACAGTATATGAAAATAAATACATTTTTCAAGTAAAATTATATTGTGACAATTTTGCATGATTTATACCTATCAACGCCATTCACTCCGGATCAGTATAGATACATGAAAAATATATATTGCATATTTATCTTCTGTGGCAAAACATCGAGCGCATTTTTAGTTGTTGCGTTGATGAAGCAGACACATCTATTTAAACTAGCCAGCTCCTCGCGCTCCGATATTAATTCCGCTTCCACTATAGTGTCCGTATTGCGGTTTCACTGCTGCTAATAACGCCGCTTCCAACGAGTCACTCGTTATTTTTCTGTCAAATGCGAATTCCAACAAGGCATATTAATTATCGAAGATGCTACCGCAGGCAAAGCAATTCCCCCCCCCCCTTGGCGCGATCCCGACGTTGGCACTGCCAGAAACGCGAGTATACGTATTGGCTGCGGACTATATCGGCCGCACACGTCGAATATCCGATATCATCCAATATTTCATAATGGATATCCAATATTTACGATAGTGGACAGACGCCTGCGGATGTGCGATGTAAAAAACGATAGGGAGGGAGAAACGATAGAAAGAGAAGAGAGAAAAGCAGAGTAGAAATGTGAAAGCGGCGCGAGAGCAAAAGGGAAGCAACTGTGAGTGGTACAGCAGGTGTGAGAGAGAGAGAGGAGACGAGAGAGGAGAGCAAAGTCAGACGAGGAGAAAAGGACTCGGATTGATTTCTAGTGAATTTTCGATTGCGATATGATGAGAGAGCTCGTTTACAAGGATTGGTTCATATTTGGCATAATCGAAATCTGCGGTAATTATGCCACGAATGTCGGACATGATTGGAATTATATACATCGCGCTTCTAATTTTGGAAGTACACACATTCCGCTCAATGCCTCGACGCACATAATTACATAATTGTAAATATTTGATACGTTCGATTAGGTGATGAACAGAGACAGTATAAGTGAATGATTAAATATTCAAATAAGCATACAAACGTATGCTTCCAATATATGATAGAACAGACATATTAGTAAAATCATCAATGCAATCATGATTCAAAGGACAGATTTAATTGAAAATCTGGTATCAAAATATTAAAATCATTTTAAAAATTCCGGAATTAATCTGCCAATAAATACATATTGAATATATTAAATATGACGATGATAAGAAAGAGATATAGGTACATACTAGAGAATATAGATATGACGTGATGTAGAAATTAGTTATATTGCACTTTGTGCAACGCCATATCAGCTGTGAAAGCTTCGAGCGAATAAAGTGGATGGATCATTACCTAATAAAACGAAGTTGCACTTATATGTATAAGTATGGCTCGTATGCTAAAGCAGGATGTGTATAATAAGAAAGAGAAATAAATGTGCCTGTTTGCATGATGCCAATAATAAATCAAAATGTAAATATCCGAGCGAAAGTCATTATAATATCAAAATTATATAAAAATAGCTCCAAAATGATTATTAAAAGTCATTTTTTAATCAATCATGATTTATTTTGTGGCGTTTCGTCACGACTTCTTTAGCCGAACGCACGACAGTTCCGAAGGAACGCAAATAGATCCTCGACATATATATGATATACAACAAATAATTTAAACTTATAAATTTCTTTTGGCATTTCTCGATCGTCGTTTCTCTGTATTGTTCGTGGATTTAAAAAGAAATTCAAAAATTGTGTAATTAATATGTAATATATTGATGTAATATTTAAACGATCAATATCCGCAAGCAATAACCGGAAAATTCAAAATTGTAAATCGTGAGAGAACGGTAAATATAGGAAGGGTACGAGAGAACCATATTTTTGTAGATAAATAAAATTCTAGAAGGTGCTAACGATCGGCCGCGAGAACGTGTCGCGGAATCTACACAAAGACACGCTTGAATGTAGACGCGTTATTACAACTCTTAATAAAGACAGTTCATCTTGATAACTAGAAGTCCTGTTCGCACTAGTCAGCCTGCATAATCATTCTTTCCAAAATTAGACAAAAATATTACCTAAAATTTTAATGTCATTTTGACGTTATTGTTACTTGTTGTTCTGCTTGAACGTTTTTCTGAGATATAAATAACAGTGTATTTGGTTCCTAGAAACATGCCATACAAATTCTATTACAAATTGTTGTTTAACCATGCAAAATTTACCGAATAAATTTTCAGAATTATATATTATCCTTATTAGAATGCGGCACCAAATCGTGCAATTCAAGCTGACGCACTTTGTCTGCCGGTGCTTGCTTGAAAACGACGTTTCTATAATCCCAAGAGAAAGCATTCCGAGAGAGATGGTATTGTACGCAAACCTCCGCATAGAATTTGAGACGAATGAAGGGTAGAGAGCACCCCTTTCTCTAGCACCTTGCACAAACAGATTCGCGTAACCTCAAGTAAGGTCCGGTGCATGCTCTTCCCTCCTACATTATGAAATTACGAAATTCTGCTTGCAAGCAGAGCCACGCATTGTGAAAGATATTTAATGTCTAGAACTGGACCATTTTGCATCCCATTTTATTACGAAATATGTAAGACATAAATCTTATTCCTCACAATAAGAAAATAATTGTTCATTTAACTAAATTAATTGTTTATTTGATTAAATTAATTAATTATCTTTACTCCTTTCGTTAAAGAATTTAACAATGAGCCAAACATAATATATTTAAAATAAAGACTACATTAATTTAGTCAAATAAATAATTTTTTTTCAGTGTAGCATTTTTTTTTAAATTGTTACGAATACTTGGTGAGTGAAATATTGCACAATTCAGAGATACAAGTGTTAATATCGCTCATAAACAATCTATTATCATGCAACAATAGTATCGTTTAAGAACAATTTCAGCATGAATCTATATCAAATTTCCACATTAATTAACTATAGCATACACATTTCAGTATTATTCGATTACATTTTGAATACTTAATAATGCAATTGCATTAGAACCAATATAATAATATATTGAATGGATCACGTTATGTAAGAGATGCGAATTAATAGTATTAATGAATATTATATAGATCGAAGCAAGTTCTATAACAATATTTGTATTGTAAACGTTCGTTGTTTATATTATTTGCATTGGTAGTATCGTGGAACACTAAATGCGCTTCCGCAGACTTCAGAATTAGTTAAAGCTAGACTAAACTTGGTACTGGCATATACCATGCGACGCTGATAGTGCGATTTATCATTGATGGAAACAATATGTATAATGTTCCGTAATATGTAACTACAGGATATATCATATCAAGTAATTTCACTCTTTGTCATGTATAACTAACTCGACAAATCGCGACTTATGTTGCTAATGGCTTTTACTGACATAATAAAAATGTTACCAAAAAAATTTTTCTTATTCATATAATAATTATTTTTCAAATTAATATTAAAACCTTTCTTTAACGCCTCCTTCTTTTAACTCTTTTCAATTTTATGCGACTTTTATTCTCATTAAAAGACGCAGAGAAAAACGTACGTGGATCCGATATATTAATCTCTTTCAAAACCATATATATGTATATAGTCGTGGTTCGACAGTGATCATTCAGCGGAATTTTTCTTTTGAGACCTTCGCGACGATAACAAACCGATTAATAACGCTGGAAGCGGCACAAGTTCGATTAACGGAGGAGATTTGGAAAGGGGACATATATAGAAAGCAAGATCCGCGCAAAAGCCCCTGCCTTTTAAAAGAGCCGACGATCCTCGAACATTTGTTAAGCGTCTCAGCGGCGGACGCTTTAAAAACCATGTCATTTGTAACGTTACGACGAAGAAACTGTCTTCGGCGTAGGAAAGAGAATATCCTGTAAGAGAACGACATTCGAGACGTGTCGCGATTAATCCAAAAGGCCCACGTGGGACGAGAAAGGAGGACAATGAAGTAGCTCTCTCAGTGTCTTCTCATTTTTTTTTCATTTCTCTATGAATCTTTTATATACCCTTATACCAGCCGCCTAGCACTCATATAACCTGGCACGTAATACCGATGTGTGCACATACAAATAAATCATTGACAAAAGATCACAATAGAATACACGAGGTAACAAAAAATATATTTTATAAAAAAACGTAATTATAAAAATACATTGTATAAAATCGTAATTAAGAAATGTATAAATTTCTATATTGACTATAAAGAGCTAGATTAAATTAAACTTGCAGTAAGTTTAGCAAGTAATAAAAATATTTTGTTATTTATTCAAACAACTTCGCCACATGAAAATATTAGCACAGAATCGCTGTAATTTGAATTACATCCTGACAAACCAACTGAACCGCGAGCGGGAAATTTTCGACAATTCCGGGGCAATTATCGGAAACTGTTTCCGCGGCTTCCTGAACAGCGGCTCTAGATTCATTTCCTGTCTTCACCTGCTTTGAAATCGGCGGCCTCCCCATCCCATCATCCGAGGGTCGTGCGCATCACAACCGGGAAAGTTTCCTGCGGGTGGTGGATGGTGGGAACAATGTTACCGGATGCAGATGAGTCTCATTTCCCACCTACTCTCAGGTCGTCGTCTCCCTCGCTGATCTCTCGTCGCCACTGATCGGTACCACCGGTCCTCAACGACGATTCTCTCTTTCTTCTTCTCCTTCTCTCTCTCTCTCTCTCTCTCTCTCTCTTGCTCTCTTCTATTCCATCCTGCACTCTCTCCACATCGCTTATCTCTCTCTCTCTTTCTCTATTTGCCCCATTTGTGCCTTCTTGTACCAACTAGATAGTATGGGATTCTTTGTCACCCTGTGGTGTCGGACGTAAGGGTTGACCATTGGTTTATCGGCCGGCCTTCGATCGGTTAGACAGAAATGGGGAAGGACGTTTCTGCATAATCAAACTCCTTGTAATCTCTTTGTTACGACTTGCATTTATTGTCACGAGTCTTACATAGATCGTTTTACGAGAAGTTAAAATTTACGAGAGAAATTTTATATTCGTCACGCGATTGCTAGCGTGGTGTGATTACTTCTTTTAACAATATTAGGTCACTTAAACAAAGTTGTCGCGAACTGTTCTTATAGAAGACTGAAGGCCCTTTTTTCTTATTGCCTGTCGAAAGACAGTCTTAAACTCAAACTTTACAAAACTGAGTAGAACCAGTTGCATGCGCAAAAGTATAGAAACGACACAAATTACAATGCATAAGATTACATCGACATAAACACACTGTAAAAAATAAAATGTTAACTTTAACTCAAAGACGTTGAGTAGATTTTCTGAGACATGGAAAAATGTTAATTTTAACATTTTCGCATGTCTCAGAAAATCCACTCAACGTCTTTGAGTTAAAATTAACATTTTATTTTTTACAGTGCATATAATTCAAAATATGTAAATACTGACATCGCTAGTTTATCAAAGTTTATCGCCATTAAAGCCTCCTATATATTTCAGAAAATATAGTTGGAAATATATGAAGATAAAGGTTTTAATCTCACGAAGTAATGTGGCTAAATGGAATTTTATAACAACTCTAACAGTTCGTTGTAATTCTGTATTTATGGAACGTTAATCTTTGAAATTTTGCACATATTCAGTAATAATAGAATTTCATTTACTAATGCGTTCATAATTTAATTCGTCTTTTCACATGCCCACACGTCTCATGATTAATCGTATCAAAGTAATTCGTTATAAAATATGATTGTAATATCCATTTCATGAAATCCCAAAACTCTCGAGGACGTTAGCGCGTACTGTAATGTATGGCGGTTGCACCGTTCGCTGAATTTCAGGCACATTTCTAGGGGCAATCCTTTTAATGTCACGAGAGAAGATTAAGACTGCAATAGTCAGCGTTTAACAACCTCGGTAGAGTGAAACGACAAATTATGTCAAACGTCTGTAAAACGATTATCTTCTTTTTAAAATAAAGATGTATGTAAAAAACATAAGCAAAGTGAATTAGTAAACGAGAGCGAAAAACATGGTGTCACGTTAAACATCTGTGAAACAGTCGGTAGCATTGATAACTCTGCCAGCATGCGAAAATGGAGAGCAAACTCCAGTACTTGATTATATCACGGATATCAGCACTCCACTGAACTTTTCGCGATGGCACTCGTTAACGTCACTATATCATATCGGTTACATGTCTATTCTGTCAAGATGATTCTCACACTCGCCTCTCTCCAAATCGACAGGTACAAGATTGGTTTCCAAAGTAGTAACAGAAATTTTTGTATGTGTGAATGTACAAACAACTAGATATTTTGAGAATATTATACGATAATTTCTATCATGTTTACGAATATACTTTCTCATTTAATGAAATATCATAAAAGCATATTCTAGTAGTATAGACTGTATCAAGTTGAAAAATCTAAAAATGGTATTGTAAATAATCTTTGGATCAAGTATAAATCGCAACACCTATTATTCTCTTATTACATCGTCAACAAGACCCCAATATTAAAAAATCGATTTTTTTCTTCATGCATTCGTTTGCTCATCGTTTGCTCACTCTTAGTTCAAAAGATATGTGAGCAAATGATGAGGAAACGAATGTAAAAAAAAAAAAAATGATTTTTTAATTCGATACCAAAACTTAATTTTCGTATATCTTTTAAACTAAAGGTGAGCAAACAAAAATTCCAACTGAGCATTCGTGAGCAAACGATGAGCAAACAAATGCATGAAGAAAAAAAACGATGTTTTAATATTGGGGGGGGCCAGCTTCACACGGGTGTCAACAAGTTATAAGAAATTTTTTACACGAAATGAGAAATGTTACTAGCTCGTTATAAGATGTTAAACCTAACATTATTACCTTTCGCTACTTGCTCATATTTATCGTAATATCGTACTACTAGCAATATGTATTCGTAAAATGTACATTCTAAAAAATAGCGCTGTTTATATAATTCTTGCTATGTTGGTGTTAAATGTTAATATTAACACCATGGATTTTAAATCCACACCATGATGGTGTTGATATAAACACCGGAGATTTGAAATTCACATTATGTTGGTGTTAATATTAACATCAACACAGTGAGAATTATACACACCGCATGAATGTTACATAAATCCACATCAGAGGTGTTAAATTTACATCAATATTTTTTAGAGTATGGTTTAAGAATCTCATCAAAATTACAATTGGTTTAGTGTGATAGACAGGTAATGCGCATCTTGATTGTAAAATCGTCAATTTGATTTATATGCGCACCGTGTAGTACTCGATACAACCGATATTAAGATGGAAAGCTGATGGACACAGTAAACCAAAATCGATCGTATCTGGGAGGAACCAGCGAGCGAGCAACGAGTTTGCCGGTAGTTCCGGCTTGTCCGTTCGTAACTACCGCGCCGACACGGCCAACGGGGTGATCCAACTTCTCTCGGATGCAAGCCCGGAGGCGGTGGTTGGGTTATAAGTAATAGCTAAATTAACATCTTAGTGCATCCCCGGAGCGTCATCTGCTATCTACGGGCCGTTAGTGCCGTAGGAGAGTCGTAAGATGTATCTAAGCGCATCGCGTACACGCAAACACTGTCCGGCGAGTTCGCGAGGTAAAAGCATCGCGAAAATGCATTCCCCGCGGTGTTATCGCAATGTAATTTTCGCCGTCTGCGCTCATATACACTTTGGCTCGTCTGTGTAATAAAGCCCGATCGTATAATTAAAAAATAGAGATCTATACACCGCGCGTACGTCGTCGTGTGCAACGATATATCCAGTTTATGAAATTTTTACAGCAACGATTTAACTGCATCAGGGTTATTCGATTCATTCATGGTGTTCAAAATATACTATCTGTATAGAAAAGCATGCACGATATAAAATAAATTTACCTTGTTTTTCTGTTTTTGTTACGCCAGATAAAGTAAATATAAACAACGTTTGAATTTTTGGAATTGTAATTGTGCATGTATATAATTCTATAAATAGTCTGTGTGAACGCGTAATTGCGGTTAATGAGCACTATTAAATACAAAATATATAAATTATTGGAAAAAAGAATCGCAGTATTTCATAGATAGACTTAATTTATTTATTAGACAATTCCATATTCAATTTGTTAATAAACTTATAAATATAAATTTTAACATAAAGTGAATAATTAATTTCTTCAGATCTGGTTAGTAATTATTATTGAATTATCTGACTTTATTCCTTTAATCCTATGTATATATGTGCTACCTTCCTTGAAACGCCTCAATTAACTTCGTAAACTCACTGTAGCGTCCCTTGATCGAATTAGAATATCATTAACGCGAGATTACAGATCGATTTCAGGTTTCATGTCACTTAGTTTATACAGCAAGTTTCCAGACACTAACAGGGAACTGCTTTTACTGTATGTACTGCATTAAATATTAGTCTTTGTGAACATTGCGTAACAACTCTTTACCAAAAGGTAATCCAATAAATATATTAATTAAGAATTAATATAAATAATGTCAATAGATTTATTGTTTTGTATTATGAAAGTAGAACGTAAATTAAAAGAGATGCAAAAGTTAAGTATTTCGCGTTATAAAAAGTATTTTCCAGCAGATTGGCTCAGTAAATATTCACGACTTTAACCGTGCGAATTCCTTAAAATATCTCCGGAATTTTTTAAAGAGAGACGAAGTTATTTGCATAGACGATCTCGCAATGATTAATTAAACGAAGACAATAGGCACCTCCTCGGTTAGGTATGAATCGGCAGGCCGTTATTCATCGAGGCGCCTAAATTAATTTAATAATTCCGCGATTTAATACTCCCTCGTCGATTCCCCTTTGCCTCTTCCCCATTTTCTACTACATTCAGACATTCCTTTGTATTCTATTATGGAGACATACTTATTGTGCATCGTGCTATTATCAATAAAGGCGTATCCGCCTAATTAATTCGCGTCTATCTCACTAAATGACGGAAGACTAATTAACCGCAAAAATAAATAATTGAAGTGTCTTCGTAAGATCAGTTGATGTAAACCTAGACGGTTATATTTTACGCTACTTAGTAATTTGCTTTGACAGTGATTTATTATTACTCCGGCAATCTTCTGTAATAATTACTATAAATTGCGTATTATTTGAAAACTAAACGTTAAAATAGTTATCTATCTAAATACATTGGGAGGATACAGCTATGTGTAATAATAAAGCGTTCGATCGAAATCGAGATGCAACAAGAAATAGCAGACAGCCTCGTAAATAATAGTCCTATAAGTGTGGATACTCGTACAAGGACATCTTTCAGTGTACTCTTTTATTACGCTTACGCTCATTTTCTTCTATCATGGCGCAAATAACGGTACCGCTGTTCTGATAGAAACCGGTATTTCAAAAGAGTCTGGTCGTATAATATTTTATTTTGTGCCGGCGAATAATTGGCAAAGTCATGTGAAATATCGTATGGCGGATCTAATTCAACGGGTCGTTTTGATTGTAGCTAAAATATACACGCGTGTTCCAGTCGTTGAAATGGAAAGAATGTTGATGATAAAAACTTTACTTTGTCAGATACAGAATTCGTACTGATTTCACGATAAATTGTTGTAATTGTAATTTCTCCTACCGTGCATCGAAAGAGAGAAAGAATGCCGTAAATATAACTTCGAAATCGTGTATATATATATTGCAAGAATTAATACATTTTTAGCAAAACGACATTTCATTAATAAAATCCGAGTCACGGGTACTAAAATTTCTATTCAAAAAGTAGAATTGTGAAAACGCTAAAATCTCTATCTAACAGATAATAAGATTCTAAAATACATATTGCAATCCTGTCACATACGTTCACGCGCGTAAAAGAAAAATACTAATCGCACGGCTTACCGATGTACTTATACATAAATTTCTACTTGCGGTAAGAGCTTTCTCTACTCCGCCAGGTACCTTTCTCAGTTCCCAATGGGGCATAAATTATTTTCCTAATTACTGCCAAGCCGTGGATCGCGTGTTGAGGATAATCCCAGTAACTCTTCGCCGCTTTTCCGCCACGCCGGTTACTGTGATTAAGTTTGATTTTCAAAACATTCTCATTTTAAAAAGTTTTTCAGATACATAATTTACGTTAATAACTGTTAACAAAATTAGTTTAAAACTAATAAAAAATAAAAATTATCATTGACGCGCGCGCGGCGTATTACGATTTATTATATACATATACTCGTAGGTATGCTAAGATTATTTTTGTATTAAAAATATTGTTGTATAAAGTTAATTATAATATTTCAATAAATACAAACAAGGAAATTTATTGTAAATTGCTTCTACTTCAATCTAAATAATCTACCCCAGAATACACGTATGAAAGCTCTCTTTTTAAATTATTCTCATTTGATACGTTTAATTATCCAAGAGCCTCAGACTCAATCTCAGGCTTTGTGTCCTAAAAGTGACACGATGGCACTAAAGGTTAATCTCCCTATCCCTGTGAGAGTCATACGTACGTGCGAATTTTCATTTCGCTCTCATAATAGTATAAGTAAAGTAGAACGCTACAAAGGAAATAAATGATGTCGGAAATTGGTTATGAAATTGCAATACCAGTGCAAACGCAAAAGGCAACGCTAACAAGACAATAATCCTCTTCGCGAAAACTATTTCGTATTCATAATCAAAATAAAATTAGGTGTACATGAGTGAAAAATGTCGTATTCGATCGAGGTGGTTTTTCGCTCTTAATATTTCTTCTGAATTTATATAATTTCTAATTAAAGATAACGTGCGCCGAGTATTTTTGCAAAATAAATTAAGTATAATTGATTACATAGCAAAGAATCTTTCTTTATTAAAGTATATAAATAAAAGACGAAATTTGGTTTCGCTATCTTGCTTCATCTACATTAAACATGTATACGAACTAATTTTTATTCTTATTCTTGTTATTATTCTTTGAAATTATAGATTGCATCTTGCTACCACTTTTTGTCATGATTGCAATACTACTCATGCGTATACATAAATGCGTATACATAAATGTAGATATATGATCCGTAAATGTGTGTGATCCCAATGTATTGAGCTAAAATTTATGGATTCATTAGATCTAAATAATTACATAAACCGATCATCCTTGCGAGTAGCAGAGAATTCTGCTGAGTTATAGCAATATATTACTACTACTACTGCTGCTACATTTAGCGCATGCTTTATGGAATTACTTAAATATTAAAACGCAGCATATATCAAGTTTCAGTCAGACAGGTCTCGGTTGCATTGGAAGTTGTACACATAATTTATAATTCTACAAAGTACGTAAACGACGAGTAAATCTATAGCGAACTAGGAATTCTAACTGCCACCGGGCTTGCGTCTGCGCTAAAGCCTTACGAGTCGCAAACCACAACCACGCGTCATTTACTGAAACCCATCGTGACATATCAGTGCACACAAAGGGCAATGCACCTATGCCGTGAAACGTCCAACGACTTATCGATCCCACCTTCCGTATAAGACCGCCGGACGTTTAATAAAATACGAAGGGAGTTCGCGCGAGCGATGCACTTTCACGCTGCCGGCCGGTTGCACCATCAAGTGCATCCATGTGGGGTGACGTGCCACATCGATCATTACATAAAAACTCAAGGGGTACTTCAGCGAAGGAAAAATATTCAAAATCGAGCGCAATTTCGGCAATTTCGGCTCCCTGTACTTCCAGGAAACAGATATGACGTAAAGTAAAATTCAAACACATATGTATGAGGAATACAGTACAATAAAGAATAAAATCAATATTTTACGAAATGTCTCGGCTTTAAAATTAATCAAATAATAACAATAATTTAACGCGTCTCATTTTAATTATAATTTAGTGATTACATTATTATATTAAACATATTAGTGATTTACAGCATTGCAATTATTATTGCATGGATAAAATATTATAATTACTTGCAGATTTAGTCAACATATAAATATAGTAATTAATACAACGTTTATACACGAAGCAATCAAGCTCCAATTTAATTTACATTAGTTAAGATTAATAATAAAATTTTTACGATATTACTATTTATACTGATCCTATTATGAAAAATTATACTACGGACGTCACACACATAGCATAATAACTTTTTTGTCATAGTAAAAAAAGAACGTCTGATGTAAATATAAGCTACTTTAATTAACTGGTATTCAAATGCAAACAAACTTGCGTTCCAATTCGTCGTCAGCTAACCGGACACATAATATCTTAGAGGCACGACGAGAAAGCAGCTATGTAAGGCGAATTAAAGAAGGTAAAGTTGTGGCTTCTGCCATCGTAACGATGTACCAAAGTATGATAGAATTAACATGAATGACGTTACCGTAACTATATTACACGTAATGACGTGGATCGTAATTTTTTAAGATCTACCGCGCCGCTTTCAATTTTATCCTCGAAGATTATGAGAGTTTTTCAAGCAAATTTACGTGTGCAAGGACACACATCGAATAAATGAAAAATCAAGTAAATGCGGATAAACGCGACGACGCGTGGGAAGAGAGAGAGAGAGAGAGAGAGAGAGAGGAAGGGGGGAGGAAAATCGCAGTCATAAATAATATCCTTCCTTTTCGCAAGGTGGATTGTCCTCGGATGAGGGGAAGAGCGGAGTAGATTGTCGCTAGATTAAATTGTACGGGTTACGCGATGCTCTATAGAGAGCTCGAGGGAAAGTTCGAGAGTGGGGGTTGAAAAAAGGGTCAGAGGGCGGACAGTAAAGCGGTCGCAGTTACGGCCGGAAATTGGCGAAACTTTGCGGAAGGTAAATTAGCGGTAGTAATAAAAAGCGGCTTGGTGTTCTAGCCGAATTTCCTCGTCCTTTTTTTCCTGGGACAGGCTTTATTGCGCGAACCTCCAACCCCATCTCTCCGACCACTTCCGCAATGCACGACGATGGGAGAGAGCCCGGGGAGGAGCGGTCGGATGAAATTATGAGAGCGAGCTTCGTGGAGAGGCGCAAGAAATTCGCCTCTTCCTGGACCTCTCTCTGTTTTCCTCTTGCTCAGCGTTTAGTTGAAAAAACAACGATAGAACCAAAAACAATTTGGTTAATGCTCCCTATATTCACCCGCCTCTCAATAGCACCGATAAGACGACTGAAAACCTCCAATGCTTTCCCCCCTCCGCTGCCATATCGAAAAAGGGGATCATCCCCTCGTAATCTCGCTGGATTTACATTTAGAGGAGAGCGTTTATAGACGTAGGTTCAGACGAATATGAAGTATCCACAATGATTTCTCCAGCTCTCTTCTCCCCCGTCTTTTTTGTCCCGTCGTGCCCTAAAATATCTTCCGGAATATATCTATAAAAGTAGATCTCGCGAAGAGCTGTAAGTTTTTAAACTTTAAGAAGGAATAAAATCTATTGCTCAATTAACAATCCTGATACTTTTTATAGAATTATAATATTAAAAAATGAAAGAAACAGAAATGATAAACAATAATAAAAAGTACGTAGTTATATAAGTTTCCTCCATTTTAATTCTGAAAAGGAGTACTTAAACACAACAAATACTTATGAAATTTATTATTATGGAAAGGGATTATTTTTAGTTCCATTCGCTCTCTCTTCATTATTGCTACTACTATTATTACTAGTATTACTACTACTACTATATTATGGAACAGCCAACATGTTTAACAAGTTTCATGAAATCACCGCAGAATTTAACAATATTCAGACGAGATAAAATTTCAATGTATCTACATACACACATATACGTTATTTATATAATATATGTATTATGTAACATTATTATATCAATCCGAAATTTTGTGTCGAGCGAAATCCTAATTAGAATATATTCAATGTATTTCCGATTAAAATAGATTAAACTCATTTCATTCTAATAATCAGTTGGCAGTAATTATATTGGAGGAGAGCACGAGCATGTTCGGAACAGAACACTCTGGATTCTCTTTCATTTAGAATCAGTTCAAAGGTCAACTGCAAATTAGATTTAATCGCCGTTCAATTCTTGTAATCAATCCACTGTCAAATCTCTCCCAAGTGAGCACTTAATTAAACTGAATTCAATTTTGGCCAGAGTGCCCCGACTGGTTCGTCATCAGTTCGTATTGTTCAGTCTAGTGACGATTATAACTTATATAACGTTACGTTTCGTATCTCCTAATAAATTTTCAGAGAGTATTTCATCAGTGGTGAAATAAACGATTTGTGAACTAAAAATGAATTGACTCGTCGAGCCGAAAATTTTCATGTAGCCTCGTTACGGCGGTGGAAGCCGTCGCAAATTTTCACGATTTCCGTGTGAATGCGTATATACGGCCTGACGATTTATATGTGCATAGCTAACCCGCACACACGCACGGAAATTGTACTCGATACGCCGCATGACATGCTGTAAACGTATTGGTAATACCTATTACGTCGACGCACATTTCGTCATTAAATGTCCATCAGACTCGTTCGACGGTCGGAATCGAGTATATCGCGTCGATGAGCGCTTTTCCGGCGTGGAATGCAGTCTACTAAATTTGATTAAAAGACCTCTTGCGCGCACGGTAGCGTCGCCGAAGTGCTGTAATTTATTGTCAAAGTTCCTTTAATTAGTGCCATGAAGTTATTTAATACTTCGCAATAATGTTACTGATCTATTTCATCAATGTCGTACTTCGCTTTTAATTTCAACTATGAGCTCTATCGTGCGATAGTTTTCCTATATATAGTTTCATTAATTTAGTAAAAAGTAGCTTATCTCGCATTTAAATCTTGAATTTTGTCAATCCACAAGATTCTGTAATTGAAACCTTAATTTACCTAAATTTCATAACTTCCACCTTTCGCTCGAAACGAAATATTTTCGTCTCTGTCTCGCCATACGAATTGGCGATTTGCATTATTGTACAACTAGAGCGAATAATTGTGTTAAATCGTTTCTCGAGTGATCGGTCGACCACACGGGATTCACGTCGACCCTTCCATTCGTTCGCCCGACGACTGCCCGACAATGAGGAATAAAATGATCGTAAATGAAAACGGCCGGACGTTATCGTGGGCATGGGACGTATAGCGGTTGAAATCGTGCCAGATCGCATCTAATTACGAGCCTGTCGATGCTTATGCCCGAGGAAAATCTTTCCGGTTTATACGGTTACGTCCCTTGTCGTGGGGAAAAGCGCCAACAGACATTTTCTACCTCCCATCCCTTATCACCCCGTAAACCACCTAATACTACCTCGTGCATGCCTCTTATCCTTGTCCCTCGCTCGCTCGCTCCCTCATTCCCTTCCTTGACGTATTTTCCGTGGAAATGCAAATTCCGGGTCACCGACATCGTCTCTCAAACTGGCGATATATCGCATCGACGACATGGAAGGGAAGTGGATGTACGTGTGCGGAAAGATAGAAGCCACACCGTGAATATATCCCGAACGAATTTTTCCATATCCTTCCCGATGTCCTCAGGTAATCTCAATGAGACGACAAGGTCGATCCTGTGCGTGCGATAAGGAAAATTCATTGTTCATATCCGCTGAAGGGCTAAAAGTCGATACAAAACTTTAACAACGCGGAACAAGAACAGGAAGTGTAGTTTCAAATTTAATGAAGACGTCAGGAATGATCCAGCCAATTACATATATGTATATTACCTCTTGTTAACTGTAATTACATACATCTTTTGTTAATAGAGAATTCATAAAACCGCAAGTTGGCGCTATTAAATTTAACCATTAAGGAAATCGATCGTGAAAATCGACGTAACACTCTCTCGCACAGTCATGGCATTATAAATCACGTTCGACAAATACCGTTCATATAACTGTCTTTATCTACGCCGACGATTTTCTTCGAAAATCGCTATTCATGCCTTCGGAACCACCTGTCTTAGTCGCTTGGCGCAATCCGCCTCAAAGTGTTTCCACCTCGGCCGCATATTCCGTTCGTCGTCAAATGGACAACCGCGTCGGTTCTTGCAAATGGCATTTGAAGATCGCGTACGGCTATGAAAGGGATTCGAGGGTTGTGCCAGCCCTTCGTGGCGGTCTAGCACAATCCGGCGCAAATGCGGCGCGGTTTGCGCGGAAGGGCAGAGAGGATCAGAGGGGGAGGAGAATTCTTTCGGTTAACCGCAACGATAATCTCGAAATCGATCTGCTGCACGAAATGGCTTCCCAGTCTAATTCGAGGCGACGTGCATCTCGTGGTTCTCGCGTTACGACTGCCCGAAGTGGCCAATCGGGAACGTTGGTGTCTATTACCTTCCGGACTGCGCTGAATTGCGAACGTATCCCCGTCGCATTCGGCGCTACCAGGGATACTTGGCAATGACGGCAGCAATCCTGGGATAAGCACTGCACTTAACGCTTAAACTATACACTGTTAATTCATACAGCGATATTCATAGCACGTTCTTACTTTAAGATTGTCTTAATATCTTAAGATGCTAATATAGATTGGTTCACGACACCTCTCTGATTGGTTCATGACACCTAAATACTGAATTTAAGATGAACTTAAAATAAGAACTTACTATAAATGTTGACTATATCAAATGTCAAATTGTACCTAATTTGAATTATTTTTTTATCTATGTATAGGTCACCATTGTTCATACTCAATATATCGTATAATTTACTTAAAACAATGGAGTTAAAATTAACTTGAAAAAAATGTATTAAATTTGGCTTAAATTTAGTGTATTATTTATTAAATGCATATGTTAATATACATATTGTTTATTTTAAAATACGAATTGGTTTGATTTCACAGTCTCTATATATTTCTATATACTATATATAAGATGTCTGGTAAAAATCGTAATAATGTTTAAAGATTGATTCCCGAGATCATTTTGAGACGAAAATTTTAGTACCAAAATGTCAAGGCTATAATAGTTTTTAAATTATAAGCAATTAAAATTTGCGAATCATTTACTAATTCAACAAGTTAATTTTTAATTCGTAAGTACATATAGCATGGCTTTAAAATATTTCCAAGAAAATTAAATATTCGAGGAAACTGAAATCGACGTGTATATATTTAACGGTTTTAATGGCATCAGTTTGATACACGAGTTATCTGAAGAAAGGAGAGATAGTAGACTAAGTTTGCCTCATTTGTTCATCTTTGTTACGAAGTTCGCCATTTGGCGTAAATCGTGTTAATAATAAAACACCGATACGATGTCAGACTGTTGTACAAATTAATACATACCATTGTTTTCATTAAGTTGAATTTAAATAATTTAACTAAACTCGCGAGTAAAACTAACCACAACTTCATGAATGATAAATTAAACGAGACAAGAATCGCAGCTCGAACTTTTTTCGTAGCCGTCATAATATTTTCAGGAAATAGAGTAACGTTAATGCTTATTTTTGCAGATTAACCATTAAGTTCCAGCTCGTAACTGGCGTCGCGGTGGAAGAAGCATGGCGACAGCGAAGCACGATGAAGCCATTCTTCTTTCCCAACAACAAGAAACGGCGCAAATCTTGGAGAGTTAAAAAAGAATAAAAATTAATTACGCCATCCGTTAATTACGGAACTTCCGCGGAGTAAAAGCGAAACAACAGCCATGTCTCGTGGCAACTTTTGTTGAAATCGAGTTTCATGAACTTGATTAGACACTCCGCGAGTAAATTGATAAGCTTGATACTGAATTGTAAGTATCGAATACCGTGGAAACGAACTACTTCGAGACGAGGTCACGTCGCAATGGATACGCACGGAAAAATAAATCGAAGAAAGAAAGCAGAGAAAAGAGTATCGCAATTCCTCTGTCGATGCTGCTTTTCATTCCTTGGCCATTGCATTCAGATTTTCTTTGACTTCCAAATGGAATGTGACGTCGCGAATACTTCAAAGTCTCTTTCAAAGTTATTGTAGCTTTCTTTAAGAAGGTGACCTTCCTATTTTTGTAATTTCCGATATACAACGTTAGGAAACATCCTGCATTTCAATATTACTTATGAATTTAAGTTCGAAATGATTTTAAAATGATTTTAAACTTTCTCAATCTTTAAGTAGGTAGATGGTTTAAAAATATAGAAGTGGAGTTCTCAAAACACTTCAAAAAGAATTTTAATTTTACAGTGTATATTTTTTACTACTAGTATATAATATAAATTTAGACTTTTATAATATATTTTATGTTATCGTTAAATTTGTAAGTTATATCCTTATGAGACAGAAAAATGTAAAAATTATAAATTTTAAGATTTCCGAGCTGGACAATATTTTTTTCCTTTTTCTACAAAATAAGTTTGTAAAAAAAACTATATCTGAAGTGTGTATGTTGTGGATGACCATCCCATCTACCTACATAAAGGTTAATCTATATTATCTGCTTCGATCGATACAAATCTTGTTTCGGTTATACGCCGCGATAATCGAATAAAAAATTACAGCCTTCGTTAAAATTTATTGCGAAAAAAGTACTGCGACTAAATATCGATTCCTAGTTTAATATATAAACATGTAATATCAAGGGAAATATTCTATCGTGTTATGTCATTCGTAAACTGTTACGGTCCTATTTTTTAAGCTATGATTTTTTAATTATGATTTCCATTCATTAATAAGCCACGAATGTCTCATATCTTTTCGAGATTATTTCTGAACATGCAAAACTTTTTATTGTACCACAATAAATGTAATGATATTTGTATTCCTTTAGTCAGGAAAGACATCATTTAAGTCAGTTTAAATACGGATGTTTCAGTCTGATAGCAAACTTGCACTCTGCTTCCAGATCCAATGGTGAACTGATATCGCGGGTAATTAATCGCAAAATGCGCGAATAAGAAAAATGGAGAACAAGGAATTCGCGACCGAGCATAATGTAAATGGAAGAGTTATGTACAAGCTAAATGAAGGGTGGAAGTCGTGGAAGGGGAGCGCAATTTACTCCCCTCTCAAACTTTGCCCTCTTCCTCCGTGCGACTTCCTCCTAAGGAAAAGCGACTTCGAGAGGGCTTTCATCTTGTGGCCGATTCGCTAAGAGGAAAGTTCGCCGTATGAAAAATATAGCAACTAGACGATAATCAGGTAGACGCTACGTAGTATTCTTTTCTAAGATTACATCTCTTGTAAAAATCAGAAAAATTGAACAAGTAGATGTCTTTGCGCTTTCCTAAATGTATAAACTCTTCTCTACACAGTTACGTATATATATATATATATATATTGCCCCAGTATTATTTCTTTAACGTTCTATATGAAATATTTGCAACTAATTTATTGTGCCACATTTACATAAATTTATTTAAGTTATTATCATCATTACGCTAAAAGAATTATTGCCATTGTCATAAATACAAAAGTGAAAAGATTACATATTAAAGTATGTCGTGATCATAGGATAATTTTTAATCACAGAATTTTACAAGTACAATAAACAGAAATACACAGATAATGTTTGAATAGAAAATGCGCAAATTTGCACAAGAAAACATTTATCTCGAATAAAAGATTTTCTTTACAATTGTAACCCGTATGCGATGTAGCGCACAAATGAAACTTTTTACATCGAATACTGAGCGGTAGCGAAATCTCATTTCTCAACAAAAGATTTCCTGCGTGATGCAATGAAGAAAAGAACAAAAAAAATCACTTTTAGATTTGGGGACAAACACTTCTCACAAGATTAATACTGCTATCTGAATGCAAGCTAGTGCACAGGATTTAAGCGGTTTGCGAGAAAGAAGTATCGATATAAAGCTCGGATGGAATGGTCTTCGTATTGAAATCGAATTACTTTCTGTAATTTCACAGAAATCGATTCATGAGATTAAAATGAAAAGTAAAGAAAAGCTTAATCGAAATTTACAAGAAATTTTATTAAGGACATTAAGTTACACGATTTAGATCGTAACTGTAACGATGCGATATCAAGGCTCAATATATTCGAATTTCTATCAGGAAATTAAATAAAAAAACGCCAAAAATTAGGTAAAACAATTATTCAGCTACAATATGTGCGCGGCTACAATGAGAATATTCGTCCGTATATTCGTTCGTAACGTTAATCGAATTTACGTGTCAAAATTCGAAAATGTTCTACACAATGTCAAACATTGAAATATATATGTCTACTTAAAGTTCCATCAATTTTAGCATTCAGCTCGTCTGAATATTTGGTTTTCACACTCTTCAAAAATCTTCAAAAATACACACAAATTTTCGTATCTATTTTTGCAATCCAAATTCATAGCGAATCTATTGATCCTCCGTATTTTTATTTTTTCTTTTTCCAAATGTAGCGTATGCACATGAACGACTCGCGCTTTCGTTCCCTCGAATCGATTGTATAAGGAAGCGATATGCATATATCAATGGAGATCTATGGCTATTCAATTCAATTTTCACAATGGTTGCACCTACAATTCTTTTTGAATCTCTTCCGTTTTCATGCGTTCCAAAATTTCTATCTTTTCAAAGATCGGTATTTTTAAGATTTTTGCACATATAAACCATTCTGCCTATATAGCAAGTTAAAGCTCGCTTAATTTATAGTAATCGGAAATAGCATTAGTGGCTAAAATTTATTCATTTAATGCATGCGTATTTACATTTTAGAGGTATGTTTATATTTCATTGCCATAAGCTTATAAAATTATATTTTCCTTCAAGCGTACTTTATTCATCTGTAATCGAAGTAACATTCTCGTCCATACTAAGGTCCAAAAATATAATATTCGAAGAATATTCTTCGTTACATTTTTGATAAGACAACTTATTTAAATTTCATATGTGCATCAAAAGTCAATAAATGCTTCGAAAATACGCATTGTCGAGGTGAAAATGCCAGACCGCATCTCTCTTGGTTCTTCACGAAACGCACAACAAGCACGAATCTCGCACTCTCTTTCTGATTGTGCAGTTCAGGCACATTTCGTCGGTGATTTTGCATCCGTTATGAAGAGGACGGGGGGAGAAACGCGTCAGCGTATGAAAACGACGTACGTTCGTACCCGCCGATCGAGGACGATCTATGCCGTTCTCACGGTAGATGCACCCGCGATGCACTTTTATCCCGCGCCTCGCCAGCTCTCCTGCCGCCAAGTCGGATCGATAGATATTATTTCCGGCCTGTGCACGACACGCGTTGAATTCACAATGCGCTTCCGCGTGCATGCCGCAATGCATCTACCATAATAATGCCAATGCGTTTCATGCACGGGCTATACATGTGTCTCTCGCGCGTCCCTATTTCTGCAAGCCTTATACTCAAGATTAAAAATGATTAATCATCGTTTCGACACATCGTCCTGGATTTTCGCTACATGGCACGATAAATTATGAACTATAAGATTATTTAATAGTTTGACGATTCGAACTTTTCTCAAACTAGCGTTTTCTAGCAGAGATTTACCGTTTAACATCTCCGAATTTCTCGAAAATACGAGCGAACTGTGTTAAAATGATAGAGAAGTTAGTTTTCCGAAAGGAATACGATGTATTCGTCTCCGGCAAAATGGATCTAACTTCGCTTCCGTATATAACCTTAATCCTATAGGGAGTTGACGAGGTTTGCAGTTCGCATCTTCCATTTCGATTAGAAGATTTAAGTACGCTTGCCATACTAGATCGCAGTATTAAACTGCTCTAAAATCAATTACGCAGATTCGTTCCTTTAATAAAGCGGCTTTGATAATTTCTCATAATTTCCGATTTTGCGATTTTTGTATTCATATAAAAAATAACAAAAAAAAGCTTTCGCTCTGACAGCTTTCACTAAATATGTTTTACAATGTACAAGACTATGTAATATTCAACACCAATCATTTCTGGATACGTAATATCGCCATCAGTTATATCGCCATCCTCCTAGCAATTTCCACTTCAATTTCCAAAACCGACGGCAAACGAACAGCGTGTCCGGGTCTATCTATTTGTTCGGAAAACTCATTTGCCCATTTTTAACTGGTTTTTCTCCCCAAACAAAATTCGCGCTTTTAACAAAACGAAAAAGAAGTTCCTGCATTCTTCTTCGAAGCATCGTTAGCGTGTACGAAGTTCATGGACGGTGCCGTAAGCGAAGATGGGTTTGGTGAGTATTTAATAAAATGCCTGATTACCAGCCATAATTCTGGAACCGCGAGTCGTTAAAAACAAGCGTGCAGAGAGCGTCGAAAGTCCCACACGTCATTACTGCTGACAAATCGGCGTGCAAGCCGATTCGAAAACACTCATCAATTCTCGAAGGAGCCGCATATAGCAGGCCCGCTCATCGACGGTGCCACCGGGAGCCATTAAGTTTCCCCCGGAATAGCCGAAAAGCGTCCTGCGATATGCAGAGAACGGAGGACGATATGTACCAAAGCGCTTAAATTTAATCGGAGAGTGGAAATTCAGGGTGCAGTGCGCGAGCGCATCGACGGCGACATGGGAATAGGCAACGGTACGACTCGGAGAGGGGGACAGTAAAATTTATTATCGCGTCAATTAGAAATTGATGGAACGTTGGACGATAATCGATTTAGGATCGAATCGGTCCACCTCGAATGGCCCGTTTTGCCCGCCTCCGGGATAGTTATCGTCCCGTTGTTCAAACATTCGCCAAAAATATGAAAACCACGGTAAACGCTCCTTTCGTCTCTTTTTCCGCGCGTTAAAGTCCAATTCGGAGGGAATAATATTCCTAACGTGTTTTCTAACGGTCCACTATAACTGAACTAACTACCATTGTGTTTGTTCGCGCTTTTTTACAAGCTGCCGACATATACCGAAGCCAAGTGAATACAAATAACAGCTACCCAAGTTTGATAAAAAAAAAAAAAAGATATGATTCGCGGAAAGCTATTCTTTCCTTTTTTTTTTTACGAGAAACTGTTCGAAAATAGTGTAACTAATAAATGTTCATTATAGGGTAACTGTTTCAATTATTGTAAGGTATCTCAATTACTGCCGCTTGTCCCAATTATAGTATTGGAATAACAAATATGAGAGCGTTATGTATTAAAAATGTTTTAACTAAAAATATTAAACTAAGATTACAAATACACACACACGTATATATGCATAACTATATAAAATTTAGTATGATTTTTTAAAATAAAATAATTAAAAAAGTTAGAAATGTTGCTAAGGATGCAAGCAATAAAAAAGCATTAAAAAAATAGATTTAATTTTAATTTAATTTATTGTAATGACATCATTATAGACAATTATTTAAGGTTTGCTTGCATTGCTGCTGGCAATAATAGCAGTAAAGAAGTCATGATTACATGTGTAAAATATGTATGCGCCAATTATGACCAACTTTGACTTAAGAAGCGGTAGATATTTTTACAAAGATATTTTTTCTCTCTCTTCTTATTCATGTAGAGGAGAAGATAGTATTACGACCCTCGTAGGTACACACAGGAGCCCTTCTTAATATCTTCGCTATTAAAGATAAAATTCTGATGATTAGAATTATTTTTTAAGTATCCCACTGCTATACTAATAATAGCCGGTAATTGTAATGCATTCTTTTCAAGCATTTCAAAATATTAAGGCATTTTGCTAAAATAGCTTCTAAGCATGTTAACTGTTAACAATTTCGATTTTTTCATATAAAAATAATTATTCGATAAGTCGAATGTAGCTCTACCGCTAACCTATATTTTACGTTACATATACCATCTATAAATTTTTAATACTAAATCTTATATATACCTATATGTAAAAAAAATTATATGTAGATGTATATATTTGCATACATTCTGCAATATTTTTTTGCAAATATAAAATTTTGTAACTAAATATTGTGTTATTTTAACAAAACCAATTCTTTTAATCTATTTCTATGGAAGACTACATTACTATCTTCTCTCTCTACCTAAATAGTATTACTACATTTTCAAAAAAAAAATATTGTACTCAATAATTCATAATTTTGAATCTATTTCATAATTTTAAATCTAAAATAGAGTGAACAACATTGTGACAAATATAATCGTTAACTATAATGTTAATAAATTTAAATTTAAATATTAATTACTAATATAATTATTGTGTGTATAAAAAGTAAATAGGAGCCATAATATCATCTTTTCCTCTAATAATTAATGTATATATGTACTGCAAATTTGTATATTTTAGTGTGAGCAAGAAAGTCAGAGTTTGGGTAAGTATTGACTTAACCTACCTAATACACGGACAGTAAATAGAGAAGCAATATTAAGTAAATACATGTGGCAGTAATCGGAAAGCAATATTCAAGATATTGTCTATAATACATAGATTCAGTACCTTATGGTAGATATTTGACCTTTAATTACATTTAAATATAATTACTTTTTTAGCTTGTTGCTTTTATTTTGCGTATATTAAAGTTTTTTCTCAAATAAAAAAATAAAAGAGACAAAACAGGACTCTCTCAGTATTAATACAACAAAATTGTGTGACATCAAGGCCATTAGGAGTCCACGAATAATGTATAAACGTTGTAAGACTAAAGAGAGTGTATCAAAAGATAGTAAGAAAAAATTGATAATATACTAATACAAAATTTAATAAAATCACATTCACATAATTTTGTATTAGTATATTATCAATTTTTTATTACTATCTTTTGATACATTCTCTTTAGTCTTGCAACGTTTATACATTATTCGTGGACTCCTAATGGCTTTGATGTTACACAATTTTGTTGAAAAAAAAAAAATTATATACAATATTTAAAAAACTATAAAATAAGCATATCAACTGTCACTATGTGTTTAAAAAGGTATTAATTAAAGAAGAGTTTATGTGAACTCGCGCGATGGCGATTATGCTGTAATTAATAAAAAGTTAATTTTTATACTGATAAATGTAAAATATCTTAACTATTATAAGAACTTAGTTAATAAGATTTTAGCCATTTATCACTTCTAGTCGCGTACATCAAGTTAGGAATATAGTTAACCAGCTGTCGCATGGCATGTTAATTTATTATAGCTTCGATGTTTCACAAAGAAAATCTCATAGCATAGACCGTTAGAAAACACGTTTGTAAAACCGATCCGCCTGAATCCAGATTTACCTCTCTTTGTGTATAAAAAAAACTTCTCTTTAAAATCATGTGTAACGAACCGCAACTCGTCGACTATTTTCCATCGTAACCATTAATCACCAACTTTTTATTGGTTAATGCAAAGTACACACATATTGCGGCATGGTCGATGTAAATCGGACTGGAGGACTGCATTTGAAAAACAAAACAAATTTTTTGTGTGTGTCTGCGTGTATTAACTGTGCATTTTATCGTCATAACAAAATCTAAAAAAAGACAACACTCTGCAGCAGATTATAAAGATCCCTTGAATTTATTTTTGTCTCTTTTTTCTATCAAGAGCGGTAACTGTTACAGATTAAAATAAGCTGTCTATCGATCCTTTTTCGTTCTCTGTATCAAAAATATCCGTAGACACATTTTTTCGTTTTTTTTTTTCGCATCAATAAATCATTGCGGAAATTACAAAATGACAAATGCATGCCTGGTATTTAGATTTACTTGAATACGGAGGTCAAATCTCATGACAGAGTTATGCAGACGGACGCTCTCTTAATCCCCTTCGTACTCCGTTCTTCAAACCGGAGTTTCAAATCCCGCATCTCATTATTTTCCGACACAAGGACCTGTTGACTTTAATTGCATACACGAATATCAAGCCGTCAAAATAATCCTTCTTGATTTGACCGCGACTTTTCCTCCTGATTGGTTGGAACTTTGTACTTTGGGAGAGTTAGACACGACGCTAAATGACCGACCGAACGAATAATAAAGGGGAGAAACGAGATCGCGAGAGAAATCTCGAAGCCGATGAAGCCAACTTTACGACTTCTGCATGACTGCGAAGAGAAGGAGGAGACGCGAGGAGATGGGGCGTCTCGCGTCCGAAGTTCCCTATATAGGACTCAAAGGCGTGCCATTCCTATTTTCTCTATTTTGAACTGTCGAGAGGCCGACTTCGTCTCTACCCGAGGGCACCATACTAATTAGAAAACTTGGAAAGTCCCTCGGATCATAAGGATGACAGAGAGAAGGTGGAGATGAGAGGAGGTGAATAGAAGCGCGACGAAGACTACGTCGCCAAAGTAACGAGACTTTAGTGCAAATATTTGTCTGTAGTAGCGTGCGTTTGCGTTTTACCGGGCGACGCCGCGCCGCGCCGCGCCGTTTGTAACGCATACGGCAAAGAATTAAATTGTTAGTTAAATATCACGTTACGCTCAAACGTGAGCTTCGAGCTGTAAGCCCGACCGTAACTTATCGTTACTTGTTCCTATACGACAAAGCAGATTAAGCAGTGAGATCGATGCTCACATATACGTCTAGTGGATTACCGTAAATAATGCGCTTTCCGACGCGCGGTTAAGGAACGTTACATGGCATACGGAAAATGCAAGTCGGTAAAAATAAAGAAGGAATGAACGAATGGAGCTGCGGGAGTATCAGATGTGTGCACGTTATCGTACGGAAGGAAATGCGTATCGACGGGAATAAAGCGTCCCGCCCTCCACCCTAGGGAAACGTATTCACATTACTCACGTTCGAAGGCTTGCTTTCACAAAACCAAATGACGTTCTTCCTCGAGAACGATGTATCTGTTTCGAAGGATACGCGAAACAGTGGTAAGATACTTTGACGAAACAAAGACGTAACGAATAGCGTTATAACGAAAATATACGCAGTGTAAATGTTAACATAAAAGTTTACCATCAATCTTAACATCAACATTTTTTATTTGACCAACTTACAAATAGCGGTAACTGATAAAGCAATTGATTTCCAACGAATAGAAATAATAATTGTAAAAGTTCGAATTATATAAAATTGAGTTATTGCTATAATTAGCAATATAACGGAAGCTATAATTTCTAAAAATATTGTAGATAATTATAATTAAATATGAGAGAAATAATTATGATATTAATACAAATTGATATAATGATATGATACTACATATTTAGCTAGTTTGAAATATAATTCTTTTTCTATAAATACACTTTTATCTTGTATATACTTATATTTAAAAAATAAATGACTCATATTATCAAGCCACCGTAAATGCTTGAATAAATCTCCTCTGTTTTAACAACCTGCTTTATCACTTGGCATAGCAACGAAAGTTACTGGCTACGCTGTGCTCGCATTTTTTGTCTGAATAAAATTATTTTAAACTTCCTCTTAGGAGAAAATATACACGATGCTTCAGGCGCTTTTTATAAATCTCTGCCTGCTAGTAAAAAGAGGTATCTAACTTGGGACGGAGCCAATTTTTTTCTATGTACTTATAGAGAAATATTCTTGGAATTCAATAGAATATGCGGCGCTTACCAATTTCTCCTTTCTCGTTTCTTCAATCTTTCTTTATAATACAATATTTCTGCTGAGCTCATAGTTGCCTTTCACATCCTTGTAATCCGAAAACTCGATATATCATAAAATGATCGCATTAATTGTTTTCTCATACAGTCTTGAATTCACAAAATTAAACTTATACGTTTAATTATACAGTTTGATATGAAAAAAAGAACAAATCTACGAAGAAGTAGATCGCCACTCTTTTAATATCAAGCGGCTTCTTACGGCTTACAACGGTGACGAATTTAATTCCATTGAAAGAGTACTTTCAAAGTTTACGAAATGTCGTATCCACGAGTAGCAAATGATATGAAAATATTTCATTCTGTCTCATGCTCCTCAGTCACTGTTATTGCGAAGGATCCCAGCGATAAATCCAACGAAAAGTCTTGCACCGCGAAAATGAACAATTCTATTTTCAACAATGGTCTTCGATAAAACTTTACCGAGTAAGAGTACAATATAATCAAATGGGAAAAAGTTAAACTCGTTTGATAAAAGAAGGTTTTTATAATTTTATTGCAAGTCGTAATTAACACATTCACACTGCCCTCAGATAAAGCATCGGGAGGCAAAGTCCCATTTATCCGGTTCTCTCTTCGTCCGACATAACAAATCCATTACAGTGGCCATCAAATAAAATAACATATTAACATTTACTTCCTTTGACTGTTTTTTAATGGTTTTTTAAAAGAATCACGTCATGTAGTCTTTTTTAAAGGAATCATATTTAGAAATTGATGAATATTCTCAAATGTCACAGATCTAATATGTAAGTAGATAAATATATGTATTAGCCCAAGTCTACAATAGTTGTATTAAGCCTTGAATCATAAGAAATTAACCAATTATAGTTGAATACGAAGAGAATGATCAGCTATAATAATCCTAGTTAATTTCTTAAGGAAGGTTTAAAACTTATCACATACATATATTATAGAACCAACCTTAAGAGCGAATATAAAAATTTGACATCAGTGGGACTATTTTAAATTCAAATTAAACCATTTTAGATAATCCTTACGAGTCAAGATTAAAAATCAAGATTATCTCACTTTAATTGTAACTATGAATGTGAAAAATCAGACCATGTTCTAATTATAATAAGTAGGTATAATGCTGGCTTTTATCTTTTACCATATACAACACCAAATTATATACATAATTTTACTCATTTTATTGCTGGAATATTTGATGTCAAAGTGACTGACGAATTTACTCACTTTCATCGGTGCAACTTGTCTAGAACGTTGCTACAGAACATTATCAAAATCAGTCGGGCTTAGCGCGCACTCCGTCCTCCACGTGCTTATCTCGCAAATAAGCGATAACGAGAGTCGACTGCAACAATTTATCAAAACGCTAAGGTAGCAATTAATAATCCGCTCGCGGTGTACCGATGAAACTACTTGGCAGCGAGGAGAAAAACGATTCGGCAACCATTGTTGCATATCAGCACGCTGACGCTGAATTAAGGAACTCAATTACAGCGAAGATTATTAATATTCCACGATAGAGCTTAAAACACACAATGTATCAGCGAACAAGATGGTTGAATGACAAATCATACATCAAAATAGAACTAGCAATTTCGGCCTGCGGATGATTCAATGTAATAGAATCGACAGTGACTTGTTTGCATCTATTATATTTCACGTAGGTATCTTCGAATAGGACAATAGCCACTGTTCAATTGTAGTCTTCACTCGAAGTAGAGTCCGTTATATACAATTTCAACAAAAGTGAACACAATAATAGGATATTGGTGCTATTCACGTTATAACAGTAACAATATCAACGTTTCGATACTCCTCTCTTCAATCAACATCAGCATCAACCATATCCACGTTCCAGCCACTATAATATTACAAACAGATTTCCTGGCTGCGTTTCAAGGCGCGCGTTCGCGTATCCGAAGAAGCGGTATCACGGCGCAAATTTATGAAACTATGCATATGTAATACGTAGCCGGCGATGCGGCCTGAGGGTGAGAGCGAGCGCGCGTTACTGCGAGGGATAGGGAAACGGTCAGGAGGGGGTTGGGACGCAACGCAAAACCGTTCACCGTTTTTGCCGGCGCTGCGATATACAGCCTGCCCGCAAGCCGGAGAATTCCGCGGCATAAACAGACATGCAATTTTCTCGCCCGAAAAGTGGGCAGGATCCGCACATCCCTTTCGCGGCTAACGCGTCCCTCGCATCCCCATTCGACCGTAGTTCGCCGCCGCTCTCGACATTTCGTGGCATGTTGGCACGCGAATCACGTTCGCAGTTGTCGCTGAAGCAACATGCGGCAAAATCTGACCCCTTCTCGGGTTAGAGATCGTCGAGCGTTTGAGACCGCGAGGAGAAACAGCCGAGACATCGCCTCTGAAACGGTTCATCCATGCGTGACTACATAACGGTTGAAGTTTCGCATACCCATCTCCCGTTCTGACCCCTAATCCCCGGCTCCCTTGTTAAAATATCGTAATTAAACTTGTTCATTATACGATTAACCTGATAACGTGTACTGGTTAATTTGTCGCGCTTGTCGGTAGCTGCGCTACCGCAAACCAACGCGATAAATATTCATCGTGCGTGGTGTTAGCTCGAGGTCGAAAGTCATCATGTTCGCTGTACTTTCTTGCTGTACGAAAATAACAGCTAATTAAATTTTTATATCAAACCTCTTGAACTATGATGAAACTCTGTACTAATTAAATTTTTATATCAAACCTCTTAAACTATGGTAAGACTGCTTAAAATATCTCGATTGTTGGCATATACTAACCATTTTCATGATTCATGAGAAATGTGAAGGAAGAAGTTTGTATAATCGCTTTCTATTTAAATTTTCTATCACTCTGAAATCAAAATTCTTAAGTTTCCTTACTTTCGAGCTAATATACGTGTACACATGATTAATGATCAATAAATGTACTCAAGAGAATGCGTTTTATAATTATCGTCCCTGCAAGTCCATTAAACTTCGCGATTATAAATCTCTGGATACAGCTTCATTAGCTATTTTCTCGCAAAGCAACGTTAACCGAAAGCCGTTTGTCTAGATTTAGCTTCGCTACGACTTAATTGGTTTGACTGGAATCTCATTAACACTGTACGTATCGTACGTGTAACTTTATTCATAATCTTCAAAAGTTTATACTATAATATTCACTTTTATATAGATTTATATTAATCAAAGTTGCATATTATGAAAAATTAAATACCAGTAAGCTCTTCTTGTATAGAAAGAAAACGATTTTGCTAAAGTATCTAAAACTTTAGCTAAATATAGATCTGAAAATAATTTTGTTTGGATCATCAAAGTATAATAATTATGTAGAATGTTCAAATTGGTTGCTATAATGTTAAAACTTTTCGTGGCATTATCATCAATTTAAGCTTAAGCGTTCTATATAATTATTTTGATATTCAACAAAATTATTTTCAGGTCTGTATAGCTAAATTTGTTTAGATACTAAAACTGTTAATTCCGTGTAAAATTGCGCACTGAGAAAAAAATTATTTATACGACTAAATTATTATCGTTGTGTTTATTCCTTTCATTGGAGAATATTTATTATATTGGTGCGATATCTTCTGCACTTTTGATGACGAAAATGAAAATCATCACAATGGAGATGCATTTTACGATCACCCTCTGTATGTTTTTTACACCCCGTGACGTTTTGGCTGCTCAAATTTCTCACGTCACGGTGTCGTGGAAAATGAAAAGAACTTTTATTCTCGCGTTTCCGGTTCGAGTAAGTCGGACGATCCATCCATCCTTCCTTCATTCTTCATCTTATCTGAGCTTCCTTTCGTCGGGGCCGCACAAGCTTGCACCGAGGCAGCTCCTGAGTAAACTCCGGAGAAGGCGTGAGTAAATTTCAGAGGTGGCTTTTGTGAGCGCGTCGTGTCGGAAAGACGCCCCGTGTTCTCGACGCCGACGGATCAATTAGCAAAGGAGAGAAGACGATCTGCCTTTAAGGTAGATTTCACGGCGCACAACGGCGTTACTGCAAACGTTACTACTGCAGTAGTCGTTACTTTTATCGCCCATTCAAGTCTGGAACACGGAAATCGACCGAGGATTACGATGGTGGAGCGTATCACGTTTTGTTGACCTTGCTGCAAAAATTTTGAGAATTTCCGATACGAGTTGGGATCGAAAAAAAACTCGTTCCCTGCCACACACAGCTGTCAAAATTCACACGGATTTCTGTACATCTCACGATGTTACAAATCGAATATGCTATGTGTATCGTCAGATCCGCTTAAATCAAATTTCATGCGTTATGTCCGAAACATTGTATAATCTTACGAAAGTCGTAGTGTCTAATTTCGTTAGATAAAATAAAATTATAATGTTCATGTTTTATTACTTCCAATTTATATCAAGAATATATTCGTTTTAAGATTCATGTCGCAATGAGTGACATACTAATCCATATATTAAATACCTAAGTTCTAAATTTAATTTCGACGTTAATAAAGAAGAAATTAAAAATTCATTCTTGTGATTCCGATTTCAACGTTTTTTAATAATAAAAATATATCGCATTGAATGATGTGTTTAATTCGGTCATTTTTCGAATTATTCCAAGAGTCTATCCATCGTTTTTAACTTCACATTGGATTGCATCGTACAGACGTCACCTTTGCATAAATAATGCGAAAGCTGTCCGTGTAAAAACGGGGCAACAGGGACTACAAGTAAAGGCTATTTTTCTTCTTATCTGAGTTAAATTAATCCTTCCCTCCCTCAAGCAGTATCGATTAATTCGGAAGTCGCAACGATCATCCATCTTAAAGTCACACACCGCTCATCCCTTTACGCGAACTTCGGACAGTCTCGAAAAGCCGGCAGATTGCTTTGACAAGAACCATCAGGGAATTTATCGGGCAGAGATATTAGTCACGTGAAAATAGCGAAAGCTTGTACCGACACGCTATTCCTTCAACCCTTTTAGCAAGCGCTACCTATTCTCTATGGACCATCAAGGAAAGAGAACCTTACGGAGTTGGAGCGCCGAGAGAGAAGAGACAAACCGGGTTGATTTCGGAGAGGACCACACGGACGTAATAATTCCTTGGTGGTTATTCCTCTACCTGCTGGCTGCTACAAGCTACTCAGTGCAATAAGCATTTGCAATTCGCGAGTATGAAAGGATACGAGGTGAGGGGATAAGGCGGATTAAAGGCTAGTCCGGCAGACAACGCCGCAGGGCGCCTGCTGGGCGCAAATACTAAAAGCTTTATACTGCGAAAAAAATATCAGTAAATCCTGCCGGCTTGTTCCGCCGACGTAGAAATTAACGATGCTTCTTCTTTCACATCTTAAATACTAACTTTCCCGCTACCATAGCATCTACATATGTATATACATAGCTAAACACAAACATAGTTATATTTATTTAAACTCCAAAAGGTAAATGTATATTATGTACTATGTACACGAGTATATGCATGTAATTGATTTGCATATGAATGATTAAACATAGATATTTATGTACTCGTACACAGTTTGCCTCTTGCGCGAATTTCGTGTTTAAATGCAACACACACACATGATCGTCTATGTGTATTACGGAACGAATACTTCTAGCTAGCATCCGGTTACATTTTCGCGTATGATGCACACGAGAGCACCGCGTACACGTAAACACCACCAGTGCACCGAAACAACGGCTTTCTCGGGGAGAACTTTACGCGGCGCACACCACTTATAGCACTAACAGAAGGGAGTAGAGAGGAGAGCAATTACGAGCAGCTGCTCTCGAATCTACGTATACACATAGCGCGGCGAGTTCCAGAGTGGCTTTCATAAGCTCGACTTTAATCCTTAAACGCGTCCCGCTGCTCGTCAGCACCGGTAATACCCGTTAACGTATATCCGGGGATCGTTAGACGCGACGACGAGGCGGTACCGCGAGCGTTAAGACACGATTTGCGAAGACTTTTTTGCGCGTCAAACTGGTCGTTGACGCTTTATTTTCCAGCGTGTACCATCCCTATGTACCGAAATACTGAATACAGAACGACGAGACTATCGATTGTCAGTGATAAAATAAACTACAATGCGGAACGAGTTTTGTTTATTCGCATACAATAATTTATTGCCTTCGAAATTTTTCGAATACAACATTGTTCCTTTTGCAACACTTCAAAAAGCAATTACTAATTGAATAAATGTTTTTTGTTCAACATTTACGTATCATAATTCTAATGTTTACGATAAACATATATTCACATTGAATATAGAAAGCTTTCGCATAACGCGTGTGCTAATTTCATAATTATTTAGCCGAATGCACAACGGATATGATTTATTTCTGTGATCAAATTTTTGTTACATATAAAATAGAAATCATGATATAATTAGTTTACACACGTAAAAAATAAGATTTCAAAATTTCAAATATACTACATATGTTATAACATAATTAATAATAAATGATTAATAATTTAAAATGTTATAATAATTACACATGTTTGTTATATAATATTGCTTTGCAAATTGGTGACAATATGATAACTATGTATATTAGTAACGAGAAAATATCAATTATGGGGGGAAGTAATATTATAATAATCTGAGCCAAAGGAACTTCATAGACAACCTCAAATTCCTCTTAAGATGAACATAACTCGCATAACACGATATATACACGGCATCATGATTAATCAACGTCCCTTCGTTAGGACGATTGTAAACTGACTGTGACCCTCCGCATTCCAAATCATGAGAATTACGCAAACATTTAGGCATTCTAATTTATTATAACAACATCGCATACGTCACGTGCTAAACACAAGTCTGCTTACTGATAAATAGCACAAATTTAGTAACATTGCGCATTGTTCAATAATTAACTAGCAACATTTCTCATTTAAAATATCCCCGATGCTAGCATCGATCTTTGTCATCTTACTTTCATAAATTATGTAGAATTGCGTAAGAGTATTAACGTACGCAAATTACATTTTACATTTTGTCAAAGGAACGGAGTACACCAAACAAAAAGAGATGATAAATACATTTATGCAGTTTTAATCGTCCTTAAGAATGTCGGTTAAATAAACTCGGGATCTTAAAACATTACAACTTCGACTTTATTAAAGCAACAAATATGCCAAACAAAAGGATGACAATCATTTATGAATTGTCAACTGCCTCTAAGAATGTCGATTAAATAAATTACTTGCGTCGTTATATAAAGCAACATTTCTCATAATACGAGCGCTATATGCAACGAACATCCAGTCAGTGGTTTCTTGCGCCCTCGTCAGTTTGCACATATTAGCGTGGCTTTTGTCCCCTGCGGTTGGTTGAATACACCAACGAGATAGACATGCTGCGAATGGGCGGGCAAGCTGCTTTGATACTCTAACAAGCGCGAACAGCGCTTCTGATTTATGTGCATTATACCTATCTACATAATGTTAACTCTTTGTGCTCTAACAAGATAAAATTACGACGAAAAAATATACTTGACACTCTAGTAACGTCTCTTTGTATAATTAGTAAGAATGCACAAATTTAATATCAAATACAATATGTATGTAGTGATAAATGTAATAATAATAATAATAACATTAATTTTATCGAGTGCGTATTACTAGTTTATTGAATTTAGTAAAGTTCATTGAATTTAAATAGAAATATGAATGCATAAAAAGTTAAGAAATTTTAAAAAAATGTAAAACAAAATAAAAAAATAAAGACCACCATAAATTATGGAAAATAAGATAAAATGTAGAAATTAAAATTCGAAAAAAAAAGAGATAAAAAATCTGATATCTGATAATGAATTGGTGTGTATATACACTTCACTGTAGTAAAAAAAAGAATACGGCACGGTATTTTAAATAGCAATGTAAAAAAAAGAAAAAATTTTGAAACTGGACGTAGAATCAGAATAAAATTCAGATTTGCATTGCAAAAGAATGCAACTACATTTAATTTCATGTCATAATTAAATTGGAGCGCATGTAACATTTATGTCGCAAAAATACAGGATATAATAAACATGGTAGTTTTATATCGTATTGAATCCTTGCAAACGTTCGCGCTGTCATCGATATTTTCGTAAATAAAGTAATAATTATTCGCATCACTGCACCCAAGTAATTTCCAAGAGCTACCTACACGTCGAAGATTAATCTGGGATAACTTTCGTCGTTGGTGTTGCATCACACCATTATATACTCCACCCTCGACAAGGGTAACACAATTATATCTTAATTACACTACGCGTTCCCAAGAAAAGCCAGTTGATCGCTAAACTACTACTGCTAACCTGGTTTCCATAATACCATAGTTATACACACCGCGCAGCATTAATCTCCTTTGTGTAGCAAAATAATAGGAATTGATATCAGCTCCAGATATATGCATATGTGAAATACAGCAATTAACAAACATATATCAATCTTCTAAACGTGAAATTGCACAAAATCTTCTCATCACGAGTATCTTTCGTTGCGTACTAAATGCAAATAATACAGGAAGGAAGATTTCTCGAAGAAATCCGTGGAGAAATTCTTACGCGCAAATTTACTCTGTTGAGAATTTTATTTATACATATAAAGAAATATACTTCATAATCGATATTTTCTGTATTATCAGAGACGACACGATTTCTCGTCATCACCTACAAGAAATTGTGTATATCTACGATTTTGTCAAATGTCATCGCTTTACGCGATACAAAGCGACTTCGGTCTAAGCTAAGCTCGAATATCTACGTAGATTTTGTATGTTGGAAGGTGACAATAATGTGCTACCGATAGCATGAAAGTGGAACCCGTGCATCCTGTTCGAAAACCGATAAACCGGTAGGTGAAACTATCGCCTCTTTCTCGCCGTCTGCTGCTGCTAGAGGCTCGGCACCTCCATACCGTTCTTAACTCCCTTTCCGCTCTTTCTTCTCGCTTAGCTTTTTCACCTACGGTGCGGCACAATGTCTATTTACCATAAAATAGAGTTTCCAGCTCTCTAGACTTGCATTTGCCGCCGCGCCGTTTATTTCTTCCCCTTCTTATCGCGCCGCGGGCGACATACAGAAAGAATTCCGGAAATTCGCAATGGATGAAATCTCGAGTACATCTGACATTAGCTACACGGCAATTGAACGAACATTTTCGAAAGCATTTAGCAATCGCGCTGAAAAATTTTCTTATTTCTTCATGGTCATTATCTTTTTTGTGAGATTTCAATAAAAATATTTTTTCACTCTCTCTTTATCTCCTCTCAACACAATTTTAGAGTTTAAATTAACATTTTCTTTTATATATAATTATTTTTTAAAAACATCATGTTTCTTATTGAAGAATGTTTTTATACAAGTTTTAAATCACCGGCAATCTTTTTTGTGTTAATTTCAAATATAATATAGAAAAATATTTGTAATTTTTTCATTGAAAAATACATTCTTAATCATCTTTCATTGTTTTATTTTAGTTTACTTTACAAATACATTCGCGGATTTCTTTTACGTTTATTAAATTATGAAATATTAAATTAACATATGTGAATTGTTGTTTGAAAAAATATTATATATATTTCTGAATATCGTACTCTCATCTTTTATATATTTATATTTACCTTTTTTGTTATATAAAAAGAAAATTCTATATATGATATTTCTGAAAATGATAAATGTATTCTAAATTATTATTTCGTACTATAGTAAATATTTGTAAAAAGTATTTATATCTTATCATTATTGATTGTAGAAAATTATGTATGCAAACAAAACTTTAGCTATGTATGTATCCATTCAGAAATTTAGAAAAACTTGCACGCAATCGCGATACCAAAAGTTTCGCATTTGAAACTACGTAAGGAGAAAAATTTTTCGAACTTAGGAGGTGCGATTTGGATCAATATTGCAATCTTGTATCAAGACCCCTAAATATTCTCTCTTTGAAATCTGGGCGGCAATAAACGCGTTACTTTAGAGGAATGAAAACTTCCAAACACACTCCTCCGCATATAGTTTTCTTCGACTTTTCGCGTTCAGAGCGGTTACGATCGTCGAGTAAACTATAAATCCGCGTACTACGTTAAATATCGTACAGAAAGTTTAGTTTTTACGGTGAAACTCTCGTGTTTCTTTTGAGAAAAACAAACCCATTCACCAAATTTTACGTAGCGTAATATTTTATTATTATTGGAATTTAGAATTGAACTGATAAAATCTCTTTTTTAATAAACGAGTATTTATCTGTTTCTGTAGAAGAGAAACGGAACTAACATAGATAGATGAAAATGTTTCTATTAAATAAATATGAACACACAACTGTATTGGTTTACATTTACAATTCATACATAAAATTTTTTCAGCGTCACGCCACGCAATGCTGATGTCGTTCGTGCATGGCACAAAAAGAAAAGTTTCCATTTTCGAGTTCAAGCTTCATGAGGGGCGTGTAATTCGTCGTGTAAGCACATTGAGAAGGTAAGTCAACCAAACACGAATAGATCCCCAATATATACGCGGCAGTCACGCTGAACGTGAATTGGGACACGATGTTTCCTCTAGCCTCAGTCCTAGAGCCTCGAAAATGGAAAAGAATATATTTAGTCACGTATTTACAACAAAAAGTTGAATAGCTAGTTCGTGGGGTGGCGATGGAGACCCTCGATCTCGCTACCAAATTCGCAATCGTGCGCGACAATCGTTGTTTATTTGTCTTCAGGAAATGAACAACAGATATTTGGAAACGGGACGGAACACAGGTTTCACGTATTGCACTTCGTCGACAGGGATAAAATCGCACAAAACGGTCACTAAAAAGCGTTCAATATTTGTGTAGAGAGTAGAGAGGCGTTGGCACAAGTTTACAAAAATCTTTCGTTCATATCGAAAGCAAAGTACACTTTAGTTTCGTGAATTTATATACGCGTCAACTTAAGACTTCTCGCTAATATAACGCGAGTATACGAATATACGAACCTTGAGAAAAGACAAACATTACTATTAGTCTTACGATACGAATCGTTTTGAAATAAAACTTTGCAACTTATTTAAAACGCAATATCTTAATCTCCCAGAAATCACACACGATATAAGCCAGGCGGCAACTTCCATTCTCAAAGTAGAAGAAGGTGTGGCCGGAAGATTCAGATAGACACATTCTCGCTAAGAGATATATAAAAGAAGAAGTGACACAGAGTATATCGTACATAAAGCGGATCATCGGGGCTAGCGTTGCACAAACCCCATCGAGAGGACACTGAACGAAGCTTTCAATTTGCCGTTACAAGGGATTACGCCCACGTTCGTGCCCCATTTACAATTCACCGGTAGCGCGTTGAAAATAAATTGCGACCACGGTTGAAGGAAATATCCACCGATATCGGCAAGAGGCGAAATAAAGGGAAATAATATTAAATTTTAAAATGTTTGTTGCCACACGAGAAATTCATCTCACGTAATAAATCACGAGAGGATTGTTGCATTTATCGCGCCTTGACGTATTTAATAATAACTTTCCCAGTTGCAAGTTACAACATGATGATAAATAAAAATATCGTGGAGAAAACGTATTAAGTAGAAAAAAAATGTATGTTATAATCGATTTTGTTATTAGTAGAGAATGAATTTATTATCACATAGATGTCATATATAATAACTTAGGTAATTACGTGACAGATCATGCATAAATAATAAAAAAAAAAAACATTATGCATAAAAATATAAATTTTAAATATAGAATTGCGTGTTAAGTTGATCCATTATTAATTATGCAATATATAGTTTTGCGGAAACAATATAAAACTTAACAATGCTGAAAATGAAAGATAAATCGCTTGATAACAATCACAGGACGAAATGCGACCTGCAAGCGCTCGCTATCAGATGTGTACGCGATTATATCGCGCCTAAAAAAAATTTCACTCATTGTAAAACTGAATTTCTGCTAGTCAGCATCAACTCAAAACGAACTAACAGCACGCGAGATTGCATTTACGGTCGTTCGAAAGCGGTCGCTACTACATTGGTAGAAATTTCGGTTAGAATTTCGATTGTGCGGCCGAATAGTTTGAATTCGAACGGCGCTATTATGTACATGCTTCCAGCTGCTAAACGCGCGCGAATACCAGCCATAAAGTCTAACTCGAAACAGTAAACAGGACCAAGCTTCTTACGAGCATAAATTCAGCTGCATTACGCATTAAACAAAGTGAAATAGTTTGGCATTGAATACTCATCCAAAGCTACGATACATACAATTTGCTGAAGCATGACTGCGTGCCACTTATTATCAGAAAGAGAGAAAAATATACCTTTTTTTTTTATGTTTCCACAAAATGAATAAACGTCGATAAATGCTGAATTCGTTTATTTAAAAAATCACCATTTTGTCAGAAGAATAAGTTTAAAATAAAAATTTTAATCCCTTGTAATATAATTTTCGCCCAATTTCCGCGTTTAATTACTATACAAATTAAATCTCTTCGCGTAATAAAATTTTCAATGAATCCGAAATAGTTTGCCGTAATTATTTTCAACTTTGATTCGAATCTCGTAGATATGTCGAGAAACATGAACTTGACAGACTCACACACATAGTATTGTCGGTAAAATATTCTATGCACTGAAAAAATACACTAAATTTTAACAACTCATTTGTTTGAATACTACTAATTAAACATAATATTTACTAGACATAAAGATATATTTATTTAATACAAGAACCATTATAATTTTATATATTTATTTGATATAAGAATCATTTTTTTATTCAGTAAATATTTGTTTACTATAATAGTAATTGTTTAATTGGCACTGTTCAAATAAATATTCATTCAAATTTAGTACATTTTTCCTCAGTATATTCGAAGAAGCTCTAATTCGCGTATTCGGTCAAAGCCTGAACTACTTTGATATCGGTAGAATATCATACTTTCAATATACGCAGCAGTATACTGCGCGAGAGCGCGATTCAGTCTTCGAGCGACGAGCACGTATCGATGTCACGCCACTCTATGGTGTATGTATGCACAACCGATACATCGCACATTCACCATTTCCTTCAGCTCATCATAGGTCCCACTCCTCACAAGTACTCTGAAATACGCTCTCGCGGTCTCTCTCTCTCTCTCTCTCTGCACGAATTTCGTTCGAACATTGGAGCCAGCGAACGATATAATAGTGAGACTGTCTATATGCTTGGTCTATCGAGTAGATCGGGGTGTTGATGACGGTGAGGAAACGCTCGTGGAGGCGAGAGCCGTGTGACGGTAAGTGTACACGCGAACACAGTCCCGGCCGTTGGCGTGAATTAACTGGGTGCAGCTGCAACTTGCACGCCCATCCGCCCCGTTTTAGCTCTAACAGCGACAGAAGTAAAAGCGAGGGAGGCTGTGAGTGATCAAGAACGTGGCGTGCTAAAAACGGGCGCGCGCCCCCAGTGCGATATAATTCCTTTGGGCCGCAATGTGAGACTCGGTAATGAGTTATTATTCGGTACGTAAGGCTTCACACACCAAGAGAGCGGCAGCTTTAGCTCCTTTAATGACCACCATAAGTTCCCTCGGAATCGCGGTGAAGGATGGAGAGAAAATATTGCCGCTGGTTATAACTTATTTAGCTCGTTATTTGCAGCAACACAAGATTTATAACGGCCAGTTACGCGTACGATAAGCTATAAATACATTTAAGAGTGTAACGAAACTCTTGCATTATGCTAATGAGTTGTGCTCGTGAAGGCGATTTCATTGAATAATGACAGCTTTCCTCTTATAATCATATTTCAGATAATTAAATTCATTTATTTTGCAATAAGTTTATATATACATATACATGTATATAATTGATGCAAGAATAAAATGCCTAATAAAATATAGTTATATAGAATCATGTACCCGACACATGTATACGAAACCACGACGAAATTAAAAGAAAATGTGAAATTAGGGCATTTGAGAGCAAAGAAAGCTCTGTTATTATAACGTGAGCAATAAGGCTATGATTTTATAAATAAAAAAAAATCGACGAATTATCGTTTTTTGCTCTCAAATGCCCTAATTTTCCATTTCAATTTTCGAGAGTATTATTATTTAAAATAAAATATAGCGTAAAATCGCAACATTATCGAATATAGCCGCGATCGATAGTGACCCGTTATACGGTAATTCACATAAGAGCGTTTTGACTATAATGTTTGTAATTAGACGATGTTATAAGGTGCGGAACGGACGGACAATTTGCGTCAGGTTGACCAGAAATTCGGCAAGTAAGTTATCGACTCGTAGATTATCGGGCTGACGTGCCCCGCATGCCGAGAAGTCTCCGACTTACCCCACTTGGGTTATTGGACATTCCTTATCGCTCTCACGTCCGTTGCAAATTCTAGAGCCGCGTGGGCCACTGATTGCCCGATTAATTTCATTATGTATTTTGCTCATTTTTTTAAATTTTCATAACATAAAAGAAATCATTATTCTGATTTCTGGGGATAATTTGGTTTCCGCAATATGTATATGTTGTCGTTTTCTGTTGGACAAAAGCTAGCATTGAAAACCAGTTTTGCTAAAGAATCTAAAAATTTAACTAGATACAGATCTGAAAATAATATTTGGATCATCAAAATAATTAGGTAGGACGACAAAATTGGTAACTAGAATAACGAAACATTTACAGCATTGTTCATCCTACTTAAGATTCCTACAAAATTATTTTGATAGTTCAACGAAATTATTTTCAAACATAACTAAATTTTTAGATTCTTTAGCAAAATTGCTCTTTCCGTAAAGAGCTTTTCTCTGCCAAAGGATGGTGGAAATATATCATATCAGAGAATTATAAAATAAGACTATAATTACAAACTATCTATTATATAATTTAATTCGATTTGTTTGTATAATTTTATAATCTAAAAAGAAATAATATATATAACGTAATTATTTAACAGTATTATCAAAATAGGTCGGCACGCAGTATATGAAACTATTTGAAACAATGCGCGAAGCTATACGCACCGTACAAAATTCCACGCCCTACTCTCGAAAGATTGTTGAATCTATCGAGACACATCGATTCTCCTGGAGAGGTGTAGGAGAGGTGGAGTCCTCGAACTCGTAGCACCGCGGGGAGTTCTAGAGAGCCTTTCGAAGTCTCAAGACGCACGTATCGTCCGAAACGAGACGGAAAAGCTTCGAGGCTTACGCCTTTTCTTGCCAATGGCAAGATTTTTCTTCCGAGCCAATGACACAAGGCCAATGCAATTTCGCCAAATTGTTTTCTGCACAATTTCGCAAATTGTGCGAAAGACGAAGTAATATAGAAGTAACGATCTATCAAAGGAAATCCTCTTACTGAATGCCTTCCGCGTTTATCAAACACGGCGGAGAAGGTTACGCCACGACACCTCTTCCTAATACCGTTCATCGAATACGAGAGTCTAATTACCAAAAGAGGTCGGTACCGATGTTACGGATAAACGATTATGAGCCGAGACAAAGAGATCGCGAAGTGGCTGCCACACACAGGGGCAGCTTTTGTCCGCGCAGCCACCATTCAGGGCATTCACGCTTTGTCTACCATTCATCATCCCATTAGTGACCGTATTCCCATGATGCCGAACAAACGAAAGGTGCAGATGAGTCATTCTACCAGGAAAGTAAAGTGCATACGCCATTAGGAGACTCGATCTTGTATCATACGTTTCTTAATAAACTTTTATGTAAATAACATTGTATTTAAGTATCTATACGTCATTACATACACAAGTTTTGTGTTTTTATCTCTTAAATAAAATGCTTAGATACCGTAAAATGGAGTCTCGGTACTCTTTAACTCGGGCAAGATAACTTTAGTTTAATTTTTCCAAAATGCCTATACAGTATATATGTCTAAAATCTTTAAGACCTTATTGCTCGTATTCATCGTCAGTCTTGTATTTAAGGTTTCCTTAAGCTCATCTTTAGATGCTCTGTAATCAATAGAATCATTCGTAGAACATCTGAAGACAAGAGGAAGCCTTGAATGCAAGGGCTGATATAAAAATACGGGCAAATCCCTTGCAAATTTTGACTTAAGTCTAAGACCTCGTGTCTTGCAAATTTTGATATGTGTGCTGTTTAAGCGTTGTCAAAATTTGGGCCAATGTTATCCCATTTTATATATGTAAAAAGAGACAACGATATATTAACGAAAATTTTCGGAAAATAATGAAACCTAATATTAAAAGATGACATTCATCTTCAACTAATTGAAATAAGTCATATACTATTGTGTTACTTGAAAACGTACATATCATGATTATTCATAAAGTTAGCTTTACACAGCAAATGACGGAGCGCGTATCTCGCTGCAATACCTGTTTACCGATTTAATTTCTTTGGACTCAGTCGAGTATTCGCTACTCGATTTAAAATCGACGGAGCATCCGAGAGAAATTACGACGACGGAGCACGTCGCGACGAACTCGCACGTCCAACATTTATACGTCGGTCCGTGTCCGGATTAATTTAATGAACCGCGATGTTTGCATGCATGCCTACGTGCATTTAATGCCGATTCCGATAGCTAAAAAGAGATAGAAATAAAAAAATCGTGGCAACGGACGGTTGTCAATGTATATACGCGTGCGTGCATAAATATACGTGTACACACGCGAGCGCACATTCCAGCACACGCTCACGGCACTGTCGTGTGGTGATTATCAGATTTATAGTTTGCTCGCGGGTGGAATCGTTCGGGCGAGTAACGTCACATCGTACGGGGGAAAGGGTATTTAGACGTATAGCAGCACGAAACGCGGTGGCGGCAAAATGAAATATTTGCCGATATCGAGTCGTGCGCGCCCACGGATTTATAAAATATAAATATCCATCCTCTCTCAGCGAACACGAACGCACGTACGCTGATTGAATTAATCATTTCGCTAAATTGTTCGTAGATTCAAGCGCTTATCTGCCTAAGTAATAGACCGTAAATAGCATATCCAAGATTTACATGCATATTTAGTTCCAAATCATTTTTCATCATGCATGCTTTTAAAAGCGGAATATCGTTGACTAAATAACGAACAATTCGATGAACCTCCCAAATGCAATATCTCTACATGAATGTGTATTGAGCGAAATTTGTGCAGCGCAGGTTGTGCGCAGGTCGTGATCATTTTCTCATTATTTCTGCGAGATCGTCGGTTATTCCTTTACGTGACTACTGTTCTCAGAAACGAAAAAAGAAAAGACAGGACCTTCTTACGAGCAAACGCAATTTGCCTCTTACAATCAATCCCGCGAGTCGCCGGAAGGCTCGCTTTCCGGGAGATTGCATGCGACGAACAGCAGCGATGAATTTGCTTTTCGTAGAGACGACGAATATCACAGTCTGAGTCAACCATTCAGCGGAATAAACACAAGTATAGATACAGAGAAGCAACGAGAACGGAGTGGGAACGACGAGAAGAGGGAAATTACGAGGGGGAAGAAAAAGAGGGACGAGGACGAGCAAAAGTACGCTCGTATGTGACCCGATTACCTATTAACTTATCTAGATATCTAAATCTAGCGTCGTTGGCTAGAACCAAGCGTCAACTTTATCGGAATTCGTTTTAACAAACTGGAACGCGGTGCGCCGCACCACCAGACTCGCTTGCAAAACTGAGAATTGGACGAAAATTAGGCTGCGTTAATTTCAAGTTAGATTACAAAGCCGTGAAGCGAGGATCCTCCACAATGTGACGCACATTTCCCAGCCGAGAACTATGTCGATCGTAAATACTATTAGTCTTGTTATTACCATTCTTGTTCGTTAATGCGATTAAGATTCTTCAACGCGAAAGAGAGAAATGCGCGGAATAAGATGAAAACGGAATGCAAATTTCATTCATCCGATTTTCGAATTAAAACGCACGTAATAAAAAAGAGGGTAACGACCAATAAACGAGCAAATAATGGATGTTTTACTAAAGAATATTAATATAATTTATTCAACCCTCTTCAACCCATAAAATACAGTGCGGCGTGCTAAAGTATTTGTACAAGGTAAATTTTTACAGAATAAGTCTTATATTTATAGATAATAACATTTATTAGCAATTTTATACAATAAGTACGTTCTTTTTTAATATAAACAAAAAAAAAAGAATTTCTATAATTTTAAAATATTCTCATTTTAATTGATAACCTAAATTTCTCGACTGTACTTGTGAATATGGTACTTATTTAATTACTACGCATCTTTTTGACATATATTTTGGGAAATATACAGTCCATTTTATTATTTATGAATAAATTGCTAATTATCCAGGAAAAAATAACTGTCAATTAGTCTAATCGATGTTGAATTGGTGTTGATGTCATCGTATCGATATCGATTCGACATCAATTTAACGAATTATTTCTCGCTGCGGATAATGTCAACTGTTAAAATAAGATTTTTTTTTTTTAAACATATTTTCTCTGTACAGAATACTTTCTACACTAACTGTAAATAAAAAATGTATCACTCTACTTATTGTTAGTCTTCACTAATGTCTTAAAAAAAAAAACGCTTCATAGTTATTACATTATTTCATAATATTATATAATACAACAATGTGAGCTTTCAACCTAATTGGAAAAAAATATAATCTAAAATTAAATGACAACATATTTCATACTGAACAGAGAACAGTGTATACGTGTATACATATATTAAGGACATTATCATATTAAAGTCATATCAAATCACTAGACACAAACTCGTAATAATTATAATAGATATGACAATATTCATTGCGTCTTCGCGAGCTTTTCCAATATTCTCTTCCTGATCATTGTTATAAAATTATTTAATTTATCGATCCAAAGTGAGAATGTAGTTATATCCGAAACTGAAGGAATCCAAAAGCATTGTTGAGAATGTTAAGTCGGAAATTAAAAATTGTTAAGTGTTTTTTTTTAAATATGATAAAGTAGAGTCGGAACACTTTTTAATAAATTTTATTTATTGATAAATATAAATAATATTAATATTTTCTTTAGTATACAACATCTGTTATTTACTCGTTTATTAATCAGTATATTTTTCTTTTATATTATATATACATTTACGAGCGTTATACTTTAGTTGATAAAACGTACGTATATGGTACGTTCATATTCTTAAAAATTGTTCTATTAAATTGTTCTTTTTTCGTAAGGTACACCTGACACGTGTTATATTTTCATTTTCTCGGACATATTGCAGTTGTAACGATGTAAATATTTTCGTGCTGCAAACGTTTCGCCGGAGCAACCTTCGTAAGCTAATTTCGCGCAAGTCACGAGATTTCGTGGAAATTTACTAGATTAATTTAAGTATTACGTCGCAACGTCTGCGGCTCACGGGGAAAAGAAGGGCATTGTCCTTGCTAGGAACAGCGAAGTTACTCCGGAAACGAAGAAACGGGCTAAGGAAAGAAGAACAGTAACGGAGACAAGAAAAGTCCATTACGTTATGAAGCTGCCTTGTTTCATAGAACGATATGTCTGCCACGTCTACGCATTGTTGTCGTACACTAATTATCCATGCTCGATTTTACTTTTGTCGCGTTAAGAAAAATTATGATAAACCTATATAAAAGACGCTTTCAAATTATTTATCAATTTTTGACCGATATGAAATCAATCTTCGAAATCATAGAGCAAATGTGGTACGTTCTGGTTTATGACGAAGCTTGAAAATTGCATACTAAAATTAACGCGCTATTACGAAATGGTACTCGGCTCGTGAGACTCGTGAAGCGTTACAAACTTGGTCTGCACGAGCTCAATTACGCTGATGAATTACGCATACCCATCCTCCCGTGAGCACTCGAGAACGAATTCATCTTCGTCATACTCGTTGGCATACGTATCTGTTGGATATAGTGGCGTTTTGCTAGGTAACGCAGCAACGAAAATTTCCGCGCTCAATAAAACGGCAGGTATCGTTGTGCGTATTGTGCGTCTCAATTATATATTCACAAAACACGGAATCATCTTTTTACTAGCGATCTTACAATGTCTCATCAAACTAATTACAAAAGCTGAATTATCCTTATTTGTAATGCAAACCCTTTCACATTTCTACGATTTTAATTGTATGCGTTTCTGGTGCTCCTAACAATTTTGCGAATAAGACGGAAGCTTTGTACTTCGCTCTTGGCGCAAACTTTTCGCGCCACTTTTCCACATTGACCGCGCATCGCTCTGAATAATTTCAGGACAAACGGCAACGGTAGAATATATTTCCGCCAACTTCTCGATATTTTCTTACGGCTTTTCTTACGTCCTAATTGAAGCTGACGATCTGAGTCTTTTATTAGGCGAAACAAAGAGCACCGGTGCCAAAGTTGCCGCAGGTACAGAATTCATTGCAGAACAACGGCTGTAACGGTAAAAAGCTTGATGAGAAATTCCGGCATAGAAACGATCGACTTTACTACGGAAGAGTCGCCACAGCCCCTCGGGAAAATTGTGCTAAATAAAAGCAACGCGTGAGCGCACGAAGAAATATACGGAAAAAAGTTTTAACACCGCGCTGCCGCTGGCAATACTCAATATCCGCTTTGACTCTATATAGGATGCCATGATGATCGTGTCCCGCATCATTGTCGCGAGATGCATCGATTTTTGCAACCGGAGAAAACTCCACGGAATTTCGTAATACACCGCGTGAAAATTTCAACGCCGCCGCTGTTCTTGCCGTAAAAAGCCAGGTGTGTCCAACTTTGCATTATGACTAAAACGGAAATTTTCATACTGTCGCGAAGCCAAAGTGCACGAACTCGGCATGTCGCGCTTGCCCCTTCCTCTACTTTTTTCCCAGAGGAAAATAGAAACATATTAAGAACTTGTTTAGAAATTGCCGCGTGTGTCTGCGACAAATATACTCTACGTTAACTGCGCGAAGCGAGAAAAGTAAGCTGATACTTAGAAATACACAATCGTTAAATTGTGACATAAACTTTTAGACAGAAAGTTTATGCCGCATTACCAGCCAGTTACATTTCGCGATAAAATAACTCCACTATAATTACAGAACGTTGTCTACAAAAAACAAAAACATCACCATGTTTGTAAGTAAATAAAATCAAAAGTCCGAAATATACATATATGCTACCAACAGAGTATACAGTCTGTACAGTACAGAACAAATGCTAAAACTTCACGTTGATGTATGATACTTTCTGTTTCAGAGGTCGAAATAAAATTTCTAACGAAACGCGAAATCGATATACAATTAATGTTAAAAGCATACCACGTAGAATATTTAATTATTAAAATGAAATATACACTAGTAGAGAAAGAATAAGAGAGAATATTTTTCATGAAAATAATTTTTTGAGTTCCTTTAAATAAACTATTTGCAACAACATGCACAATTGTTTTCTTATCAGCAACTCAGTTTTTCAAATTACAAATTAACGAGTGGTATACATAATACACAGTTCATAAAAACAATGTATAAAAAATATATTATGGAAATGGTGTAGTTTTGACAAGTCAATTAAATAATAACAAAATTCCTCGTGTTTTTAGCACAACTCTTTCATGTAAATATAATGCAGTCTAGTCATGTTATTAATTAAATTATACAAGGCATTTCACAATCATGTAATATTTCAGTAATATATTTCAGAAATGGTTAAAGTCGAAAATTTTGATCGAAATGAGCGATTTGCTATAATTAGTGTAATAAACGCTCAACGATGAAGGCTTTAAATTACTGATGTATAAACGATGAGTTTAGGTACGTAACGCGGTGAATAAATATTAAAATACAAAGTCAATTATGCCAGGTATTTACTAATTAAACGCGTTGCGGTACTCGATTCAAAGTTTGTTTCATAAAAATGATGCTTTAATAATCGGATAATTCGAAAATGTCGATAATAACTCCCTAATTATTCTGCCGAATGCTTTTTAGACCTTCTTTTTCCGCTCTCGGAGCCTTTTTGAATTCGTACAATATAAAAACGGCGAAAACATGTTAATTTATAATAATCACGCATACTTGTAATAAAAAAACGCAATGATCGTGTAATACTTTGCGCTAACTTACTTTCAATTTAAATCGTAGACGATGCGTGCTTGATTGCATTCCGAAAAAAAAAATAGCGATCGGAAAAGGTACGCATTGATCTGTGATCTCTCAATATACGCGATATTTCGTAAAAAAACCTTGAACAAATCACCGTGTAACGCTGAATTTGACTAGTTTCACCGTGCGAATGATAACAAAAGCAACTATGTTTACAAAGTACGCCGCACTGTACGCTACACAAACACCGAATGTAAAATGTCAATAAAGCAATATTTAACACGCTAAAATAACGTATACCAAATATATTTTTTTGAATTTCTAGTTAATTATTAATAAACGAACGATACATTACGATTTTCCATTATTTAAATCTCTCGATTTGGTGATTCAAATTTTATTTCGTTCTGAAATTGAAGATGAATAAATTTAATACGGCGGATTAAAAATACGACGTGGGATATAGATTCAAATACAACATATATATGTATATTGTATATATAGTGAGTGCAAAAAATATTCGTACAGGATAAATATTTTTTTTAATTTTTTACTTCTTTTTAAAGTAAACATTAATTAGTAATTTATTAACAAAAAATAAAATAAATTGTATATTTCTCCAAATTATTTTACCTAAACATATGCATAATTAAAATATATTATCTTAATAATAAGCAAAAGTGAAAAATTGTATTAATTGGATCTCTTGCGACAAGTAAGCGCATTGCTATACGCTTATATGAATCGTGAGAATTAATCACGTGTCGAGAATCGCTAGAAAATGATGTCCGTAAAAAAATGATTGTATTTTCTCACAGTACTTATTGCTCGACAGTGTCTCGATAGGATAATAATGCGACAATATACAGAGCACTCCGTGCCGCTGCCTATCTGCTTGTGTCGTAACACGTTTATAAATTTATTATAAATATTTAAAATTTATTATAAAATTTATTAAATAATTGTAAACAAGAATCGAAGTATTCCGCGGCAATTGTGAAAAACTTAGATAATATTTTATACAGAAAGATATACAATTTTCGCGAAACGTAAAAATATATATACGATTGTTATAATTATAATAAAAGACATCGCGCGGAAGAAACGAAATAAATCAGACTTGGAATTGGATTGGTAAGTTGGAAGATCCATAAACGACGAATGGGGCAATCGTTGAAAAACTTTTCAAATTAAGATAATATGTGTGCGCAGACTAGAATATTGTACGATCTAACTTAAACCATCAATTTCCGTAATGTTAGACTTGCGTCGAGTGTACGTATTTCTATATAGCTCTAGATGTTTCTTCATCGATAAAAAAACCTGGTTTGTAACAACAATAGTATATACTTAATATAAGAAATTCAGCACGTAAGCAGAAATCAGTTATTCGATATACAATATTTGGAAATCCAGTTCTTCTGGTGCTCCCGTTTACATTTCGCGCGAGTTTTGGGGGGGGGGGACGAAGCTATATATTCTATTCTTATAAAGTTTTGCACACACTTGATTTTAGAGAAATCGGACACTCTCGTGGCATATCGACAAGGAAGAAAGGAGAGAGAAAGAGAAAAGAGCAGTGCCCGGTCAGTACGCGACCAATTCCGTTCCGCCCCATATCATCGTGACTTTCGTACGGACGCGCGTAGACCGACCTAATTTCGCACGCTCCGGGAAAACGACCGTTCGTGGCCAATTCCTCGAACGACCGGCATTGCATCACAGACTACTGGTAATATCGCTTTCGATGGTGGAAACGCCATTCGATTACCCTCGTCTTCGACGAGGAACGACGCGGTACAAATCCTCCGTCGGATGGTGTGAGGCGGAAATGGTCGTACGTGTGGCGGACTCGTGCGAACAGCATTCAGGTTTCAGAGCTGGGGATCGCCTTAATGCCGTCGGAGAAGCACCCACTGATACCCTATTAGCCCGATTTCTTATCCGAATCTCCGTCCTGAGCATCGCTCGAGGAAGAACGTAGTGCATCACCTCGATGCTTTTTTTTTTTTTTACGAAAACGGACGAGCTTACAGTCCGCGGCGAGGAAACGGGAGCTACTCGCGAATCTGATTCACAACTTCCGTTAAATGTTTTCTCGCACTAAATCCGAGTTGCTGTACCCTTTTCGCCGACACTCTACAAGTCGCGATAAATAAATGAATAGCAGTGTTCTTTGTCATTTGTTTCTTATTTATACGTTCCACAACTTTATGCAATTGTATAAATATTACTGTGTGTGTGTGAGAGACGAAAAATGTTAATTATATTACGAAGAACAACAAAAAGAATTTAAGTTTCTGCAATTAAAAAGTGCAAGAAATGATTATACATTCATCCTATTAGTAAACTTCACACGTATATACATGTAAAAACATGTTCATTATTTTCTTATTTACAATTCAAATCCAATCCATTGAACCTGTTTTAAACTTGATCAATTCAGCCGTTATTTGAGATCCGATAATCTCGAGTGCTCGCAGCTCGACCGCTCGTGCAAAGGAGCACAGCCCAGTCAAGAGTCATCATAACATATCGCAGACATATATAAATATGTATATAAAAATCGAACGCTTGACACTCAAGACACTATCGTCTCTCCTGACTGTATCTTTGGTCCCTGCTGCTCGGTTCCGTTTGAGTCAACGTTTAATTAATTTTTTTACTAATATATTAATTAAAAATTTTTCTCTGATATTTTTGTATGACTTTCCTATTAATGTAAGATCTTTTTTCTGTAAAAATTTTTTTATTTTTTAGATTATAAAAAAGCGTCGAATACAGTCACAGTTAGATGTTAATAATAATTAGATGTAAATAATATAATTCTACATGTAATTTATTTTAAATACGTTTATTTCAGATATATACCTATATGATATATACGATTACGTACCGATTATTTTCGGATTTATGACACAATCAAACTGACATAATGTGATGAATTATCAGTGATAAAATTTTTTTTAAGAATTATTATTATTTCAATTTATGATTGTATTGCAAGTTGCAAGTCCGAAAATAATTGGCGCACAATCATATTTCTGAAGTAAATGTATTCAAAATAAATTACACATAGAGCAAAAAAACTGAAACTTTATTGTCACAGCTTGATTCTTCATTTTCAAATCCTTTATTGAAATATTTAGTGAATGTTATTTTTGCTTGTCTCACTGATTCCTACGGCAAGACACAGCACGCTCAGTTCTGTCTCCTCGAATCTCTACCTTTGATATACCCTTAACCTCTCATCTCTAGATTATTTACGCGCACACCTCTGTTCTCGGAGGTCGGGGAGCAACACGGGTACCAGAAATACTACTTTCGGAACTTGGAGAACTTCTGACGGAAACCACCACGGACGCAGTAGAGCGGAAATTTATGGATTTTGTTTGGTACCTTCGTTCCTGGCAGGGCCGTGCTTTGATTTACGATCGAACTACGGTACGATATCGGAGACACGACGACGCGCACATCGTCGGAGAACGAAGGGCAAAACGGATGTAGAGAGAGGAAGAGAGAGGAAGGAACGGGAGGGCAGAGAAAGGTAGTTGGTGCGCAATCACTTTAGCCGTTTCGCATTTCGATCTGACCGTCTCCTCCCACTCCACCTCTCTCTCTCTCTCTCTCTCTATTCACGAGATCACGCGCTGCCGCACGTCGATTTTTCGCGCCTCGAGTGCAGCTGATACACTATGGAGACGCGTTGTTGTGTCGTCATCGCCGGCGTCTATCTACCGCGAGACGAGAGATCGAGAGTCTCGGAAGACCGCGCGTGGAAAGGAGCTTACGGGCACGCCCGGCGGGAGATCAATGTGACACGGTGATGCATGAGAAATCCGTTTTGTAATAGAAATCGTTACCGCGCGACGTATCGACGCAGTCGCTCGCAGGACTATCCGGAGCTACGTCTACGGATTACCGTTCCCCGGCGAGGAATCTCACAGCTCAACCTAGAATTTGCAACCGTGCATCGGCGTACATAAGACGCATCATGTTTTTCTTTTCTTTTTTTTGGCGGAAGCTCCGTAATCTTCCAATTTTTGCTAGAAAAAGAAAGACCTTTCATCTAACGGGAAGATATTTTACATCTTATTTATGCATTGTACCAAACATATTGTACACAGAAAAATATTCTAATCCAACACAGTTAATTCTATAACATCAAATCATTTGGCTACAAACATTGTTAATATTATCTATATTCGAACATGAGATTATTGTATCAATAATTACTAAAATATATAATTTAACTAATTTAACTAACACTATTACTTCGAACGTAACAACAAGCATTTCATTTTTTGTTAAAACTGTCTATTAAATAAAGTAAAAATTAATCAAATTATAATATAATATGTATAAACTCTTTGCAATAATATACACTTCTTTCGATTAATTTGACGTTGCTTTTAACAATGTCACATAACCATTAAAATAGCCTCTTTCATCAATTGGTTACATGTCTCGTCAGCACGATTGGAAACAAGCCGAGCTTCGCGGTTAAGTTGTCTTGTCATTGATCTTCGCTAACGCGCCGCGTCAGAGAGACTTAATTAAATCGCACGCTAACTAACATAATCTGTCTCCGCCTGCCGATCACCGGATAGCGATGGCTGAATCGGGAAAGCTATAGAAACGCCTGGACTGCCAGTTTAAGGTAATTAGTTAATGTTTTATTGCCAATGAACTCTCGTCTGCGAACCGCGTGCAATATGTATATATTTTATACATATACCTATACATATATAATATACGTACATACCGCAGTTACTCCACTTTCATCTCGCTACAACCCCGCAGTTAATTTTCAGACGAGGGCGCCGCGAGTCCGTTGATAAATCAGACACGAGCATGCATCTACGGTGCAGGATATATAAACATCCGCATGCGACGGTGCTTAATCGATCGGCGCTTAATGACTACAATACGTTTCAGCGGGTGTGGGATAGCATAACCCTCTAGCCGTAAATTGAAGAACTAACGTCGTACGTTAGACCGATGCGTACTACTCTTCCTCCCGCAGCGAAAGATCCGGCAAACGATTATTAATGGCGCTGACGATGAAAACGAGTCGTTTCTCGGCGGACGAATCACCGATAAATTTAGAGGGATGTAGGATTCAGTTCCAAGCAAACAAGGGCTTTCATCCTCCCTCATGAAGAAGCATTAAGTTAATCAGTGACGTTAAGCTTAGATTACATTATGTATACCGTAAGCTATAATTAGCATCCAGAGAGACTCGTAACGGTTTAATTCATATTAACGTTGTTTTATAGTACTGACATGATTGTACAAGTGCATAACATCTATTTTAAATGCAACCCGCCAAGGTACGTACAGATTCACCAATGTTCAACGTAATATAAGCAGAGACTACATTACGTAATAGTATATGAAACATGACGCATCTACAGTAGGTGCATTTGATATTCTAGTGGAGCATCGCATTTGTATCCCTTCTCCATTTATTCTAGCGCGTAACTATCGATCGATATTACGAAGTGTTCATCCAGTATGAGACGCTTCACGGACTCTGCACCACGTTAAAGGGCGCATTTAATTAGCACCTATAGTGTCCTTCGATGCGTCAAAGCTTACCGTGCCTGTTTGATCACACATTTGCGCTATCCACAACAGGTGTGAAACACATCGATTAACGAATTGGTAGTAGGATCATCATCACTCTAACAGAGACATGAACAATATATATACTTTAATGTGATCAAAAAATATTTCAATACAAAAATCCTTAATTTTGCTCCTAGAAAATAGTCGTATACACTAAAATAAGAAATGTTGATATTGTATTATATAATCATATGTGATAAGAAGCGCAACGATATTCTCTCTCTGATATTCTTTTCTCTATTAAAATTGTGTTTTTTTTTTTACAAGAGTTACAATTTTATTAGAGAACATCCGCGACTCGAAGCAAAGCAGGGAAAATTGAATCGCTTACGCGAGAAAGCTCGGCAAACGGAAAAGATGAGAACTCATCTGCGATGAAGCACGGCACTGCAGCGCTTCGCCAGCACATACCGTATCTCGCGCACGCCTTTCGCTTTCCGATAGATTCTCAGAGAGTGCTAGGCGCCATGGAATGTCAGCTCGAAAGAGACAAGACAAACAGAAGGGCAAGGGAGTTGTCTACTGACAAAGCTGTCAGACGCCGCTGTCAGTACGAACTATGTACACGATCGCGGACCGGTCTGGCATGGCGTACCATTGGAGTCTATCGAAGGCAGAATTTCATCCTACGTGTCAATTCCATTTTTTATCAATTGCAAAATATGGCGTCACGTCGCGCGAGCATCAACCATGACAAAAAAAAGCATTGGAAATGAACTTGTCAGATTCTTATGTATACCAGCAATAACTTTCGCGCATAAGTTTACGCGCGATATCTACACAATATTAGCACGAATTTTTAACATCAGGACTCTAGGATCTCTTTATTGTGGTTCATTATACAATAATAATTTGTATAATTTACTACGAATTTATTCCGTTACGAGTAATTCAGTTTAATTAATCATTAATCTTTAAATGTCTCGTCGATATCCTATTTTTTTTTCAATGTCTACAATAATTTTATTAATAAGATATTTTTGCATAATACAGTTGTGTCCTTTAAATATGCCTGTGATATTTCAAATGAAAAAGATTGTTTACAATACGTTCATTTTTACATAAGTATAACTGAATTAGATTGGAGTATGCCAAATGTGTTGTCATATTGCGACGTTAAAGGGTTAATGAACGAACTCTATTTTTTCAATGTAAAGAAATTTTTTGGGATACCCAATAAATTACAAAAGTATATAAAGCGTAAACTCAAAAACTTTATCCTAATAAATTTGTTGCTTCGTTGCTTGAATTTTTATACAGAAATCAGAAAAGAATATACGTAGTAAGTTCTTTTCCACTATCGCGTCAGAGAAACATGATTATATATCTGAAGAGCGAATAAAGAGGAATTTCATTTCCTCTCGCACAACTCCAGGAAAGAAAAAAATGTAATACATACTTGCGTGTATTCAGCAAACAATTTTCCTCGAGTAACTATTAAACGTAAACATTATTCGATAGCATCGTAACATTAACAATTTAGACATAAAAACGCGATAAACACATGGAAAGAATAGTCAATTTTGCTGAAGTATCTAAAATGTGAGCTAGATACAAAATATCTTTGTTAAATTATCAAAATAATTATGAAGGACGCTCAAGCATTGTTGAGTAATGCTGTAAAAAGTTTTAACATTTTAACTATAGCTTGAGTGTTCTGCATAATTATTTTGAAAGTCCAACAGAAATATTTTTACATTTATATATCGAACTAAATTTTTAAATACTTCAGAAAAACTGTTCTTTTACGATATTCTTTTATAATATCTTTATAATCGTTTTTTTTTCTACTACTTATTTAAAATTGTTAAAAAGTTTTCACAATTATAAATATATTTAAGTTAAATAATCTTACTTTTAATAATACTGAACTAATTATACTTCAATTATTTTTTATAAGTAACTGTAAAAGTATTCAATTTTATTGACTAAAAATCAAAAGCAATATCGTAAAATCTCACTCAAGTTTCGCGCAACAATACGAGCTTTCGAAGAAAATAATATTGTTATCGAATTCTGTCTATAATATTATATATGTATAATAAGGCGTGAGTTTGGCGTGCGCCATCAGATATAATAATAGGCCAACTTACATAAAACAATTGAAACTCCGCCTATTCTTTAAGTAAGCAGGATTCAAAGAAACGGAGGGAGAAAGCAATTGGGAAAAACGATGTCTGCATCGTGATTTTAATTAGCCGTGACGATAAACGTAGCACTCAGCAAAGTAGGTAATAACGATTAAAAGTCTAATCGGCTGAAAACTTGTTAACTTTCACGAAACTGCTGGCATGGGATTCCATCTCACACCGAACGTTAGCTCGCATAATAAAAGATCTTGGAAGCTGAAGAGAAAATCGGGAATATATTCTAAGGCAGAGAGAGATGAATTGAAATCAATCGACCGTAGATTGACGTAGCACGGTGGTTTGTTAGAAAAAAAAAATTAATTCTGCTTTCCATAATTGCAACTAAACCTTAGTGATTATACAGTAAGTACGTAAATATGAGTTCATGTCTTTTCTCGTATGAGATAAATGTATTCGTTTACATTTAATAAAAAAGCAATGGTAATTCACAATCTTAAGTTATATATCAAAAAGTAATCTTTTATTATTTTTGACTTTCATGTGTGTCAAAATGTAAATCAATTAATTTCTGTAAATAGCTTAAAAATAAACAACGTCGATATTAACATATGTACTTAGTAAATAATAAATTTGAGTCAAATACATTCTTAAATTAAATTGTTTAATAATTAAACATTACTAAGTTGACGTTACACATTGAGTGGAAGCAGTAATTTCTTTATAGAAATGATTATAAATATTTCAAATTGAATATAGATTGACATTATAAATTTAGCAATGTATAAAGATTCTGAGAATATATAGATATTCTTTAAATATTTACACGTTGGAGGATCCTATATGAACTGTAATATTCAGAAGGCTGTACGAATCTTCTCTCTTTTTCTTCTGATATTTTCCATTCGTATGAATTCAAGTATTACTATGATCTTTTACCGACGATTTGCGCCAAGCATCCGCGAACGTGATACTCCGAAATTCAAGAACATAATCCGAATCCCAGGAGCACAATTTGAGATCCGGTAACTCGTGTTCGCGCGAGGAAGAACGAGGAGGGGGAGGAGAAAAGGACGACTGAGTTTTTCGCACCGGTATATAAAATGCTCGCACTTAGCGCCTTATATACCGGGGTTTCTGCGATCCGAGAGAACGAGAGAGTCGCGGGAGACGTATCGGATGCACGACGAAAGGTCGAGGTTTTAGCGAACATCTGCCGGGCGAGCTGATTTCCAGCCGACGATAAGACCTCGAAATGTGGCCGAGCCCGAGGCGACTAGTATAACCCCACGCCAGGATTCATTAGTTAACCTCGTGGCTCAGTATTTTTGCAGACTCATTTCGTATATAGCGTAGCCCTGCACGTAGCCGCGTATATACAAGGAACTGCGCCGTTGAAGAATTCGGAAAAATGCGAGAGCGAGAGAAAAAAAATAGGGACTGCGACTATTGGTTTGAATATCAAAAGGAGTACCGTACTCGTAGAAGCGCGCGATATAAAAGAACGGTTCGCTTTCACGAGGCGAATATCGGCATAATATCGACGCGAAAGGCGCGACAATCGTTCGTAAACTTTAAATTGCCGTGTGTCGAGCGAGATATCGTAAAGCCGAACGGATAAGCGCGTGACATACGAAATTACATCGCCTAGCAGAGCAAATCGGTATCTTTGCTATACGCTCGAATTTGTATACCCTATATAAAAATGCTGAGAGATACTTATTCGCGATTTTCTACAGTCCTTCGTGCATTAAAAAAAATCGTATCGGTTTGCATTCTACAGAAACGCCACACATTGAAAATCAATTGAACGACGCTAGAATTGACTGGATTTGAGAATTCAAGCCAATCATACTCGACTGCTATTCATCCATTTTCTCCACTGAGAGCGTCCATTGATATACATGTATAACTATTATACGACGTTTGAGAAAATACGTGCGCCGACTAATTTTTTCGAAAAATTTCACCCCGGCAAACTTTATCTTTCAATAAAAACGATATATACACGAAAATAAAAAGTAATCGAGCGAATGCGATTATAATTCTCGAGAGCTACAGAGGGTGTATATCGACGCGTGAGAATAATGGATGTAGAGTTATCTCACACTTCCTATCCGAAACGGTTCAGTCAGTTGGAATAATGCATGATTAAAACTCGTTCAAAATGTAAGGTAGATATATTAGAACTAATGCACTATTGAAACTGCAAAATGATGATATAAAGCTGATAAGGAAAATTTCATCAGACTTTGAAATTGTATCGTCGAGCAAGTTAAATCAACTCTTTGCTTCCGTGAGTTTATATTAAAAATATTTAATTACCAAATATTTAATGTCGGAGAGAAAATTTATCTCTGTAATACGAAAGAAAAAAAAAATATATATATAGATTTTTCGATAAATTTGAGATGTTTTAAACATCACGTTTAACGAGACAGTTTCACAAGATTGGTCCAGAAAAAACTCGTGTAAACTGTTCGTTCTAATTTTCGTTAAAAGGAAGTCTCGACAGAAATTTATCGACAGATATATCGCTGAAATTTTATCTTTATAAATTTTTAATCTTCATTACTTTTTACTGAACCGTATAATTACTGTAAATACGTATATATCTTTTTCGAAGAATAGTAATTTTCATTTATATGTAATTTTACACGAAAAAACAAGTGCTAAAATATTTGAAATGTTTAAAATTGGCTAAATAAATTTCAAATAATTTTGTTTTGTAAGCCAAAATAAATTTGTAGGGTGCTCAAGCTAGTAACTAGAATGCCTTTTGTAGAATTGCTTGTTATGCTCGAACGTCTTACTTAATTCCGATAGTTTTCAACAAAATTGTTTTCAGTGTTAAAAATAAAACGTAATTTCAACTTAAAGACGTATAATGGACTTTTTAAGATAAGCAAAAATGTTAAAACTAACATTCTTTTTTGTAATGTTAACATTTTTGCTCGTCTCAGAAAATCTATTATATACGTCTTTAAATTAAAATTAAATTTCTATTTAGTTAAATGTGCGCTATCAAAAATTTTATTTCTAAATAGTTACATGCTGTAGTAAAACCGTTCTTTCCACGTACAATCCAAATTATAAAATTTAACACAAAAGAGCGGTTTTATTGAAGTAAAAATTTCAAAATTTAGTTAAATACAGGTCTGAAAATAATTTTATTAAATCATAAAATAATTATGTAAGACACTGAATTTAGCAGAATACCAAAACTTCCTGAAACGTTCTATTCAAGCTCGAGTATAAAATTATTTTTGACTTCTATTTAGCCAAATGTTTCGACGTTTTATAAGACGGTTTTTTCCGTCTACAGTGAAAAAAATGGTTCATTTGTCTAAAGATGTATGTATGATATATAAGTCAACATATATATAGATTTGATTTAGATACACACATTTCCCAATGAAAGAAATAAAGACAAACTAAATTAATTCAATCAAATAAACAGAGTCGCGGTGATTATCGATAAAAGAGATGCCATGGTGAACGGAATCAATTCCCTTTTTTTACGCTAATTAAACCGTTGTGAAAAACCGCGCGAAGAAGTAGCGTGTCACGTGCACATACAGCGCGCGCACAAACACGTATATGCATGAAAGCTCGAGCGGAGCGCTGGAGTTCGCGTATACGCGATAAACTCACCTACGCGTTTCTACGTGACATAACATACGAGTGCAAGAGAACGATCCGTCGTCCGCGTCGTCCAGCGCGCCTACGTCTCCCCTTCGCATTTGCGACAGCCGCAATCGGCTCGCCGCGAGTGCAAGAGCGTAGTACATACATCAATATACGAGGATCGCGAGAGGCGAGATGCGTTTGGGCGCGACCGCGTGCCGAAGTTTCGCGTGCGGCGCATGCGCGCGCATTCCGCTTATTCGCGCGCGCGCCGTCTCTCTTTAACCGACAGGCGATCGCGTGGCAAGTTCTTCGTAGTGACAACGAAGACGCTCTATTCCTCTCTCCGTTTCGCTACGCACGACCTCTCGCTCGGGTACGTCTTTGTTGCGCCGCCGCCGCCGCTGGGTGTCCTTTTCTCTCGGAGCACCCGAGCTCTCGGTCTCGCTCGCACTTACCTGCGCCATCCTTCTCAGGTCACCGCGCGCCGCGTCGCAGCTCTCTCGCTTCAACCACGGGTCGCAGTCTCCTCGTCACCTGCTCTCGTTCTCACTCGCATCGTTCTATCGCGCACTATCGTTCCTTCGCGTTCGCGCGACCGTTACAACAACGGATCTCTCCGTCGAGCGCACTCGTACTCTTTTCACTATATATACTCTGCGTGCGGTGCGGCGGGGAGCGGTGGAGACTGGAGTCACGGAAGAAGCCTCGAGTGGTGGGGGAAGCCGGGCCGGCAGCCGAGTGGGAGCGAGCACGGCCGAACAGGAGGAGAGGGGAAAACGGCCGAGTGGGGGAAAGCAGTCTGAAGTAGCGCGGGGTGATGGCCGCGGCGAGAGCGAGAGAGAGAGAGAACGATGGCGAGCGAGGGGCGGACGACCCCTCTAGCCGGGCGATGCCACTCAACTGAATCCCCGCTCTCCGTTCTCGCGGCAGTCTGACGCCGGTCGCGCAGTTAGGATGGTTGGATTTTCACGCAGTTTTTCGCCGGTCCTCCCGTGCTGAGGACTCCGGACCTACTCCGGAGGAAAGGCGGTCGCACTCGCTCGCCGTCGTGCGTGGCGTCGGTCTCGCGCGCGTCACTACACGTCTCCCCTCTCGTCGCGCGTGGTGCGACTTACACACGTTTGACCAGGAACGAGAAACCCGTGAAAGGACGCCAGATGCTTGAACCTAACCTCCAAGCGCGAAGACCGCCCCGAGGGAGCACGCTCGCGGCCACGACTCGCGTCCAACGTGGCTTCTGTCCCGCCGATTTTATTACGCCGCGTTAATCCCATTAGGATCCACACACGAAGCTTCGCGTAATCGATTGTGCGGCACGGCATCGAGTGAAACTTGCCAGGGGAACAGAAATGAGCGCTGAGAAGTTTCCGCGCGTCTTCATCACGGAACTCTCCGGGAGGCATCTCGGTCGTGTCGTGTGGTGATTAACGGCGAGAGGGAGCGAAGGAGAAGCAGCCGCGGTGCGGCAAATGACAGTGCAGTGAGAGAAGGGCCCGGCGATTCAAACGGAAGAAAGAAAGGTTCCGCTCGCCGGAGCAGGCAGTAAATTTTCACCTCGAGGGAGGAAGAAAGAAAGATTCTTTCCTACGGTCTCTACCCTTCTCGGAGAAAACCAACTGAATTTCTATGGAATTTTCCTAACGGTGAGTAAGACTATTGTCAACAAACCTGCTCTCTGAAAAATTCAGCGTAACGGTTTCCGGAAGGCTGACTGTTTTGTTTATACTGCCGGACCTTTAAAAGCGCGTCATTCAATCGAGCGAGACGATAAGGCGCGCGCATAAATAATGATCGCGACGTCGTCGATCGTAAACAAACCGCCGTACTTTTCAAACACGTGACGACTGGCGCGGCAAGTGTGCGTAATTGTAGATACGATTATTATCAGATCGATGCCAGATGTTGAGTGCGAGAAATAAATAAGACGATTAGTCCGCGTTTAATTATTAATGAATATCACGATCTGTATTTTCACTGCGCACCTGCGATCTTTCGGATTTCTAATTTTTTTTGTTATCGTCTTATTTAATAAACGCTGTCTCGTATCAAATAAATATAATTTATCGTTAACATTATATTGCACATCAAACACGGCACGCAACGATTTTGTTATCTATTATTTTTTCTAGAAAATGTAATCTTTTTTCCTTTTTTTTAATTCGTCCATTATCAGCACTTTTTGCTCATTTAGTTATTATCTAATTCGCATCTCTACGTTTTGTTTTTTGTCGTATATTAAGAAAAAAAATTGTTCAGTTGACTGAATTAATTTAGTTTTTCTTTGTCTTTGTTTCTTTCGTTAGAGAATATAAGTACTCTCTAAAACTTGTAGAATAAAATCTCATTCTTGAAGATTGAAGCCACTCTTTTTTAAAACTAGCTCAATTCTCACTCTTTAGAATGAGATTTCATTCCAAAGAATTTTAATAGAGTATGTATTTAAGTCAAATATAACATGTTTGACTTAACTACATACATTCTTCATCGAAAGAAAAAAGCAAATTAACGTAATGAAATGAATAATTTTTATCGCAGTATATACTTACAATATGTATCAATTAAGTTTAAACGCTTGAGTGGATTTTATTCCGGAGTGCTCAGCCTATAAGTGGTGATTTTCTCCCTCTGTCTCTTCCTCCTCTTACTCTGTAGGTCGACGCACGTGCGTCACCTATACACGTATACTTTTACGACAGATAAATTGTACTTTTTTTTTTTATCTCGGAGCTATGGCAGCGATAACCAAGGTTCTTCGTTTTATTTGTCTGTGCGTTTGTGTCGTTTATTTCTAAAAGCCGAAGTTCGAGACTTCAATCTTGAAATACGCTTAATAATAGAGCTTGAAAATCGTTGCCGAGCGAACGACTTTGCTGACACGTTTGTTGCGCGCGTCATAATTCTGATGAACCCAACACGGCAGAGTGAGAGACGTGGTGAGGCGTCGCGTAGTCGCGAGTTCGCATCATTAAGCCGCTGGCTGCAGATTCTTGGATAACGTCGACCTCCACGTCATCGGGATCGGGAGGAAGACGAATGCGCCGCAATAATGGGACCGTAATTCCACAACTAGTTCGTGGTATTAAGCCGCGACCGTCGCCGCCGCGAATAGTCCGTCTTCATCATGATGAATTTAATTAGCCGTGACTTACGTAATTAAATATTCGGTCGCGCACGCGAAAGACACGCTCTCACTTACCTCCTTCGATATTCCTGGCAAGCAACAGCGTGAATGGAAATAAATTCCGCAGTAGGTATATATATTTCGCTTATATATATTGTACGTATACAATATATTAAACCACTAGTGTGCCACAGTTTTCTTGGAACACTGAGATATTATAATTTTTTTATTATTTGTAACTATTGTATTGTGATAATTATCATTACCACAATAATAGTTGCAATCACTATAATTTAATTGTAATGGTTACATTATAGTAACTTGTCATACTAACAATAATTATAATTTATAATAACTTTTGGTTGCCAATTATATTGCATATTTGTTAATACATACTTGTATAATTATGAGTACTAATATTATATTAGCATTCATAATTATACATGTAATTACAAATATATATCAAAATTTTTTCTTCTAATTAAATGGTACATATTATAATATAAAATTGTTGTTTATGATACAAATTAGTACATACAAATTAATTAAATCCTCATTTATTTACGATCTTGTTTTCCTTTTTTCTTTTATCTTGAAGTGGTTCTTCCAGTTTAATATTAAGTTAGTCACGGTTTATTTTCGAAATAGCACATTAGAAAATTGTCTTTAATGATTTAAAGACCGTGTCCGATATGTACTGTCAGTACTGAAATAGTATACGTATTATAGTATATCTGGAGACATGGCAGTGTCTCGTATAGTTTACGTCACGTTTATATTTTTATTTTAGGACTGGTAATGTTGGTATACATTGCAAGACGATTAATATAACTTAATTTAATGCAAAATAGGTACTAAATATTCTAATTGATTCATTTAATTTTGCTTCTGCTAGCTTAATAAAGATTTTCACACATAAATATTTCATTCGATCTCATTTTGTAGCATATTTTTAGATATGAGAGAAACTTTGAATGAAAAACTCGAAAATGGCAATTTATTTCTAATTATTTATTTGTTTCAACGAGTTCAAATTGCGATCAGAGCGAATAATATTAAATCGATATTGACATTAAATAGTTCTAAATAGAAACTGTTAACCTGAATAATCTTTATATTAATGATTTAAAATTTTTTAAATAAATGATAGATGAAATGTGTATATTATACAATATTATGAAATATAATATTGTAAAATTAGACATTGAAGTAACGAAAAAAAAACACATTTATGCTACAATAGATCGTATTACATATATTTTACATGACACAGCGCATTCTCTAAAAGAATTAGACTCTGATGTATCTTGCCTGATTTTTTTATGCTTTGTCGTGATGTGGACGGTTTACTAATAGCGACGTATTATGTCCCACTGCTTTCCTAGCCATGTCTGGAAGCATCTTTTCCACGCTGGCATGGTCGCCTTTAAACGCTGCTCGCCTTTAATGCAACGTTGTACGAACCCTCGTCAAGATCTACACCACGGGGATGTAGTAAAAATTCCACGTTTGTAGAGTACTTTTCAAGGAGAGGAAGCGAAAGAGAGAGCAGGGTAAGGTGAATAGATTGGAAAAAGTTGAACAAGGAACGTCCGTACTAACACATAGGAGAAGAGACTCTAAAGGTACTGTTTTTAGCCGGGTAAAACACGGATTCAGCCTGCAGCTTGTTTTCCTATTTCTTCATTTCGTTTGAGTCACACGTGTCTCTTACGTTTTATAGCGACATTACGAAATAGGATTAAAAACCAATGGAACAACCACCGGAATTTATACTAATCTAAAACGGTCGTTTATACAAGGTGAATCACAGGCACCTGAAAATTTCAAAAATGAAATAACAATACGAAATATAACTTAAATATTAATTTTTTTATATATCATACATGAAACATTGAACTGAAAGAATGAGTTTACTAATCTAAAGATTTTGCTAGCTACACATCTGAGTAATATATCTATACATAATAATTATTTTGATGATTTAAAAAACAAAATTATTTTCAGATTTGTATCTAAATTTTTTAATACTTCAACAAAAATATCCTTTCCATGTAGGAAATAGAATCTCATTTGAGTATAAAATTCAATAACGATTATATTTAGTAAAAAGCTTACTGATTCTTTAATGTGATTGGTTTTTGCTTTTAAGTTCTTTAGTGGATTTTAGTGTAGAAATCATCATGTAATAATAAAATAACTATACGCTCACTAAGCTCCTTTGTCTGTTGAACGCCATTCTTCTTGTGAAATAAATTCAGATATACTTAAATGGCATTCTACACATATTTCCTATTATTGTATATATATATACCGCAAGAAATTAATATTTAATATATATTTTACATTGTTATTTTATTTTAAAAATTGTCCATGACTCACCTTGTATAACGCGATTAATTCGTTATTAAAAATTTAGTTATTAATTTACTTTATTTTTCACGTCTTATAATTATAAAACGTGAAAAATAGTTTATAATGAATAGTTTTTTTTTAATGTTCCGCTAAAGGAAAATTAAGTTAACGGAACAATATTAAAAAAAAAATACTAACAGAACAACAAAATTTTTCTTTGGCAACTTGTTAGCAACAAATAAAAATGTTAGTTAAAATCAATTGTGCTCATTTTATTCCGCTAACTAATAAGACGTTTATTTTTTTCTCGTTATTAAGCGGGGTTTTGAATATGGATTAGTGATGATATAGGCGGAAATTTTATAGCAATGTTAGCTTATTTAAAGTAGTTGCGTCACGCTGTCTTAATATTGTGATGTAATATTCATATCATCGCATCGCTGCATTGAATTGTAATGAGCTGATGTCAATCGTTTTATTTTGCTCGTATAAACTCGATGTTCAAGAGTTCAATTTTAACACCACATGCACTTGTTATTATCATCTAGTACTCTCTAAATCTGACTCAATGGATAATCATTGATATTAATCCTAAGTATACTCTATTGGAAATCAGTGAATAAATTGTGAAATCCTTAACCATAGCTAACTTCCCTTCAGTGTATAAATTTAATGTATATGATATTTGAACTAATGTGCAAATATCGGTATTTTAATTATATACTCTCTCTAAATCTAAATTAGTGGATACTCAATGATTATTCAATGGCATACTTGACAAAATTAGTTAGATCACATGATAAAGGTTAACTAAGTTAGAGATTTTTTTACATTTCATTCACTGACTACCAGTGGTATACTTGACACTGATATTAGTGATATCCACTGATTTAGATTTAGACAGTAATGGTCAGGCTTCTTTTCTTTTTTAATTGAATTTCGCTGATTCAAATTTAGAGAGTGTAAAGAGAGAGAGAGAGAGAGAAAGAGATAACAATACTTATTCTCTGCTTAGCAATTATCTCATCATTATTGTCCAACTCGGGCAGGATTCGTTTAGCGACTCCCACACCTCGGATCGTTACCGAAAATTGTTTCCGTGCGCGAGAGACTTCGACGCCGCATCTCGCGTGCCGTCGACCTCGGGCATGCCGCGGAGTCGTGGAAATTCCGGAAACGCCGGTCCTCGCTGGCGAACCGTTTTCATGACATTTATCTCGTGGCAAGTTCGTACTAACATTGCGCACTTCTTGCTGAAGTTCGAATGCAACGCTCGAATAATTCGCATTGAATTAGACAGAGGACGAGGAGGAGGAACGTGGTGCGCGGGAAACAAAAGAGATTCGTTCTTTTTCGGGTTTCGGTACGAATTATCCGAGTTTGCCTATCTTATACCCCCAAGATTACCCCTTTTCACGGTCGCCTTCAGCGCGGGGGATGCGCTTCCCGCGTGATGCGAAAAGTTTGAATGGCTTTCGTTACCGGATTTTCCGGGCGACGCGCTTCGCTACATGCAAATTCGGAGATTTTCCGCCCGCCCGCCCGCGCGCGCGACGGTCTTTAGGGACTTTGCGAGGCGCTCCGAATTGGGTTCACGAACCCGCGGGATTTTACCGGCGGTAATAAGGTACGGTGTAAAGATCGTTGTAATCCGCATTATCCACATCGATCTAGTCTTAGCTATCTGGCCAGACGTACGTTATCTACTAATCAAATGATATGAACGAATCTCAACATATATCTGATTTATCATGCCTTGTTCACGTTCAATTAAAATTTAAAATCCACGCTACGGATGATACGGTCTGAATACATGATTCCACCTTAGGCTAAACCAATGGTGTATATTTATGTAGGAATTTATATGTTAGAGAGAAATAATTTTCAAAGAAAATGTTTTTCTTTCTGTTTTTGCAAAACTTTTAAAATATGCAAGTTTTTTATTGTGACTCTGTAACTATAAATTTGTGAAATTAATTAAATAAAAAATAATAAACATATTTAAAATCGAATCATCGTGAAGTTAGCCTCCAACATTAAAAAAAATAAAGTTTAGCGAGATAGCTAAGGATAAATCGATATGAATATTTTTTTAATGATGTAGCCTAATTTCAAAAATAAATTTTTATGAGGTGTCAATGAAATGTAAGCTGATTTAAGTTTTCAAAAATAAATTTTTATGAGGTGTCAATGAAATGTAAGCTGATTTAAGTTTTTTTTTATATTTTTAATATTTCGAAAAATAGATTCATTATCGAAATAAACGAATAAGTTTATCATTTTTAATTTATTTTCAAGAAAACGATTTATAATTTCTATTCTAAAAATATTTTTAAAAAATAATTAAAAATATAAATAAATGAAAAATTTATTTTTAATAATTCTGTACAACAGTAATTTAATCAGGACTTAATTATCTGCATGTTTATTATTTCGGGACCCTTGCTACAAATAATGATTTTCGATAATTTCTGCTAAAGATAAATTAATTTAAAATTTATTACAATCCATAATTAATAGAACTGGTGTATATTTGAGATATTTTGTATATTATTATATTATGTATAGAGATTTTTTTCCTGTTTATATAAGAGAGAATCGTAAAATAATAATCTGGCATATATTTATTTGTCATGATAAAAAAATGCTGGTTTTTTTATTCAAATCGCATGCGTCATGCGAAATAAATTACGCAGTAAGTATGCAAGCAAAGAAGTAATCGTCCATTACAAATCCGAGCAGTGCGTGTCATTGTGCTGTACCGACCGTGATTAGCGTGTCATACGCCGAGCTAATTGACTCACTCAAGCTGCGTCCGCGCTTACGTGTACCGCGCTTCGCTCGTTCGATCGTCCGATCGTCAAATCCCGTCGCGAGTTATCACCGCGTTGCGCTTCCGGATCCGTGCATTGATAATTGAGCGCACTCCGATTCATGCCGCGTTAAAACGACGAGTTTAACCCGCCAATAGCGCTGCTGGCAGTCTGCCGTCGATATTCGGTATAATGACGCAATGTAGCGACCCATCACTATACATATACGTTCATCGGCCCGAGAGGCGTAGGCGATGAACTCCTTTACCGCACCCACGGCATTATCTTAAGTTGGCACCGATATGAATTCAGTCGTGTTTGCCCGTTATGCGTTTTCCATAAGTTTCTGCCTTCATTCATAGCTATGAATTGCGATGACACATATCGTTCCTCCGCTCTTTTTTATTTTCAATGAGTTTACTTTTATATGTTAAACGTGCGTCATAGATATGCAAATGTGTGTTTCTGAAATGTTGACAAGTTTATTTTTTAAAATATAGACATGATGTTGGATATAAATAAAAATGAGGAATATTTAAAAAAATTCATGGAATGTGTTTCAACTGAAGCTTTGCAAAAAATAATACGTTTATTTGTTATTCTTTATTTGTATGAATATATTGAATATTTATTTATTTATACATTGCCTTAGGTAATATTTATTATTTCAATATTTGAATTCTTCTTTTGAAAGTTTTTCCACACACATTTTATTCATATATATATCGAATTATTTTAAATTTAAAATTAAAATTATCAATTCGAAACTACAAGAGAGAGAGAGAGAGAGAGAGAGAGAAATCTCTTGAAAATCTTGTATTAAAAAAAACTTATTAAAAGTGTTCAATTATTTGAGAAAAGTTTAAAATTCTTAATATTATTTATATCTATTATATAAAGTAGAGAGATGAAATAATAACATTAAATTCAAAATTATGAAAGAGTTGATAGGAGTATAGCAAGATAAGTAGTGTGTAAATTAATAATCAATAAAATATATTTGAATTTATATTGCTTAATACTTTGTTCTTTCGTAAGTTTTGTCTCAACTTTATGCCATCTTGAGCGAAAAAAATGTAGTTGCATGCCAGGAAGACTGAGATAGAGCCACTTTTAAATTGCCAGAAATAAAAGTTATATTGTTCCATTGTGGTCGGAATGAGGAAACGCCGAGATGGAGCTATATGTAGATATTGTCTCCAAATCGTGCCAGGAGCGTGATACTAACATATTTGATCTAACAGAGTAGAAAAGCCACTATAAGTGCTGAAATAGTGTCATATTTTAGTGCAAGAAATATAATAAAATTATAATAAATCTTACTCAAGGAAAAACTATGAGATTTTAAAAATAGACTCTCGTTCTTTATAGAGGTTCGTAAAATGCAGTCTACAAAATAAAAAATCTGTATAAAAAAAGCAAATGATGAGATAATACAATTAGAAAGTCTTCAGTTAAAGAATATTGTCACAGTATATCTGAGTCGATTGGAAGTCAAAGATAAAATGTACTTTAATAAAATTTTTTAACTACGGACTTTCTAATTGTATTTTTTATTCGGCAATCTGCATTTTTAATTATGTTATGTCAGTTTCTTGGCACGATTGGTATTTGGAAACAATATCTGCATAAGTAGTTGGCTTTTATCTCGACATTCTCTCATTCCGACTACGATGGAGAATAATACAACTTTTTTTTTAGTTTTGATGACAATCCCTGAGTGTTTCCATCTCAGTCTTACTGAGAGCGTGCGACTAAATTTTTTCTTCGCTGAAGATTACTTGAGCCAAAAAGGAATAAATGAACGAATAAAATATTATAAGCAATATTAGTTTTAATATATTTGATGGATTATTAATTTGCACTTACTACGCTGTAATCTCATCAATTTATTCACAATTTTCAATTTTTAATTTTTCTTAAACGTTTCATATATTTTTATTACATAAAATATAAGAAAATAAAAATGTTTTTTGGAAATAATAAAATGTCTCGAAATTCTCAACGTTATCTCCTTCAACAATATTAAAGACTATTAAAAATATTTAAGATTTTAGAAACATGCATCATACATGTTTGTGTTTAAATAATATTCGGAACAATGAGATTTTTGTGATACATATATTTAAAATTATTTAGCGTGTTTTCAACTTTTTATTACAATATCTTTCGAAATTCAGTACATTTAGCAAAACATAAATTAATTCTAATTTTGCGCGTTTAATTTCTCATTTCTCACTTGCTTGAGTTATTTAATTATAGAGAATGTTTTCTTTCGTAAAACGTATGAAATAAAAATTAAAATCGAGTGAAGTGAAAATAGATTGCTTGGCATTGATGCCAATTAAACTGAGTTGTCAATCATATCATTTGTATACTTTCGTTTCATCACTCTTAAACGAGATACGATCTCGAGTCCTCTCAAAGAGTGCTCGGAGTGATAAATCAAACGAGGGGGTCTCTCTTCGCCCTTGCCCGTACTTCGCAAGAAACTTCAGCCAATAAGAGAAACTGTACTCTTCGCAATATCCACACGTCACGCGGCATATAATTTTCCAATCGTCGGGCGCGCAAACTCGTTGAGGAACGCAAAAGGCTTGTTCGCGTGAGGAGCGCAAGGACACGTAATTCGAAGGCGAGCACGATGAAATATCGAGATTCTATCACGTCAGGTCGGTCGGTCCGTTTGGCCGGCCCTTCGAAGGTAACCATCTCGCGCGCGCTCGGTCGATCGCCTCTCGATCGGGAAGTAAACGAGTTCCCGGGGCAAACGCTCGCTCCGTTCGGTCAAGCAAAAGCGAGGGAAAAAAAGAATGCGATGGTAAGGAACGGCGGGTAAGGGAAGAGAGGATGGCTACGGAAAAGAGAGAGGCCGCAGGAGGAAACACGATGGCAGCACGCATACCTGGCGTGCATCGACTACTTACCTGCCTGTCCTGGACTAACTCGATTGCCACGATTGCCGTAATGCGTTGTTGGTATAACACGGGAGTTGGTGTGTATATTGTCACTCTCGAGTTCATTGACCCAATTAAAGGCCGCGTTTAAAGAGTATCAGCTGGCGTCGAAGTTTCAATTGCATATTGTCGCAATTTTGTGGTCTCTTCGCGTTGTTTTTTAAACTATAATTTCCATGAAAGATCGTAAAGCTTTCTATTTCAGTAGCTCATATACGCCAAAGCAAACAACAGCAGTTATGGAAACGTCCTGGTAGGGTTGTAGCTGTCGTTATTTTTAGAAGCTTGTGGTGCGAATATCCAACTCGGTGGTCAGACAGCATTCTTGAATTAATTATAACGTATCGAACAGTTCTTGTGAGTGCATGTATATCGATTAGTTTGCCACAGAACATTGTCCTAGTTCAATGTCTTTTTTTCATAGAATGCTTCTCTTCTACTACTATATGTAAAGCAAGCTATGAATTGTTAATATACGGTTTATAAATATAATAATTATAATTAGTCGTACCTTTTTATATATTATTTTCTAAAAATTGAGAATTATTCAGTTTTAACATTGAATTAACTAATCTGTATTTTATTATCTCAGACGAGCGATCTGAGAAAGGTTGTTGACCTATGTAGGATCTGACGATGAAGGTAACGTAGCCACTGTTTAAATTTGGAATGCAGCGTTCCACCGCAGCTTCGAAATACCGCCGCGTATACGTATATTTTTGCTTTATATCAGACATATGTATAAATCTGCACGTCAAAGGAATATATATATATGTATGATATATAAGTGTGCGGTCTTGAAATAATTATACGCAGTTATAATTGATCGCAAGTCAAGTTGATTGTAAATAATGGAAACAGGGAATAGATACCATTTTATTGGATTTTTGCGAGACGCGTAGATGTGCAAATAGAACTGACATATTTCCTTTGCCAGTTGAAACGGAAATATTTAATGCTCTTTCGGGAATAAACGACAACGTGCGTACTATTTGCATTGCTCATTACGCAGCTGCGCTATGTACAATAGAGTTGCAAACGTAATCGAAGGATGAGTCGACCGATTGAATTGCAGGAAGGGTGGTTGTCTGGGTTATAAATCATAGCTATTGTGTAATTTAATTACGTTTTCGGTAATCGGCAGCTGCAATCGATTGCGCTCAGCCGAGTGTAATTTGCAAACCTAATCGCCTGTTGCGGTCCGCGCGTAAGGTATAATACCAGTTTGTCAACTATATTACTGTGTTTGATAAAGTTCATGTTAACGTGTCCATTAATGCAAATCGCGCTTCAAACACTGCGCGATGGAAGGAGATGGTAGTGTTGTTGGTAAACTCCAATTAAGGCGCGTTGTTAAAAGCTAATCTAGGCTGCGTCATTCACAACGAAGACTTTGATGTTTTATTTCTACTCTTCTTTACGGTAGAAAAGTGTATATTTTATTGCCTTAACAGGAAATGCGTTAAACCTGTTAAATTGCGAAAGAAAAACCTCTCTTAATTATCAAACTCCTTAATCGATGAACCTATTGAAGAGCACGCAAATTTATTAAATTACCGCTCTGCGCGGATTGGCTGAATCAATCAGGCGTACATAATAGGCGGATAATGTAATCGTCTTAAAATTGATTTTCCAATTGGCTCTGCTGCCGCAGACAATAGCGGATAAAGTTTCTAAATTAAACAGTGTCACAGAATCACTACATGATCTTTATTCTTTGAGGGTGAGAGAGTTTTCTAACAAAGAAACTTAAAGAAGATCATATTTTGCAAGGATTTTCAGAGTCGCTGAATTTCAGTCCTGGTTTTAGAATTTAAAAAATCCGATTTCGAAAAAATAATCTGATTATTGTGAAACTCAATTTTAGATTTTAAAAGAGTTTTGGTATCGCTGAATATAGCTTGGAAATTAATCGAATTTCAAAAGAGTAATTGCAAAAAGGTGACCTGCAAATGAAAGAGGATCTAATGTCACAGAGTTTATAATCAGAGGTTAGGAGTCAGTTTGGAAACCAGTATTAAATGTTTGTGTAGCACTGATGAGCTTCTCAAATAAAGCGAAACTGGAAACGTGATGTATGTTACTTTACAATTAAAAGCTTCCTAAAATCGAGTTTTGTGTTTGTATATTTATGTGCGTGTGTCAGATAATCAGATTATTTTTTTAAAAATTCTGCCTGTTGTATTGAATTCGCCATTTTGAATTTTTTATTCTTGACTTTAGATTTAAATAAAGCATTATCAAATTACTCTATAGATCGAGTTCCATAAAAATCGAACGATCAGTTTACATAAATAAAAGGGCGTAACCGCAAATGGGGCCAATAGTCTAGAAAAGGTTAATGATTGGATGCATTCTATTCAAATATATAATACAATTCAATTTTCACACACACAATTCAACTTGGCTTAAAAGATATATTACAATCAAGAGGAAAAAGCTTACACATAAATAATTTTGCGATTAAAAATAAAATAAAAATAGAGAAATAAAAGTATAATAATTATATTTTATTCAAAATTGTCAAAAAAAAAAAATACAGAAATAATTTATGCAATATTTGCATTGGAACGTAATGAATCTTACATCACATTTTGCAACGTGATTCCGACGAAAGAGCATTCAACTCGCCCGTAATGCGTCAATGAACCTTTCTGCATCCAACATGCGGAAACGTTCCTAATGTTTACCCGCTTGCCGATCAAGTCGCGCTTGGTTGCACAATATTCGCAGATAGTGCGACATGCGCGTTGCGGCAACCGATATAACGACGTGATGATACTTGGGATTGACCTGACTGTGACGTGTGCGACCTGACCGCGTACGTATCTCGTCTCGTATCCGAAATAGCATATTGAATACGAAATTGTCATTAGTGGTGCGACGGTAAAATGATTCGCAGTGAGTGAGTTACGCAGACGGATGGGCATACACGAACAACCTATATATGGAGAAAGATGGAACATGCTTTGGTTCATAACCGAACTGGTTGGCCAGCTGAAAATTACTCCGATACGTATCACCCATTGTCGGGCGATATGACGTTTGTGGAATGGCAATCTAGTTCGATGTATTATATGTGTTGTTCAAACTTCAATATAACGCTCGGTTATGGCGAATGAAGACTATATCGATTATGGCTCTGAGCGAGTGAACTCTATCTAAGGAATTGACAAGCGCACGGCGAATTCCAAGAGGTAAACCGCTGACCAGAAATATGTGGGAAGGGTAAACTCGAATTATTGCAAACCGTACGGACAAATGGGAAAGGGAAGAGAAATGACAAAGAGCCTACAAACCGAGCGGCCGCGATAAATAAACCGCAAAATTTGATCCCTGCGCTTGTCGGAGTAAAATATCGATTCATTTCCTCCGATAACTCGTTTTCGATCGTTCGTTCACGATCAACGCGAATCTCGCGTCCGTACGATAGAGATATAAAGCGGCCGCGTGCAACGGAAGGACCGTTTACGAGAAAGGATCGTTTGCGATCGCTAGTCGAATTTAACGGACGCGTTTGAATAATCTCCGCAATCTGCGTTAGCTCGCTTGCACAATGCTCAATCAGTCATTCCCTGGCTAAAATAGATCGCACGTGTAAACGGTGTATTATATCGGTTTCGTGCACGTCATTGTCAGAGAAACCGCTTGGAGAACCATGAAAACCCGACCTAATATCAAACTCTGATAACTGCAACATCCCTTTGTCAAGATTGCGGGAAACTAATCTCTGACGTTGAAAGTCGATTATAGAATTGGTAGATTTAACCTTCGATTTATCTCAATTCTTGTATACTTTTTACATATATCAAATATCGAAATTTCAGAATAATACTTGCTTCGAAATCTTCGAATGTGAGGCGAAAAGTATTGTATTCAGGGAGGAAACGAAAGAGGAAACGGGTTACCTCGTACTCACACGATGCTCTATTTAGAAGTATTACGAGGCCGACAGTAGGATTACGGTTGTCGACTGTCTACGGTTAAGTAATCGGTGACATAACGAAGCAATTCTCTTTCTCCGTCTCCTTTGTTCTCGAAGCAGACGAGTCGGTTGCAAACGAGAGGAATGTGCAGGAGTACATTGGACTTGAAGCAGACGCGTCGACGACGCAGCTGCGACAGCAACGCGACAATACTCAACGAGGTGAAACGCGCGAAGACTCCCCGTCGTTACGTCCCGATGTTCATTTATTGGTAGTCCTCGTTCGTCCGTGGAACAACGGATTGTATCACTTGGAAATAGCTCGAGATTGGCACCTTTTTCTCATTTCCTTTAACTTATCCATCTGCCATTCATGACCATTGTTGTTAGATTTAGCAATTACATTTATGGTCGTTTTCTCTTCTCAGAGTTCGAGCGCTGTAACAGCTCGTACGCTAATCTGAATAATCTTATTTCACTTACTCGCTTTACTGGAGCTGTTTACTGCGCGAGATCTGTACTCAGGTCAGGATTAAATCCCGAGTAATGCGTCGCGACCGTCTTGATTGTGGCTTAATTATGTTTCGACGGTTTAACATGTATACGATATAAACAAAAATAATAGCACGAGGGAAAAAAATCGAATGCTGAGCTCTCGACGATTGAAAGATTCGGTTTACTTTTTTATTTTTTTTATTTCGAGAAACAAGTATAATCGCCTATTTTTTAGGCGCAAAATTTGATTGTTGGTTATATGGTGCTTTAACACCCTCGGAATTAGAGCAAACGTAACCGAAATCGGATTGGTTTCAATTACCGGCCTCTACGGTTTAACGCGGTTGTGGGAAATTTGTACGTTTGTTGAAATAACTGAACGCGAACCCTTTTCGCGAATGCTCTCGCATTCGGTGCGGTTTATTAACTTCTCGACTATCGTGTGGACGTTGGAATAGAGCGAGCGATGGCGAGTTCACCTATCCGATTTCGCGGATAAGCGGACCACATTGCCCGAACCAACACACATTTACAACCCACATGCACACGCACGCACCCATCCATACACAAACACACACACACGATAGAGTATTACTTTTAATTGAAGCGAGGTAAAATATTCAGTTACGAACGCGACCATTGGTGCCTTTTGTAACGATCGAAGAAGATTATCTCCGAATTATACCACTACGTTTATAGTTTATACTGCTATTTTAATTAACCAAATCTATCGTTAATTATCTCGTGATGATTCATTGTTCGAAAATATATTTTATACAATAATTCCTTTCAACAAGAATTTAACATAAATCTTATTTGCACTGAGAGAAAAATGTTTATGATGTATTGTGACCGTACTTGTATTATATATGCATGGTAAAATAATTATTGGCGAGGTAATATTTTTCATAATAAATTATTCAGTTTTTAAATTTTTATTAACATGTAACAATTAATGTTCATATATATAAGAGATTGGCATCAGAAATTATTAAATTATTAACTTGCTTGTACAATTTAATAAATGATATTACTAGTCTAATCCTGCTCATAAATGCGTTTTAAACCCGAAAAAAAGATTTTGTCGCGAAAAGTTAGATTGTATATAAATTCACACATGAAATGTATATTTAAGCATTAAGATTCGCTTCTACCGAATGTATATCTACCGATCATGTTGTTTAACGTAATTGTTGCCACTATAATGTTAGTAGTAATAATAATTAATCATATTTGTAATTCTACCAAATATATAATTGGCACCGAAAATAACTATATAAATTATAGTTATTTTCCAACTATTTTTCTCTTAATGTGTTACTTATTAATATATATGTAACTATGATTAGAAAAAGCGTTCGGAGGGGGGAGGGGGTTATATTAATTGAAATTCCGATTGAAAATAGACAAATTAGATTTCTAATAAATTTATTAAATTTTCAATACAAGTATCATTCTGTCTTTGTTACTTATGGAATACAGAAAGATAGAACGACATTTATGTCAACTTGTGTCACTAAATGAAGGACACTCCAGATTGATCTAGAATAGGAATCCTCTGCTTCGTTTCAACCATTTTCAGGAGAAATTTTTTTCAGTTTATTTTAAATTTTGTCCGCACTGTTTTCGTTCTTGATTAGTAAACATTTTATGATATACTCCTGTTGTTAGATTCAACTAGTGGACGATATTGAAATGGTTAATCTGCGGAACACATTATTCTATTTAGTGAAAAATATTTTACCACTATGAAACCGTCGTGAGACCGCAAACGGACACCGATTGTAACGTTATACCGGGTAAAATCGCTACGAACGTTCACAAAATCGGATTGTTTCCAATTACCAGCTGGCGCCAATTTGGCGACTGCGGGAAATTTGCAGTTCTCTCGAAACGGCATGCAATTTTTCGTTGTTGATGTTCGCGGTATCGAACTTTACGCGGCCACGGCGCGGCGCGGCGCGGCGCGGCGTCGCGTTACCGCGCGTGTTGCCTTCATCCGTTGACTTCAATCAACGCGGAAGTGTCGCGAAAGCCGGTCTCTGCTCCAATTGCCGTTTGTCCGTCGCGCCCACGTCTGTCTAACCCGATCCACGCGCGTACGTATACAACCGGTTCACGGTTAAGCGAGCTGTAAATACTGTCATTAAGCGCGGTCCACGCGCACACAAACCCACGCATTCGACACACATTTGACCGAGTGCACACGAGAAAGGAACGGCGCGACGGATAAACGATCGATCTCTCGTCACGCTCGCCAAAGGCGAATAAACTAGTGTTGCACGGCTTTAAGAGCTCACACTTCAAACATGTACCTAATGCGGGACACATCCATCAAAGTGTTTGGCTTGAGGCGTTACATATAATAGCATTAACAGATACATGATGTGCATCTATTCAGGATAGACGATGTCGTTACGCGTTTTATCGAATATTTGTGGAAGAATCTTTTTGAGACTGTGCGCAAAATATCCGATTATTGGATGAAGTATTTATCTCATTTATAGACAATTATTCTCTTTAATATTTAAACAGTTTTTTCTCTTGAAATCATATAGAATTATTTAAAATTATAATTATTGTAAAACCTTATAAAAGAGAATAATTTAAATAATTAATAATTAAATCTTTTTTATAAGGATGATCGCGATAACGTTTATTTTCATAAATAATATACACTGCATCAAGTTAAGAAAAATATTCTTTGTGATATTAATGTTAGAATAAATTTTTAATGTCTGCAACATAATATTAATTATTTATTACATATAATCCAGTTTGGATTAAAAAGTAATCCATTAACATTTTGAAAGTTTCGTATTCTGTTTCTGTGGGTATTCTCTCCTTGATGTATCAATACATAATAAATTCTACGTTCAGTCGATGTCCTAATACACTACGAACTTTGTAGATTACTGCATCAAAGGAATTACCTTCAAAGGACAAGGGTGCTGTTTCCGTTAGACACTAGAGAATATCGCGCGCGTGCGCTAGCTTGCGGATTAACGGTCGTAAATCGTTGCCTTTCGTACATTACCGCTTGGCTGTGCACATCGTGGAGGTACAGAAAAATTTGCCCTAACAGCGCGGGATTTATTTATTGCTAGACCAGTGACACGCGCGGCAGGCTGTGCCGGTTATCTTGACGTCGCCGTAAATCTGGCCTAGTAACGCGCTTGACATAGTTTTCGCCCGAGCACCATCGGAGATATATATATATATATATATATATATATATATGTTGGTCGCATAAATGCTGAATGGCTAAATATAATAATCTGTCGTAATTTACTAGATAAGTGAACCGGGAGCCTCCTTGCCGCAAGGTAATATAATGTCACAAATTATCGCGTGTGCGGCCGCTGTGTACGAAACAATCTTTATCGTTGTGGTCGACCTCGCGTCGTCATATATACAACTCCACTTTTCACCACTCATATTTATTAATCGTCAACGCCACAAAACGGGAGCGCAAGATTTCATCGAGCTGTCTTCTAAAAATTAATACTGTTTGAGTAGTAAAAAAAATTACAGAAAAATATGGTAGATTTAATAGTTTGTAGAAGAAAACAAATTAATGATTTGCGAATTCTATAATTTCTCATCGAGCTTATAAAAACGTAACGCGGCTTTTGTAGATTATGAAATTATAACAAAATGCTGGTATGAATTGATAACACGATTCAGCAGATTTGATAAGAAATATAGAACATTTAAAATCCAAGCTATATATATATATATATATATATAATACATATTTTAATCTCTGGAAAAAATATAAAACAGATCTCTGCTAAGTCAGAACAAATCTGGATACCTTAACTTGACTATAATATTTTTGGAATTGATCCTTTTGTTAAAAACTATATCTTTTGAAACGCAGCATTCGTCAAGAGTTGTATTGCATATATTTTCCTCACGAGTAATTTATTACGGATTAATAAACTTGTGCTTATAATCTCCTCGCATTTAATTACGTAATATTTTATGAATGTCATGTGAAAGGAAAAGAGGGATTAAGTCATACAATACGTAATTTATAGCTATTATCATCTCTCTTTTACTAAGATAAAGTTTGATGGGTCAGGGACACTCGATATTGTAAGCCTGCAGTTGCTTTTACGGGCTTCGTCGGTGCGGCACATACCAAAGTGGTACAGGTTTCGAGCGCGTGTTGCGCTCCGAATGCACGGACAATAGTTTCGCGACACGAAATGCAAATAAACGCGACAGACCCCGTTGGCAGCGTTGTCGTCCGTGTCAGCTTCATAATACGGCGGAACTTTGACTCGAGTTGTCTTTGACTCGAACGAGCGCGGATCTTGATGCTGCAGCTCGGGAGTTGGCGGAACAATTGTACCTCGGGACTCCCCTAATGCCTCGTCGAATTCGAGGCAGTAACACCTTTGTTGACGTGTTCGCTCCTCAACGAATTGGTAGTTCCTTGAATTCTCCGATAGTTTGGCAAGTTCCAACTGCGCATCACGTGCATCGCGATCTAGAAAAAGCTTCATTTGTTCAATGGTGCTATGAAATGGACAAAAGTATTAAAGATATCGCGCGATTGTGTATATTAATAAAATATTTCAGGCTGCACGAAATGTTGCATTATTGACACGTTATGTAAAATTATTCAGTCCTACCGTTTATTTCTGTTTACATTGTAATTACATCAGGCGCATATGATTACGTATAACTCATCGCTCTTAATATAGATACTATGGCAAAAAATCATATTGGTTGATACTTTTCAGGCTTCCACGAGTACTTTCTCTGTATAAAAGCTATACGTTTCGCAGATTATCTCCGTGTCGGAATCCATTATTAGAATGCCAACATTTCGTGAACATTGCAGATCACTTCATCAGGGCGAAGAGCAGTCTGATACTCCATCAAGCTATTCCTCGCTCTGATGTAGCAAACTGTAATGTTCACGAAACGTTGGCATTCTAATAATGGATCTCGACACGGAGATAACCTGCAAAACTCATTAGCGTCCGTATATAATCATTCTGGTTCAATAAAATTCAACGAATGTAGCTCTGACGAAGAAAAAAAATTTGAAAATATATTCCTTTCCTTCCTGATGAGGTATATTGTTGAAAAATACAATTGCGGAATACACAATATAGATTTTCTTGTAGTGCTTCGAATAACGGAATCTAGTAAGGATCAAATTGCATCCCAAATTGTGAAAACTATTTCTTTGTTCTTTGCGCAAAGGGAGCAGAAGCTCCCAAACGGTACAAAAGCAGCACCAACTTCGTCGTATGCCACGAACTCGTCCCTTTCATGAACGAGCGTCTGTTGCGTATTCTTCCGGAAGGAAAACTGCGAAACGAGCGGAGACGCGAAAAAGAGACGTTGGGTGGATTCTTCGCCTTGTCGCGTGCATTTCTTTTTTGGTTAACATCGATGAGTATTCGTTGACTTTTCGCGATTAATACGTGATGCATATCTCCGGCATAATCGCACAAGTTTATTGGATATAAGATTTCATTGCGATCTCGAGAGACGAAAACGAAATGCGATTCACTCTAACGATCGAATTATATACATACCTTAATAGCTTCGTTCCTTAACTTCGGCAATATCCGCGCAGTACCCATACTAGCTTAACACAGTATCGTATATTAATGTACAAACGATGAACAAATTTATTTTTTAAAGCACTTTTCCAAGCCGTTATTGCTGTGGCATTTACATATAATACGTATACAAATTACTTTTATAATTTTTTATGTTATTATATTAATATATGATTTATTTAAGAAATATTTAGATATATATATTTAACAGCAAATTCAATTAAACGTATTAGTAAATATTCAGTAAACCATTGTACATAAATTGGCGTAAAGATGTATTTTTAATATAAACATATGTATAGAAACAAATTTAAACCACAATATCTCCAATACACTCTATGTGTGTTGCGTAATAAAATAGATACTTTATAATTCGAAATATTTATATTTATCAAACAATAACTTCAATACGCATCAGTGGGCACTCTGATGCATCCAACCGAATTATCCGTATCGTTAAAATTGTTTTGTATTTTGCAACATAAAAGATCTTATTAAATATAATCTTATTTAACATAAAAATATATTAATATTTTTTTTATCCGATTATTCCGTGTGCTAATAAGTATGCTTAAGAATTCTGCTACGCTCTTGAGATTAAAGTGAAAGTTTTAATAGTAGAAAAACCTATATAACTTTATAAAGCTTGTATCTTAAGCTTGTAAACTCCGGTATGTTTACCGAACCGTAGCCGTTAACTCTCAGAAAGTTTCCGGATTCTGTATCGAGAAAAGATTTAGCTCTCGAGTAAGAATGCGAGATTTGTAACAACGACGCAAGTCAGGCAACCGTGGAACGTGATTCATGACGTATACCGTAACTGTACCCGACGATCGGATTAAACTTGACGCTTGGCGCACTGGCGCTGCCAATACCCTGTCGTTATACAATATCGACGTGCCACCGATAATAGGTCCAAATTTACACCCTCCTACGATGAGATATGACCCTTCAAACTGACGTATTCAAGACTTATGCAGATTCCGCTAATCAGACTGCTATGCCGATTGATCTGTCTTTAAATAAGAATCCATTGTAGATTCTCAGAGAAAACAAACATGCTCTGTAATTGAATCTTATATTGAACAAATCATGATTTTCAATATAAAATTTAAATTGATTTAGACTTGATTTCCGATGTTTTTTGCCAAAAGTCAAAACTATCGATAATCAATTGAATTTTTATATTAAATTAAAAAGTTAATTAAAATATACAAGAGTGAATTTCCAATATTGATTGTCATAATATTATTATTCGTTTCAAATATTTTTATCGAACAAAACATTGCTCGTATAACGATGTTTTCAGTAAACCTTTGTCTCAGATCGCAAGATCATTTATGTCCCTTCCGCTTCCGTAATTACACACACGTATCTCCCTCGATCCGGTGTTACGTAATTGGTACCGTTTATGTCATGATTAACACGCACGAGCAGTAAATACCCGTTACGCTTGGCTAAATGCCATCGATCTCTCGCGCATGGCCGAATTACGCGATTAATTTCTAATGCGTGTGTCCGTTAGCAAATCGACTCGACCGGCTGTGCGAATCGCGTCGAAGCCCAGACGTCTGTTTCACAAGGACATTCAAGTTTTAATAGAGGACTTGCGAAAATCGATCGTATGCTCACACATACATATATCGTATAGATGCGAACGCGTATATCTACGTCGCACTCGTTGCGCGCCGTTAATGACACCAGGTCGAAGTGGCGGCAAAGTGGTGGACGTGTGGCAGTCGTGTTAACGAGTCTCCGATAGCGAGCGGGTCGACAGCTGTTAACGTGCAATTAAAATGGCAGGACAGAGAGAGAGAGAGAGAGAGAGAGCCGACAGAACCGCGACCGACGTAAAATCGTCGTGCAACGATGTACGCGCGTCCTACATGTAGCCGCGACTTGCCTGCGCGTAATACGTGCATCATTAACGGCGAACGCGTCGCGTACCGGACATGGTCGCCTAATTACGGCTGACTAAAGCGTTTGATTATCGGCACGTGCACCGAGATAATGGCGCTGCGGCACCCGTGCCTCGGCTACGTGATCGAAACCAGTGTCTCGGTCAACGCAATTTCTGATTAAAACGCATCTCGCGCACCACGACGGTCGCAAAATCGCCATAAACGTACAACCCAATCCAATTGCCCCTTTTTATTTCGCTCCTTTTCATCTTTATCGGTCCGTTTTAGAGTCTCTTCCCAACTCTTATTACCCCGTGATCTTCCATTATGTTCCTACACGTAAACGGAAGAAGCGAGGCAGCGCAAAGCGCAAACTCTCGCCCTTACATCATTAAACTTGTTCCGGTCGAGATATTCTCTTCGTAAGTGGAAGAATCCTCTCTCTCTCTCTCTCTCTCTCTCTTCTCTCTCTCTCTCTCTCTCTCTCTCTCTCTCTCTCTCTCTCTCTCTCTCTCTCTTTTCTGTCTGTTCTTTCCTCAGATATTTTTTTATCAGAATCGACCGTCCTTTGACGCTATGTCTCGAGTTCTTTGATATCGCAAACCTTTGACCGGACTTCGGACAGCAGCCGTGATCATTAAGGATGGCTGGCTGATACTGTCTCAAGATTAAACCGAGTATGCTGAAGTATATACTCAAGTTATATACAATATATACCTATATATATATATATATATAAGCTTTAATTTTTATCATTTATTCTAAATTCAGGAATGGGACCACATAGTCTGAAAGAAATACGGTGGATATTTCGTATTTTTGTATAACATCAATCCAATCACCGTATATTTCATGTTATATCGCAGTTCGGCGATTTGTCGATGATGTATCGCCGCTTCGCTCCTTCGTTGGTCCCTTAAGCGAACACTTATCACGATCACCGTAACGCCCCGATAGTCGTCCGACGACCTTTCGGTATTCCGAACTTATCGATACTCTCCAGAGATCACGATAGACCACCTCTCTCGTAATATCCTCACACTCTTCGGATCTTCCTTCCTCTTTCCCCATATGCTTGTCGCATACACTTTGTGCTTCCTGACGACGCTATTCTCCTTCGTTTCTCCGCCCCCTTTTTTTCTTTCATCTTCCTCTTATCCCATATGCGACCCATCTCAGGTACCCATCTATCGCGCTCTCCCTCCGTCGCCATCGATCAGTCGGTACTTTATCACGACGCAACGTGTGCGCACACACTTTATCGCCGGTGCCGCATTATGGCAATACGTCAGCACGGTTTTGCCAGCATCAATTGCCATTCAAATCAGCGCCGATCGGATTAGCGTGTCTTGGACAGGATGACTGCTTATGATGGGGGAGGGAAAAGAACATCGAAGATCGTTACCGAAAAATCAAGTTCGGAAGGCATGTTAAGCATAAAAGAAAAAAAGAGAATCGCTTATTTTTTTATTTCTTTTAAATTAATATATTTGTAGACAAATAAGAATAAATCAAAGACATTGGCCGGTATTCATAATCGATTCTTATATTTAAGATTGTTTTAAATACAGTCTTAAGATGTCATGGACCAATCAGACAGCTGCATTAACATCTTAAAACGTTACTTAAAATAAAAATGAATTATGAATACTGGCAATAGAGTATAAATCGTGCCATTCGTACTTAAATAATATATACAATGTCACCAACAAATAATGAGAGAGAAGAGCGTGAAGACGGCCAATCTTTCTTTCTTTCTTTCTAACAACATTACGCTATTGAGGTCTCTGTGAAGTTAGCACTAACTTCGCGTGGCACCGCAAGATTTGAAAAAGCCGAATTTTATGACGGAATCTCACAGTACTCGAAGAGTACTACAGTTCCTGATCGATTATAACAATAGTACCGGACATTAAATATTTTTTAATAAATTTAAAAAAAAAAGAAAGTTAGCACCGCATATTTTTATTTTTTAAAATTTTTGGCTTAAATCAACAGTACTATTGATGAAATCTATCAGGAACTCTATAACTATTGCGGGTGCAAGCAGTACTGTTATTAAAATTTCCGATTTTTAAAGTTGAGGTGCTAACTTCACAGAGACGCTATTGAGTAGGAGACTGGCTTGTCTTTGTGTCTTACTTCCTTCATTTATCGACCAATTTTACATATGGATAGTGTAAGCTCATATTCTATGTTTTTGAACATATAAACAGGGAGCCAATCAGAGTAGAGAACGTAAGGTTATTGCCTCACATTCTCAACTGTAATTGGCCGACTTGTTTACTTATATTTTACTACTTTACGTTTTTTTACGTGTTTCTGATTTAAAGCAACAAGTGTTAATTTCCTTATTGCTTACTTCTTAATGATTATGTTTGTTTATGTAATAATGAATTAAGATACATTTATATTGTTTCTATCCCTATTATTATTTATATCATGCGGATCATGCACGAAGTGCAGTTAACAGATTTATGATTAGTACATATATCGTTTTTTGTCTTAATCTTATCAAGGTAGCGGATCATGTACATAATATTCTCAATAATTGATATTTCTAAAGTTGTTTGTAATTTATTGTAAAAACAGTAGGCAAATTATTAAATGTACAAAAAGAGAGATGGAAATGTGTTACTGATAGTCACAAAGTTAAATTTGGATATTGTGCACTCAGTTATTGAATACTCAATAGCACATAAGAGTATATGTTTTTTTATGCTTTATATGAAAACTATACTGTTTAAATAATAATTTAAGTGGAAACTAACAGCTGTCAAAAATTCGTGTATATTTTATACGATGGTTATGCCTCGATTAGTTCTACCGAGTACCTACGTAAATATGCACTTGATGCATATACATGAAAGATAAAATAAGAAATGAGTAGTGTCAATGTATAGAACAATTTTTTTTTATTAATGGAAGAATTAGGACATATTGATGAAGTAATGAATATTGAATAAATATCGATGAAATATTAGTCTGAAAGCTCGTTTGAAAGCATCGAGATAAATACAAAAAACGGTTTTTTTTCGATATTACCTAGAGACTCAGAGATAAACACAACGAAATAAAAGCATTAGAACCTTCGCCGAATCCCGCTAATCGCATTATTTTATTTTCCTCTTTTATCCTATTCGGAAAAAAATTACGTTCATCAGAATGCGAGCTAAAAATAATAGTCAATTGTACATGTGTGGTTACGAATTACATAGATTCTTATATGCATTTATTTTTTAACAATTTAGACTGAACCTTCGCCGAATCCCGCTAATCGCATTATTTTATTTTCCTCTTTTATCCTATTCGGAAAAATTACGTTCATCAGAATGCGAGCTAAAAATAATAGTCAATTGTACATGTGTGGTTGCGAATTACATAGATTCTTATATGCATTTATTTTTTAACAATTTATACTTATTTTTATACTTTTCTCTCTTTTATGACGTAAGCTCTCTCTCTCTCTCTCTCTCATATAACTATTGATAAAGCCATATAATGTCCCATATACAAAGTATATCTATCTATTATAAATATCATTTTGTTTTAGTATGAGTTTATATAAAACGAGCGGATATTGAAAAGTTAGTGAACAATAAACATTGTATCAAGGCCGCAACGCGTCACAGAACATTGAAAGTTTTGAGGCTGTAGAGAGTTGGAACACTCAGTACAACGCGCTTCCACAAAATAGGAAATAATAGGAGATGTAGCTTTTGTTGCAATTCCGTGTCAAGGCTTGAGGTACACGTGCTTGTATAATATTATCAATAAAGCGGCGAAAGTTGCTTACGATGAAAGGTTTTTTTGCATTATAAGTCGTTCGCCGAAAAATATCAATATAGGTTTAAAAAGATGAAAAAAACCGTAATAAATTCTTATGATGTAAACTGATAATTTATTTCTTCTATTGATCGTTCCATTCGCGTATGAAATATAAAAAAATTGTTTATTAAAAATAATAGTCAAGAGAGAGAGAGAGAGAGAGAGTGTGTGTGTGTGTGTGTGTGCGTGTGTGTATGTGTGTGTATGTGTGCGTGTATGTGTTATTAGGTCAAATATTTCTGGTTGGAGAATTCAACGCGCAAAGATAAGAACGTTTTATATAATAATAAATGAAACTCAGGGGGATGAGCGTCTTGAATGTGATTTATTTATACTTGGAAACTTAACGAAGCTGATTTGAAGGTGGATTTTCAGTTTTATGTTCTGTAAATGCTTGCAATATTGCATCTCGTGCGCGTTGCATCAATTATAATTACGGCTCAGCGAATTTAATTTGCGTGTGATTTGATGTCTAATTGGATTTTATTTGACTCTACTTCTACTCTCACATTTATATTTTTTGATGTTTGCGAAAAACACCGGAATCATGTCCAATATTTACCCATACGGTGGAAATCAAACGACTTTCGAAACAGGTTACCGGCTGTTTAATAACGCAGTTCAAAACGGCGAGGTACTAACGATGCGTAACATACGATGTCCTAATTATCGCTTTTGTTTTAAACCGGACATCAATCATGTGCTTGTTGTCCAAGCGTGTGAGCCGCTTTTATTTTGAGCGTAACGATCGTGTTGTTTCGCTGTCTGCTATTTGAGTTTCAATCATTTCATAATTATTTGGATCGCAGCGCGGAAAGATGAAATTCATTTCCACGTTAATACACGAACAGTATTAAATCGGTTCGGTTCGATCACTGCTATCATTATCATTATTTCACGAGGTACCGAATTAATTGTCAATTGATATGTACCTTTCTGATAATTATCCTGAAAGACATAAAATACCGTAAATTGAAAGAGAGACTTTGATACGCGACAGCTCTATAACAAATTTCAAATAGAATTAGTTTATAAATTAAATTAAATTAGCAATTTACATAGCTATACATGTTAACAAAATAGCTCGAAATTATGTCGGCATACAGTCATCAAATATTACAAAAATAATGCGTTATATTTACATGATAATAACTCTGCAAAATTTCACTTTGATTAGAGCAATTGTGCTTTATTACTTGTTAATGCGAATAATTGTAATTAATAGAAATATTTTCTTTAGCTTCCAGAATTTATTTATACGATACGTAACTATTTAAAATTTTCTCAGATTTTCATGTTTAAAATATTACTCTTTATTATCTTATAAAACTACCACGGTTGCTCAACAAAATGTAAAATATATCAAAATAACGCTATGTAATTATATTTACAATTTCTATAATCATTTCTTGATCAGTCTATTGAATGATTAGTTCAGAAGTGTAATGTGATGGAACGAACGTTACATTATCTTATTGCAAGTGACGTAACTATCTTTTTAGAAATCCCTATGGGTGTAACCGTTTTTATATTATATATTATTATCTATACAATGTATTCCTAGACCGCCCTACGTAAACTTTCTCTTTGCAATTAGTCACGCAGTGTAACGGTGACGTTATTGCAACCAAGCGCGATTTTCTGTGCGCCACAACACCCTTTAATGCTCTACGTATCTTCATCATGAATGAAGAAAAATACAGCGTACATTTATGAAAACTATAATATATACCGCGAGCAATGTAGAATATCTCAGTTACATTGTGAAATGTTACTGCTATGCGGTTTGCGAAATACGAAGCTGGTTTTATTAAAATAGTCTTCGTTTTTTTTTCTGGACGGCGGAATCAGTTTTCTAATCAGAGTATTATTTTGTTCCATTATAATCAAAATTTTTCCTGTGTTTCTCAAATAAAATTTATTATTATATTATTCTTATCAACGATATTTTATTTAAGTGGATTGAATTTTCCGAATAAGAACGTTAAAAGTTAGCACTTTAAATATACCTGGTGCGATCGTAAGTGTTGTATCGCTATAAAATCAATATCTCGAACGATTTAACCCAAGAAACATGATCATTTCTAAAGATAGCATACATAAATCGTTGCATGCCTCATCGCGTTATCAGCCGGTAATACGAATAAACGATCCGGTAAAAGGCCAGTCCGCTTAATGGAATAGTTTTAACTCGCAATAGCTTTTGAAAATTATCGAAATCTTTTCCTATAACAATCCTGTTAAAGCAATGCTTTTGCAGCACGATGAATGATAATGAGTCTTCGTATTATTGCTTCTAGGTAGTAGAGTTTTCGAGCGGAAAATAATCATGTACAATTATACAGAGTCGTACACATATTCGGGAGAAAGTTTGTACTTAAACTTTAGAATACTTTACGTAGACTCGGTTCAATGATTTTCTAACACAATATCAAAAGGAACAAACGATGTACGTTGCCATCGTTGTTTCACGCGCTCCATTATCTATCAAGAGAATGAATAGTACACGAAATGAAAATTTGAATATTGAGACTTGAATATATTTTTTATCTCTCATTACTAAGACTTGTTCAGATTGTATGTTGTTTTTTTTTTGTAAATACGAAATTAAAGTAGTTTTAATCAGGTTTGCATATATCGACAGGTTAATCTTAAATAATACTCTGTTGACCTTAAAAAGATATCAAAAAAGTATCAACGCAATGTGTATCAGTGTGTCACAGTCAGGATTGTTTCATTTACGGAACTTTATTATTAAATCTTTGGATTTTACATCTATTGAAATTAGTCACATCGTTAACGCGTTTGTGCTACGTCATAATAACGATGCCACCTCGATTGCTACCGTATGTATGACAACTAATTATGATACAACACGATTATTGCGTATTATTGTAGCTATTACGTATGATAATAATGTGGGCGTTATACCATCGCGCGATGTGTTGTGTTACAACGTTAGTATAATGCAAATAATACGAAATCATCAATATGCAACATGTTTACCGACGATGGTCCTGTTAATAACAACAGTAGAGATTGAATCTGGGAATGCAGTGTAAGTTGCAGCGTGTTACCAACTTCGAACAAGTATTTTCTGATAAATAGTTTTACTACTTTTACTTTGACTTACTTTGCAGCTTTAAATGTAAATCTCGAAGAACGTAGTCGCGTTATTTATGTTAAGCTGATAATACCTTATGCATATACTTATACTCATATGCATGCTGAAGATTTAAAGTACTTCTCTTATAAATTTAAATATAGCTCTTTGTGCTTTAGTTATTATGCCCCCGCTGGATCTTTAAGAGGATTCGTCGAATATAGTCTATGTTTTTATTTCTCATTATACATAAACCGAACAATAATACAGTTTTATTAAATTAGAAATTGACGAAATTAATAATACGAGGTCAAATTTAGGTAACTGCTTAAACATTGCGTTAATAAGACTAAAATAGCGTTGGATTTATCATAATTACTTATGCATATTTTATTTTCTTTTTTTTTTGCATATACAGTGGTTTAATCCGCAAGTAAAATACCCTGAGGGTAAAGACGACGACGACGACGACGACGACAACAACGACTACGACAAAGCTTTAAGCGACGACGTCGCGGACGAGGGGCCGTAAATCCGCGTCGCGGAAGTTCGAGAACGAAGCGGAGGTGTACGAGGTGAACTCCGGAATGCCTTGGGGCAAAACGAAAAGGAGAACTGCAGCGAGGACGAGAGTCGAAGATGCGCTGGTAATGGTGGCGGCGGCGGCGGTGGCTGCAGTGGCTAAGGAGGTGTGCATCACGGTAGGGTCGGTGGTGCAACGCGGAGCAAGCGGGGCGAACTTGGGATGGTAAACACGGGAACCGTGCATCATCCGAGAATCGAACTTTCCTCTATGTCCTCAGTGGAGTCTAAGATCTCCGCGCGAAGCGAAATTCAATAGGCCATTCGCTTTTAAGAAATGCATTTCGATGCCGACTCGCGGCTTTGACGCGAAAAGGTGAGAATTTCGCAGTCCCTTTCTGCATCACATACGAGAGTAACGAAATCGCCAGCGCTACGGAATTTACCGCTATCGGCTGAAATTGAATTTTCTTCTCGAATCAAGAAATGCAGCAGCAATATCAGATGCTGCGGTATGCGTGCGATGTTAGTACCTACAGTTCTTTGGCTTCGAATAAACATTATTGCCAAAACTGTATAGACAATTGCATATAGGATTAATACAGAATTTCACCACTTTACGTTAATTAACGCGACTGTCTGTTAAATCGTTATATGTATGAAATAAGCCTGAAACGCATTTACGCGAAGTTTATACACGGCTTCGAACATTTCAATGGACTCAACCGAATTGAATTGATTGAAGTCGAATAGTCTGTTATTGTTAGCAATACGAGTAAGCAATTCTGACTGGCGCGCGCATAAATTACTATTATTCATGAATACGCACGTTCTTGTTTCCCGGATATACGGTAAGAATTAATTTCTCGTCATATGACGTAATATTGTACAACGCGAAGCATTTGTTTGTAGAATAGCTCAAAATCCTAATACTTCAACCTGCCTTGCCTCTTAAGCGCATATACGTGAATTTAATTACCATAAATCATAGCTTACCGGTTTGCAGTGCAGCGCACGCATTCCGTTTTACGGTGCCATCATTAGTGCAAATATCGTAGCTAGCGTTCTATCCCCTGCAAGTCGGTACACACGACAGATGTTAACACCGAATTAACACGTACAACGTACGACTACATGGCACCGTGGCAAGTTAACACCGTTACCGGCACGTCGATATGATCGCAATTTCAGCTTACAACCATAATTATCGCGTACTGTACCAACCATATTGCCTGAGTGGGCTCTACTAAAATGTACTTTACCGACCATTAACTGCAAGAGATGCAGCATCTCACCGGACGACACACGTCATCATACAAATATCACAGAGATACTTTTTCGGGGGGCAAAATATTCTCATTAGTCGTTTGAATATAGTAATTAAACTTTCGTGTAATATTCATATGATATTTGCGGAGTGTATATCATAAAAACGTCTTGTGGATTTTTTAAAATATTTCTTATTGTATCATATATATTACATAATTCACAACCAGTTGCTTCATATATTCAGGATTTAATCGTCACTTATTTCATTCACGTAGCATAAAATTAAATATTATACAGATTGAAAGGACAGATACGGATAAGGTAAGGTAAACGAGGACTAATCGTGAATGAACAGACTACATGTTGTGGTGTTTACTATTAATTAGGTACAGACACAACGAATGTGGAAATTAAAATTTTTGAACAGAAGTTATGGAGAAAATAGATTTATTATGGGGATTTAATAATTGTAAATTAACATTTAGCAAATGACAAATATTACATACATATGTCCCCTAATCACAACTGGAATGCAATTACACGGGTTAATAACGTCGTTTATTCTCAAATTGAAGAGGAAAGAGTTGCTATATTACTAATCCACGTATAGTATTAATCAGTATTATTAATCGCTACGCAAATATTGTAGTTCTGGTAAATTTAATAACGACGTCGATAACCCGCTCCCGCGTGTTCCCTTCCGTGTTTGTAGAAGTACTTCCGTAAGCGGATACAGAGTCGTAATTAGACGCGTCGTACTCGCGCTGAGAGGAGCACTCGAAAAGTAAACGAGGGACGAGTGAGCAATAATCCAACAAAGACGGGCGTATACACACCCACACGAAGAGACGTGCGCGTGTCAAGATATAAGCTACGTGTGCGTTTACGTTTTCGCGTCAAATACCGTTCATTTACTTTTTCTTAGAATTTTTGTTGGATCTAACTGTACGCGAAAATTAGGGAGTACTGTTGATTTCAGCAGACAGCGATTGAACTTAAAATTATTATATACAATGATATTCAGGTCAGCTGTTGTATGTAGCTGTGTCTTTCTCTTTCCTAAATTGTGTAAAATCTCATTTTAGCAACGTTTAAGCTATATCATATCTTTCCGCGCTGTTATTTCCTAGGAAATTTCAATTTTAATTATAATTTCAAACGACTCGTAAATGAGACGCATTCATTACCTGCGCTTTATGTCGCGCGCGCTCGTTCTTGAATGTCCCGCTATAACGTACAACGCCGGCGGCAGCTAATTAATGATCAACGTAGCAGTTCAGAACACGATACATCATACTTACTCTTTTCTAGAATTTTAACGCAAAAATAAGTTGTTTATTTTTACCGTAGCGAAAGTATCACGAAATTGATATCAGTACAAATATATACCATGAATTAGCCATGAATTAACAATTAACAATTTAAACTGATTATGTAATTTGTATTTGTTCTGTAGTTTCACAAATTGCCTCTCAAATTATACGATTATACACAATTCATACATGTATAATGACAAAAGTATACTATTTTCGGGTTACACCGACACGATTTCAACGCGTTTAATGTTATTATTATTATATTTACTGCCTGTGTGCATATCCCGGGGCTTAAAATATTAACTGCGCTGCGAGTTTGATCTCGAACAGAGCACGTGCAAGACGAGTAAATGGTACGGAATATTTGCATCGCTTCTCTGCGTTCTTTCACGTACGCGCCACGTACGCGCTTCGATGCGCTCGCAAAATCCCGTGGGCGGCGAGCGAAAACGAGCGACAGGAGGACGAATTATGACGACACGTTAAATATCACGCGATACGGACGGCAGTCGTAAAGAGGCGTTACCATGCCGTCGATATACGCGTATGCATCTATCTATTCTCGGCCGTGCAGCGCATCTCGGTTGTCCGTATATCGTTATGTGCGCAACAGCGTTGAAATGACAGCAACACCGTCGATAGATCCGTTTTCCAGTTGTGGTCGCGACGGGTAAAAAAATACGCCGGTCAGAGATGATAGTGGGCCACAAATGCGCCGAAATTGCAACAGTAAAACCCGAAAACTGTCTCTCTGCTGCGAAATGATAAGTGAAATGATCGTTTGCTAAATTCAAGAAATCCTGTAGCTTATTGCATATAATAAAATATATCCAGTTTAAATTAGCGATAATATAATAGATTTCTTTCAATTTTATAATGTTATAATTTCGAATGTTTTTCACTTAAAATTTCTTTATTTTTAAATTTTACGTGTCCCTAAAATAGATATTAATTATTAATTATTTTATAAATAGTGTAGCTATTAATTTTTATAACAGCTCGATATAATAAATTTTCGATTTCAAAAATTGATAAGAAATAATCTCCAAACAGAAATAGGATATTTGCACACGCTTTCTTATGTATTAAATAATAAATATTAATGCAAACAATTAGCATGTATTTACATATTACTAGCATGCTACGTGGAAAATAGAGAAAACATTTTCTTATCGCAGAAAGCACCTACGCACAGTTATCGACTTCCGTTTCTCTCAGACTTCATTTTCCATACGGCATCTCGAGTCTTCTCTTGTTCCACGTTATTTCCATAATCATAATTGATATTTTTCTATTCGACGTTGTGAAAACACGCGAAAAACAGTATTAAATTCCTTACGTAACACTGCAAAGACGATGTCAGACACGTAAATCGTTTCTTTTTTAATCCGGGGATTTCGAGAGAGATAGAGAGAAGCATAAATAGTGGAAAGTACTAGTTTACACACAAAACGACCGTAAAAAGCCCCATGTAATGCGCGCGTGGTACGAAAAAAAATCTCCCACACGCCTCGTCAGCTAGTTAATTGCTTTTTAAGTCGGATAATATGCGGAGATCATGCTTCATCCGTAGTTTTTAAACCTCTGCTGAGCTACGGTGATATTCCTCCCTTGCATCATGCACTAGAATTCCATCATCGCTATTAATACGCCACACTTCGACTCTCTACAGCAATCTAATCAGACAGGTGTTAAGCGTCTTCTAAGACAATCATTTAATTATCGTGAAATTTCAAGCTATTTGTATACCCCAATTTGCTATACTCTATTCTCGATTTTCGCGTTAAAACAGTTTAACGAATACTAAATATAACGATGTTGTGTAGATTTTTAATATTTACATTCCAGCATATCGAATTCTTATTCATTCCGAAACAAATCTCAGTTTTTAATGCACGTTAATTTAACATAATTTTAGACACTTTGAACATTTTTTGAAAATTTTTGATTATTTCACTTTTGATTATTAACAAAATGAACAAAAAGAATTAATTGATTCTCATATTAATAATTTTTTAATTATTCTTTTGTGTTTAGGATATTTATTTATTTATATAAATTTTCACTTTTTTCTCTCCAACTTTAGTACGGAGAATACTACCTCGCTTTCGCCTCATCTTAATGCATGTAGTTCTTCTCATGTTACTCGATGGATTGTTGGTGTCTCCTTGACACTCGAAAGCCTCCCGTATAATCGTGTTGCCCTCGCGAGTGAGCAGTATGTAAATTCCCAACTAATTTCCTTGCCCGTCTACACGACACGCTCATTTCTTACAGCACGTGGCTTGTAATTATCAAGCAGGATATTTGATTTCCTTTACGCAAGCAAAGACACGCTTGTATGCCATTTCCAGCGTCTTCTCAAAATGTTCTACGTGTTCGCGCACGCTGATGTATCTCAGAATATTGTAATTTCAAACTTTTTGACGTTTTCGGAACGTGATTAAAAATGTGCCTGTCATTCTTATTTCACGGTGCGCATCTAATTCCGTTAAATATCTATCCGGGACATGTAAAATAGTTTAAACACGCGAATTTTTGTTTCATCATATCGGGCTTCGTTAAGGATACAGTAGCAATGCATTAATTTAGCATTGGATATTTCGCGTTGCGTCGGTTTTAATTTGCGTATTAAACGCGGTCATTCATCGAACACGCATAAATAATGGATTCGCACGGACATCCCGGCGCGACTTATACGATATTTTGTGAAAGTTTTATTTGCGCATATAGGCACGATACAAACTGTCTGCTTCCGCCGAGAGTCGTAGAGAGAAGTCGGGCTGGCTGGGTTATATTATATTGCGATATCATAGCACACACGCAATCGGAGCAACAGGGAGGCGTATAAACGTGCGCGGGATGGCTATGTGTCCGTACGCGTTCCTCGGATTTAATTTCGCGCTTCTATCCCGGCCAAAAATACATACGTATATGCGGACCTTTCTACGTGTGCACGCAAGAGAAACACGTCGTGCGTGTATACGTGCAACGAATTGCGCCGGAAAGCGAGAGACCGGTCAGCCGGAGAGCGCAATAGGCGTTATTTCCGGCCGTTGTTTTTTGCGCTCACCGCCGAATGCAACCAGAGAAGGAAAAAAAAGGTATACCCCTATGTACGATAGATTATAATCCAAGGATCACACAGCACAACATGACATATTGCAACCAGAGAAATAAAAATTTTCCGTTATCAGTTGTTTCCGGAAGCCAACTTCGCGTAATTTCTCAATGTTAATTGTATTTGACGTATACCTATTGTTCGATATGTCCTTGATTAACACTTTGAAGCTCAATGGAGAGCGATTATTATCCATAAGGAAAAAATTTCCTAAATTTAAGTAATGTTCTCTTTTAAAATAGTAGTAACTAAGTAAATATTCCCTGCTCTCGCAAATAAATATTTACTGAACATTACGTAAACATGTATTAATTGACTTAAATATTACTTCCTTTTTTTATAACAAGTATTTATTTGCAGTAAAGAAATGTTAGTTCTAGTCAAGAAAATATTACTTAAATTTAGAATTTTTTTCCGCAGCAGAAATCTTATACAGAAAAAATGGTTTTGCTGAAGTATCTAGAAATTTAGCTGATACAGATCTGAAAATAATTTTGTTTAGACATCAGAATTATTATGTAATATATTCAAGCCGGTTACTAAAATATTAAAACTTTTTACAGTATTGTCATTGTTGCGGTTTTATAATCCAAAATATATTTATTTAATATTATAATTAATATGAGGACTCGGCCTCGTTAATACAAGATTATAATTAATACAAAGAATACAAATTGTAATATATAATTAATACGAGAAATACAATTATTATATATATTACTATCTATGTTATAGATAGTAATATATATAACGTATATAAAATATACGTGTATTACAGATTTTCGTATGCGACATAGATTCAAGAATATAGGCCCAGGCTTAATGTACCTGTGGCCATCGGATGCCGCTTTTTCTCTCGAAATTCCTGCGGAGACTGCTCGACCGAATAATGGAAGCCGGTTCGCGCGCATTAATAGGTGATGTTCTATAGGGTTTTTCATGGATTACGAAATATCTCATAAACTCAGAATCGCTTTATTGATATAATATCGTATGCGGAGATAATAGGATCAGAAAATAGAGTTCTAACGTACTGAGGGAAAAATCGATCCTTTTATTATTCAGTTTCAACATTTAATAGAATAGGTAACTTTCATAAAATTCAAACGAGCTTGTTATTATGCTTTAATCCTCTTATAGTATTACACTTTTTAATATAAAACCTTATACAATATTTAAAATTTTATATTAGCAAGAAAATGCTATTAGCTTTTTCGTTTATTTTTTGCGAAGGAAGTGATAAATTTCGCGTGTGTCCTATCTTCGAGAAATATGTCTCACTTGGGAGATCTCTATACTTACGGAACACCCTCTTGGGAGATTCCCGTTTTCGTAGTGCTTTGTTTCACGACGAACTGAAAAGAAGCGCACCAATCACCGCAAGAAACTTCAGGGTGACACTTCACGATCAGTATTATTTTTCCTCATCCGACATATAATGAAACCATGCATAATAAACAAGATTGACTGTTTTTCATCGTTTTTTTATTTTAGCTTATCTATTTTCTATATTTGATATTTATTATATCTATGCAGTGTAATTTTAATTCTCCATCTATAATCCGGATCTTTTCGACACAAAAGAGATGTTTTATGATTAAGTTATGTAAATCTATTTTGTTTCATAATTTTTGTTCAAATTTCAATTTTTATTAAATGAAAATTTTATAAGTTAAAAGATCCAGATTGCAGAGAGTACGAATATAATTGCAGACGGCAGTTTTTATACGTGTATCAAAGTGTACCAGATTTAATTTCTCACTTCACATCGCGGTTTAAAAACTTCCTTTGTCCCGTGACGTCCCTCATTAACTACGATTGCAACCTTACCAAACCTTCCCACTCTAAAAAGGTAGAATTAAAAGAAGGAACTGGAATTGATTACATGGTTCGCATTTTGTAAATTAAAAATCTCATCAAATTGCATTCGGGTACTTATAAATACGTTTGCTGTGGATCGGTATATGTGTGCGTGCGTGGTAGAATATTCTAGGTAGCTTGAATGAAATTGGATCCGCCCGGGCGAATCCGGAGAACGTAGGGAAGGAAGATTCGCCAAGATTCTTCGGGTAGAGACGAGGAAGAAAGATGGTTTCGTTCGAACGAATAATCAGGAGGAACCTCTGGTAATCATTTCGTGCCAATCGAGTAGTTTCCTCGTGCAATCTCGGCCTTGGTGCACCTACGTGGCTTCTCCCTCTAAATCCGCGCACGTGATGCATCCGACTAACGACCCTCTCGGGGAGCCAAAACGTGTCTCTCGAATTAAGCACCTGACACTGGATAGATCGAGAAGGAACCCCGTAGGAATTATTTCTGTGCAATAAACGAATTGACTTCGCGCGCCACGGAATTTTCGAGAAAAGTTACTAAGGTGCGTAAGACGAAAAAATATTACAGGATTGAACGTGCTGGGAAAAATTTAGTATGGATGCTGTCATATATCTAAATAAAAGCGAAGTATTATGGCTATAAATTTTATTTACTGTCTTCATTTAGCCAGACTTGTGTAACATTAAAGTTGCTTAAAGAATAAATAGCTACATATATATTTTGTGATATCATGTATGTGAAAGATTTAGAAAGATATTATCCTGACTTTTCTTTATAGCGCATCTTTATAACACTTATAACATTTATAATCATATAATAAAATGCCTGAAAAAATCAGAAAAAGTATTTTTCGTTAGTATCTTTTTGCAAATTTTTATTACATTTATGTTGAGCTCTTTGTCGTACGACGTGTCATCTCTTATGCGTATAAAAATTATTAGCCAAATAGATGACACAACATTGAAGAAACAATTGTCTATTTTATTTTCCTCTCTAGCACGTACACAGCGTTCTATTTTCACGCGTTATGTTCGCGTCGAGCATTCGTTTTGCTGAGCGCCAAGTTTCATTCCGAGCGAAGTATCCCATCATTACACGTCAGCGAGTCAAAGAACGGAGACCTCGATCAAGGGGACGAGGGAATAGAAAAGCGAGGAAGGTATTGCCAAAGTTCGACGAGCTACCCCCGTCCACCCATTAGCGTGTCAGTCATTCCGGCCGTGTAATTAAATTCCGTGCGCCAATGTCGTCGCGCGGATTCCTGTCCTGCGCGATCAAATCTTTTCTGAAGCTGCCGCATCCGTTCTCTCTTTCTCCCTCCATTTTTTTCCCTATCTCTCTCTCTTTCTTCCTCTCCGCTTGATTCCTCGAAATCAGCTTGGCGCGTTCTGTGGACGGTATCAATATTTTCCCTAGGAAAAATGTCGGGTCAGCTCCCGGGAGAGAACGAGGGGCGAGGGAAGCTGCGTTGCGCGGAGGGTGATATTCTTCCGGAGGGTCTCCTTGACATCAATTCTACCCATTTCCACGTTTTACCGCGTTTCTTACCGCTCTGCAGTCTCATTTTCAATTTATCCTTGAAACCTTTTATTGCATTTTTCGTTTCTCCCACCCCGTAACAGAGGACCCTCCGGCGAGTCGAATGGACTCGCGCGAGTACAACAGATAAAACGAAAGTTTGTATCGCCACGGGGTCGCTTGCTTAGAGTAGGAGGCCTGGGGGGGAGTCTGATTAATGGACTTCTTGCTGTATAACTGGCGAGAAAAAAAAATAGTCGGGAGGAGGTCGGTCGGTGGCACCGCGCGGAGAAAGCTGCACTGCTATAACTGTATTATAGTCGATTAATTGGAGTTGTTAGGCGTTGTAATCATCTGATTGCTGTTGTTTAATTATACCGAGATGACTCGCACAATTGTCTCTTTCTGCATTATTATCTCGTACAATTAATATCTATTTGTACAATTTTAAAATCTTATAGATGTGCGAGAGAAAAAAATTTTTAATTATATTTTCTAATCTATTTAAAAAAAGTGAACTTTTTATCTGTCACCTTAAACATACATGAATAATTGATAGAATATACATATAATATACACTGCAAATCCGAGTGTGTTATTTTAACACACTTTTCCTGTGTAATTTTGAGGAAACCACGCTTATTTGCGTTATTTTAAAACATGTAACCGTGTAATATGTCAATTTAACACGCATTATACGTGTTATAATACGTATACGTTTCCAAGACGTGTAACATAATAAAACACTTTGTTGTTATAAACGGATTATAAGTTTTAAACGTGTTATAAGGAAACGTTTATTCTCAATTTACTTGTTTGTACAGCTTACACACTTACACGTTACTTAATTTACACGTTTAGAAAAGTACACGGATATGCACGTAAGAATACAGACATCTTGCGCACTGAACACGGATAAACGCTTGTGCGCAACATTCTCGAATACTCCATGGTGAAAACTTGTGATGTTCCATCATGGCTATACCTTGGGTACGTGTTGTGTTACTAGTCTGTTGCTGTGTGTAATGTTTTCAAGTGAAAAGTATATTATATTTCATAAATTTCATAAATTTCCTAACGATAAAAAAGAAAATATATTGTTTAATTGGTGAACGCTGTAAACGCGTTACATTTTCGTTTCGAGAACAGACCTCCAATGTTCAAGTTGTATGTGATCGTTTATTGGAAACAAAAATATGATTGTACACATACAAAAATATATAAAATATATTTAAAAATAAATTTGTTTTTTATTTTAGCATATGACTATTATATCCAATAAATTCATGTTAAACCTATTATTAACACGTGTCCATTTGATATAATACGTTCAAAACGCGTTTATTAAGACGTTTTTAGTGTGCTGTAATATAAAATAGCAGCGAGAAATATATATTAAAAGTGCTTCGTCAAATAACACACATATGTATTTTAAAATAACACACTATCGATTTGCAGTGTAGTACTAATATTATCGTGCCACGTATTTATTTTTCTTTCTCTATGACTGTTACAGAGCGATATCATGGAGTTTTCCAACAAAAATTTGCACCAAAAAAGTCGCCAACGCAAAGACGTAAACTCCGAAAATTGTTTCGCGTAAGAAACACTGCGACTGTACATCGTTGCTAATTGACAGATAGAGGAAGGAGCCAGCGGCGGGGAGTAACTAGAAGCGGGAATGAGAAGAGGATCGAGCGGAAGACACGAAGCAGCGTTCGAAATTTACGAGTGAGTCGGTTTGCTTGCACGTCGTGGGGTCCAAGATGGTGTCTAGGGGCGGTCGTGCGCCGTAACAAATGGTTCAGCCGTGAACCCGCTCGCCGTGCAACGACACCGGAAACAGGCGGCAGCTATCCAGCGAACGAGCGAGCGAACGAGCAGAGAGATCCGCAAGAATTCGCGAGGACACGGATGTGAAGCTTACTCCGGCCATCTCTCCGCGTGGTGAATTGTTCCGAGGCACGAAAGCCGAACGGTGGAATCGCACTCGTTTACAACGAAATTGCCCGGAGACAAGATGATTCAGAAATGTCGACGATGAAACAGCGCACGTTTTGTTACGATCGTCCTGTGAGAAAACGCGTCGTGACTTTCTAATACACGTTTGTGAGTGTAGAGATGACGAGGTGTCGCGTATTTCGTTATTGAGATCTTGATGACAGTTGATCCATGATCAACTCGACCAGATGGGTTAAAAAATTGTGGTTTGCGATTGACGGCACGGTCTCGTGCTGCTTGCGATATGGCGATCATACCGCATTCTCGAAAGTGCAACAAGTGGTGTCCAGATTCTCAATGCTGAGACATCATCGATGTTACTCGACAGACAGACGAGAGGATTTGATCCGGGACCGATCAGATTCGCGACCGGTTGGAGAGTCTCGAACAGGAGGACCGCCGTTGTTTCCTAGAACGATGCCAACAGGATTAAGCGCGTCTAATGAACTTTGAATCTGTTTCGCCTGTCTTAAATACGATCATCTTGAAATTTCTTCGTCAGGATTCTCTTTGCCGGTCTAAGTAGATTTACCTCCGCTGGGAGAAAACGTTCGACCAACGCATCGAGGAGTCCCGGTCCGATGCTGTTCGTTAACCTCGTCAAAGAGTACTTTATTGATCGCGGGATCGAAAGGTAGACGACGAATAGCTTCTCCAAGCTAGGATTTTAACTTGATTCCAACCGCTGGCTTCCGTTGAACTCGAGTATTGGAATTCACTGACATCGTCTTCATCAGGATGATATATAAAAGTTAAGAAAATTTTAATTTATACGATAGTTCGCCTATAACAGGGGAACTAGTGTTATTAATGCACATATTTTAATTCGTTGAAACATAACGCGATTCAATGTTGCACGTGACTGTTCTAAGAAAGACTGCAAACGCGAGTCCATGGCGACGAAAGTGTTCTATGCTGTGCAGACGAAAGAAACGCTTGCCGGGCATCGACGATTCTTGGGACTGCTACCTGACCTCTCAACGGCAATTCCGTTGACTAACGTAGCAGCACCGTTCGCGTTCGTATGCCGCGGGCAAACACGTCTCGTGACTCGTTCGAGGACGAAGACTTCGCCGCGATAATCCAGTCAAAACGTTGTTGGATCCGCAGAGACGTCGTCGAATGAGACGATGGTGATGAAGATATCCGCAAGCGAAGCTGGCGTTCCTCTATTAGGCGCCGTCGGTCCGCGCTACGTCGTCAAACAAGCGACGGTGAAGCGCTGTGTCCTGGCGTTGTTGCTCGTCTCCATCGCCAGTATATTCTACTACACTTACTACATCGTCAGCAGTGGGCCGCTATCCAGGTAAGTCCAAACATGCAATCAACTATTTTGTCTCTAAAATGAGAGCCTGATTGTTTAAGTAATAAATTCGAGACTACAGTAATTGGTTAGCAATAAATTAACACTTAATTATGGTATGCGGGCAAACCTGTTTTTAATAGCGAGGGTGTCAGCTTTACAAGACAAATATGTTAGAAAGTAAACAGAAACATTGTGTAAAAAGTGAACACGAAGATAGTAACACTGGCACAATTTATTTCTTCATTATTTAATATTTCTTCATTAAAATTAACACATCTCTTATTCATTTATCTTAGAATTTATGTTTTAAAATATTATTTTTACTTGTTTGCTTACTCGTAAATTATGTTATTTCAACACTACGAAATGTTAAATATCAATTTAGCATAAAATATAGCACAATCATATTATATTAAGTTAAATTAACAGCTAAAATATATTAAAAATTCAACACAAAATTTTAACAAGAACTTAAATGGATCGTTTCTAACTCAAATGCAAAATAGTTTTTACTGTGTATAAATTAAATGTGACACACATAAACAAATTAGAACATATAAACATATTATTTTTTAAAGATATAGAACTTTTTTAAATTATTTGATCTAGATAAGTAGAATAGTTTGGAAATATGAATTCTGAGAAAAACTACCGTCTGCTTGAGAATATTATTTACGGTACACGGTGTAAACAGAGTAATGCTTAATTAGCACAAGATTTTACATGCAACATCTGCTGCTGGCAAAACTTTGAAAACTTTTTACACAATATTCCGACGTGTTCATGGAAAAACACTTATAAAACTACTTCGGATTGTTGACTTTCGTTATCTTGGTCAAGAATAGTCGCAAAAACAGTCGTAAAAATGTAAAATAAAGAGCGTAACTTTCCACATTGCTACGTAGTAGAATTGCGTAAACTTTGAAATACATGTAGTTTCTGTAATAGTGCGGCAATAATAGCATGCAAATGCAACGGAAAACACACCATTAAAGACCGTGCGGAAGCGAGTTTACAAGGAGCGATTAGTATTGAATGGCGAGGGACGAGTCGTTTGACGATAGGTGAAGTAGAATGGCGACACTTTTAATTACTTTGTATGCAATCAAGCGAGTCAAAGCAGACCAATTAGAGCCGTGAGTTGGCTGACCGTCGCGCCAGCCAGTTCGTAACTCTGAAATTGCGTGGTCGCGTGCAACGTTGCTAGTAGGGGATCTTCCAGCAGAATCTCGAGCGTCGCAGACAATTTTCATTGATGTCTTATTTTTCACGTGGCGACGATGCGGGAAAGTGGAATCTATAAACGAACGCGATTGGCAATTATCGGCAGGAAGTATTTTATCACAGAGACACACGTTTTAATTGTGAAATCTATAATCTTCATTGATATCAGCAACTGAAAATCCTTTATTTAAAATAATGAATTGTGCTGATCATTAATTTCATTAAGAATATACAGCCACGATCTCATCAGTATAATTAAGTAAATAATATTAATGATACACAGATAATGGAACATCAACGGTCTTATGATCTCGATAATGGTCGAGATAATTGCAAACCACTTTTATATAGAATCCGGAGTCACGAGAAGCATCAATGAGAAGCGACAAATAATGGATAGAAAAACAAGAGCGCATGTATAATTTTTTTGCAATTTTGCAAATATAATGATTATAATATATAGCATCTGAAGAAATTCTACGGAAAGCAATTATTGATGCAGAAATATCGGTAGTATCAAAGCGCGTTAATCTAAGTTCGCAGTAGCGTATTTCCATGTCCCGTAGTAATAAAATATTTTTGTCACGCAGCCGACACACCGTCCATTATACATAAATATACATGCGGTTATCAAGAAAATTGTATACAGGAGAATTATACTAATTACTTTCGATAATCAAAGAATAACCGACGCATGAAATTATCATTGACTATACTGCAGGATGTTTCATATCTTTAATTACATGTTGCGTGCTGCATAACAGTGCCTGAAATGTTGAATTAATCATTATTAACGAAAATTATATCTTTTATATCATTTTTCTTTTCCATGGCGTAACATTTCTCTTAGCTATCTAATATTGAAAAACAGCGTTACAAATTTTGAATGCTTTTAAAGTGATACAAAGCGTGCCTTTGATCATTCACTTGATAAACGAGCAGTAGGCAAACGAAGATAGTCGTGAATTTTAGGAAGCGCGGATCTCTTCTACCGTTGTAAACTACCCGAGAACTCGCATGTAGGAAGTACGAACAAGTTGCGTAAAGACGAAATAGTTTGTGGACTCTGCGAATTGGCAGGTACCTTCAGACTTAGAGACGATCCTATTTAAATGTACGAACGCAAGTTTATATATGTATATATACACATACTATAACGGTTGTGTACATATTTCCGTAATATAATTGGCCCAATTCCAGTTTTCTTCGATATCCTGCAGTCCTGTAGGATTGCCTGACTACGATGCCCGCCGCCCGTCAGACAGAGAAGTAAATTTACAGTTAATTAGAGAGGAACTGAACAACCTCACGATCACTAAGACGCTCGCTCTGGTTCTGCGGTTCTATTCAGTTCGTCCCCATAATAGCGAGACGACATGCAAGGTATATCCGTGTATATTTGTTGAAAAATACACGATAATAATAATCGCACAGCACAGCAGAGTGCACTTCCGAAATACAATATCTGAAATGAAACGTGTCGCGTGAGCGTCAAGCGCCTGATATTTCCAAAGGTGCGGAAATTATATTGTGGCCGATGTTTTAGCCATTACGTACACGCGAAGTTTCGCATTTTTCTCGCACGGGAATCAAAGTAATTAAAGTATAATTTCCCTCTCCCCTCTCGCGCGCCATGCGACCCGGTCTCGTTGAGTGAGAGCTTAACAAGTTTTCTTCGACACGTAGTCGAGACGAGATTGTTCTGAAAACTGATCCGAAATATCGCTTATGTCAGAGGGGAAAAAGTTGGGGATATATTTTTCATGCGGCGCGATGGTATCGCCGCCAAGTTGCAAACCGCGATCTTCAAGAATGTGTAAACCGCACATTTACACGACCGCAAAACTCTTCCCCCGACGACAGATCATAATTTACTCGCTGCAATACTAACGGACGTATCTGTTATCATAAAATATTCGTTATTATCCTACAACTATGTTTCATATGGGAGACTGGGAAGTCGAGATATATGACTCGTTATTACAATGTGTTATTACATCTAGAGACCGGCTCATAAATCCTCGTGCACGCGCTATCAAGTTAGTTGATAATACCACGATCTTACGTGGATCAATCTTAATAGATAAGCCGCGACACCTTGGAATTCTGTAGTCGATCACAGTATACAGGTATGCTCTCGTCAATCATTGAGTTTAATACACACCAGTACAGACATTGACATGTAATATCACATCTATATATACTGGCAGCTTCACCATCTATATAATCCAGACTGGACAATCCTATTGGCAAACATACGATGATATCTTGGAAATTGTATTGCGAGATATTGCATCTTGGTATTTATAATTACATTGCTAGTTTAGATAAGACAAGATGGACTATGTAGTACGTACTATTTATCGAGAGAGAAGCTCGATATGAAACTACTCGGATTAATCATCTAATTGAGTTTAAATTTTAAATTTTCTTTAATGATTCTCATGGATGGCTATATCATTAATTGTTATATATATATAATTATAAAGATACTGTTAGAGTGATAAATTATAACTAGATTTTTCTATCGGTGATATTTTCTATAAAAATGTATTGCGAATTTTTACATGTATAACGAATATTTTTAGCGGCGTTCTCAAAGAGCGTCTGTCAGCGACGTCACTCCTGTAGTAAAATGCATTATCGCGATGGCAGTAACAAATTAGCGGAATCCACAGACACACAACGTAGCAATTTTAGATCACTCGTAGGATTCTGCTTCGTCGCGTTGCGATAGTGTCAGCTGTCGCGGCGTCTGCAGCTATATGCATCGCCGTTTTTGTGCGCGAGCGCGCTATCGCGCGATAAATCGTTGTTTTTGGACAGTGACGCGTAAACGCTATTTAAAGTAGGATGCCGGGGCACAAAGGCAGCGGCAGGAAATTTATCGTTAACGGTGTCGTTGGCTCATTTTTTTCCAACGCGTCGTAACGCAAGTCTTCCCCGTGAGAGAGCCCTGAAATATAATAATATCTCACGGACTTCCGTCGGTTGTACCACTGACAAAAAGTACATTCATCTCCGTTGAATAATTCTTTTGCCATTAATCTGAGAAGTCGCGATTACTCTGTCATCGCGATGTTCTTAATGTACAGGTGTCGACTGTGGATGGAGAAAATTGTTCGCGCAACGATATTGTCGCGAAAAATTGTCTCCTGTTAAACACGAGCGTATATACACGTGCCAAGTAAAAAGTGGAAACGCATTCGCACTAGATACGAGAAGTGCAACTGTATATCTTCTGCCTCTTCTTCTTCTTCACTTTCTGTCTCTTTCTTTTTATACCTGATAAAACGAGAAACAATCGCTCGATCTATCTCGCGTAAAGGTGCAGTACTCTGAAGAAAGAGAGACGCGTTCCCTGTCGTGGGACGTGAAATGCGACCGGATGTTTGTCGCACGCCCAATCAGCGTCAATTCAAGCTTCTCCTCTCTCGACTGGCCTTACGTCGGCGCTAAGCTTCCCACACGCACGTATGTAGTTACTTCCCATCACTAGCCACGCGCCTTTTGCATGATACATCTCATCCTGCTCTTGAACCCCACCCGAGAACGGTGTGATAAAAATTGTCGATTACGATAAAGTTTTTCTATCCACATAATGCGTTTTATATCAGTTAATTTTCTAGGAAGATGTAGAATATGCAATGCATGCACATATAATCTTCATGTATTTAGATTAAGCTAGAATGGTTAGTCATTTTTTTAATTTCGAAAGATATTTTTCCAATGTTTCCTTGTAATCTGTCTTAACTTATCAAATATCCAAAATTCGTCAAGCAATGATATTTATTTATATATTTTTTAAATTTGTAAATAAACTGTAAGTCTTATAAATTAAATTTGACACTAGAAACAAGATCGTGGAAAAACTTTGTTTTTTCTTACTACTTATTTTATAATACTACTTGCTTTATATTCTTTTAATATTAAACGAATTGTTTTAGTGACAATATTTATTTATGAAAAGTATTGATATTTTTTATGAATTTTAAAGAAGATTCATATATATGCATATATCACAAAAAATTTGACTATTGCAACGAATTTTCTAACGACATTCGCGTAATGTTAATTTAATTTCTCAACTTACGATGCCGCAAGTTACAAGCAGACTTATAGTTTGGACTTATAGTCCAGACTTACAATCTGAAATTAGCTAATTAAATTGCGAGCGCTGCAAGAGCTCTGCCAACGCGATGACTAGTATCGCGAATATCGTGAGAGATAGAGTTTGTTCAACGTAGCGATACATTATTCATCACGTTTATTCGCCTACGGAGTTCCGATTATTTTTAACAATTATCTTCGCGAAGTAGTAGTAATTGAATTATGAAAACTTTGGTCGCAAATTTCACCGAGAGTCTCTTACGAAATTTATTCCGACATTAACTTAAACTTCAACACTAGCCCGTGCTTAAATTACAGACGTTCTAATAATTAACTTTTCCGTGTACGGGTTATCATATAAGAGCAAAAATTACTGTCAAGTATACAACTAAAATAATTATTTTATTTGATTTTATTCAAGAAGGAAAATATAATGCTTTTTTATTCCAAACACTATGGGCCGATTGTTTCATCTTAGATGAAAAGCTACGTGTTAATTTACTTACTGTATAAACAAAAGAGTAAGAGAGAGTAAGAGAGAGTAAGACAGTGAAGTTTACAGAAAAGTGGAACAACCCAATCCATTAAATATTAAAGGAGCAATGGCAAGTCAATCTCTTAAATTAAATAAGAGTTTATTATCTTTAACTTCTATGTGTGTCAAACTGTACATCAATCAATTTCTGTGATTTGGTTTAGAGTAAATAACGCCTATTACATATTAGCATATGCACGTAGTAAATAATAAATTTGAGGCAATTCATTTTTTTTTAGTTAAATTTTACACACACACATTATTTAGTTAAATTAACGACATATTGAACGAGATATTAATGATATAAGAACTCATAAAATTGAAAAGAATTTAAATTGGGTATAATTTAATATTATGAATTTAATTAACAGTGAAGTCAAAATCGTGATTTTCAAATAATTATCTTGAAAGAATTGAATAAACATTATCCTATCAGTTATCAAAGGTGATAGAATTTTTTTTACCTTCACAAAAAATTGTAAAAAAATAGGAATAATTTTTTAAAAGTCATGAATTAAAAATAACAAAAATGACACTCGTTGTATTGAAAAATGTATTTTTCTTATCGATATTATTTAATTAGTCAGTAGTTTTCTATTAAATTCAAAAATAATTTTTCTCTTTTTTGGAAAACACAATTTTTTTAGTTGTATTATTTTTTAAATAAAGGTGCGATAACATTTTTGTTGAATATTATAACACATTGAATATTTCAAATACTAAGCGTTTACATTTCACATTTTAGAAATAAATTATTAGTGAAATTAGAAATTTCTCAATATTTTTATTGATCAAGCATACGACTCGTGTGTACCAAGGGAAAACAATTTTCAATGGAAATTGCGAAATGGTAGTATCAGCAAGAATTACTGGATAGCTGAAAGTTTAAAGAGGCAGAGACAATATACTGACCGAACAAACATAATTTTCGACGTATCCCGATTTCGATGCTTGTTCTCCCAACAGAGCAATATATCATGAAAGAAAGTAATATATGGTACTACGACTTCGCCCCCGCGAAGGATAATCGCAAAAGACGACGACAACGGAGGAGAATCTTTTACTTTATTGACTTCTGGAGTCATCAGGGAGTGGTCGAAAGGTGAAGTTGCAGTCCATATTTATTCTTGCGACAATCCAGCTATTGTCTTTATGGACTTAATAAAAATTGATTTTAATTCTCTATTTATATTTTAATATACACTTTACGTCACAAATAGAAATTTATGAAATATACATACGTATAATATAAAAATGATGTAATACAAAACTTATATACAACATTATTTAATATCTCTTGTAATCATATTTAACTGACATTTGTCAGTCACAAAATATATTTCGGTCTAGATATAAAATGCGCTAAATGGATTAAAGCAAAGTAGACTTCCCTCTTTCATTCGCCTACTTTTTCCGTCTCCTTCGCGAGCTTTCTTATATACTGTACTTAGGTAACAGATACTTCCTATTTCCACGCACGACTGCACCCTAACTCGTTTTAGGCTCTTGTTCGTCGTACGAAATTCCGGCACGGCGACATTTTGCAGACGGCATCGAGCGGTAATTGCCGGCGTGCCGGCAAAAAAAAATTCGAAAAGAAAGAAGCGCGTGCCGCATAGACCGTGGCGTAATTTCAGATCCTCCGTCGCGGTGCCTCTTGCTTTTTATTCTCCCGTGCACCACTACGCCAATTTACGCCCAAGTCTCGCATGTAGGTAGAGTACGTGCATCGTTCTCCAGTAAAGAGGAAAAGTAGGAAAAAGTAGGGTGGCTGCGGTCTCATTAGCGACGGCAACGGCCGAGCAAAAACTCGAGGAGCACTCGACCGAGAGCCGCCGCCGGTCCGTCCGTTTAAAAGACGGAGGAGAGCCGCCATTGCTGCTGTACGGGGATTTAATCGGCTATCGTGAATACGCGCGTGCATACTGGAGCGACACACAAAGACACACGGTAGATAAAAAGCCCCGCAATTACGACCAGTTAAATGAGAAGCCGTGAAGCGCCCGCATCGGTTCCGCTGGAAACTCCGCGCTAATCGTAATCTCGTCTAATCCGCGCGATGGACGAAACATTTGAATACGTTCGTGACTACGTTAATCATGATTTTTATTAAAGGCGTTCATTCGCACGTACTCTGTTTTATTTAACACTAGAACCGCGGTTATTTTTTTTTTATCCATCTAATAGGTTTTTTTTTCCAGTTAATTCGGATTTGCACGTGGAGCTTTACAATTTTGTGATTTTACATAAATAATCATAATTACAGGCAATTTTACTTTTATGACGACAATCCTCCCTCGTAAAAAGTCAGATTGACTTTAAATCGCAATTGGATTAATTTAAACCCGCGGTTCTGGTGTTGAGAAAAAAAAAAAGACCATGATGTGTGATTGGAACAAGAATGGGGCATTAATTACAATGCGTTTTAATATGCATTATCTTTGATCAATTTTATTTCGTATTCTGATTGCTTCGATAGAAGGGTTGCTTTGATCAGATAGAATAGTTTGAAAATGGTAAATACGCCAGTTGGGCGATTGTTATGCACAAACGCTCTCTTTTATTGAATAAAATTGTATCTTTACGCTCGCGCTTTTCAGTGAATAAAATAGTGGCGTTTGATCCAAGTTACATCCGAGATCAAAGTGATCTCAGTTCACAATATTTTCTAGAGTAATAACATACACTTTCTCAGTCAAGAAAACATTTCAATTCTGATCGATGTTCCTAAAGCAGTATAGATTATTGATTTCCGTCGTAACAAGGTAATGAGAAATTGATTTCTATCAAGTTTTTAATAAAATGAAACGGCGCATAAGAAAAACGCCATCGCTCGTATTTAACTTAAAACGTTGAGCGCCGTGCCGGCGACACACGCCGTGCGCCAAAGATTTCCGGCAATATACTATAAAATAGCTAATCAAGTTGCATAAAAAGTAATAATTTCTAAACATTGAATAGTTTGAAGCTTCGGCGCCTGCGGGTACATCTATAAAAAGTGGTCGGCGCTCAATGTGTTAATTACAAGCGTGGTTAGTTTGTCGTAACAACGAGCCGCAGTATCCATTCAGTACTAAATAATACGTGTCACGTGGCCGTATCACAAATCGTCATGCATTCCGGTCTGGACCGTCGAGGCACAATGTGGTATGTACATCCAGGCCATTAACATTGTCCTGTTGCTTTCGCGAGTGCGTGAGAAGCGACCCTAATTCTGTCAATCCTGAGGGCGGCCTCCGGTACGGGGGTGGTGGCCGTCGATAGTGTGCCGGCGATGTTAACTCGTAATTCTCATCGATTCCGGTGTAAATATACCCGAGAGCATGTATATACCAGCCATGCAGGATTTCCGTTACGTGCTAGATATACCGCGCGGCACAGCATGAATCGCGGAGGAATGGCCGGGCGTACAAAGGGGGATGAAACGTGCGTACACGCGACAATCGAAACACGAAATGCGGTTCGAAAAGGAGGAGTTGGGAGGTAAACCGATAACCTCCCGTTCCTCTTTCCCGTTCTTCCCTCTTCGAAGAATTAATAGTTGCGAGCTCGGTTGCGAGTATCAGACTCTGCAGTCGAATATCGTTCGGTTCTCTAGTTTTCGCGAACGAAAATTATCGGACACACGATGCGCGTTGCCATTGTTTACGATGCAATCTGTTTTTCTTCTTGCACAGAATGTAGAATTAGCAAGCAAAGAGGGGCAATACGAGCCTTAATACGAAAGCTTGTCCTGAAAGAGAGAAACGAGTTTCTACTTGGTTGGCACGAGCACTACTTCCCATGTATTTGTGGGTGCATCGAATGTGACACGAGGATGTGTTTCGCCCATTGAACTCGAAACATTCGAAACGTAAAACTGCAGGAGGATACGCGAGTGTTCTCGGAGAAGTTTCGTGAGAGTAGCTCTCACTCGGTCTGGATCGTTTCGCACGATTCGCAAGCTCGTTTGTAAGTGCATACGTAAAACAAGATCCCGTTAGTTGTATGCGAAACCTCGCCAACAAACTAACGATCGTGCTCGATGATCACGAATCGCACTTGCAACATGTGATCAGACACATCTATCGAGCGACAATCGGCGTGATAGCCTGCCTTACGGTTAGTCCTCAATTCGTGATCCCTTGGTTGGTCGCACGCGTACACACACACACACACACACACACACACAAACACAAAATACACTATACCAAGTATATGTGTCCGTTATTGGTTGTAGGTGGTTTCGGTGGATTTCGATGAATTAGCTGTAGGATATGACGCAAACGCACGGCTATTGTACAATGTCCACTTGCGGATATCTGCGTATCGGTTGTGTGGCAATACAAAGCTCTATTCAAAACGTTTGCGATACCCTTGTAGCCCTGGCCAGCGTGTACGTACAACTCGATACCTTGTACCTAATATCACGCACGCAGTAGGAAGCTACGTGCCAAAGAGGCTGTTTCACGACGAACGTCAACGAATTAGTCATAGGACGTAATGCAAATTCCCTTTAAGGCTTTACGCTACTGGTTAGCATATTGGATTATGACATCAAAAGCGGGAAATTACAACAGACATTTTGCTTTTGTCTGCATATAGTAAGTAAATTTGATTTCGGCTTTTTTATTTATTATGGCATTAAAAATATATAGAATTTTATTGCAAAAACCAGCTTAATTTTGTAATTACTTTTCTCCAGAGTAGGTATAGATAATAATACAAGTTTTTATAATAACGTACAATAATATATAAATCTTGTCTTTCCAAGTTTTTAATGATCATCAGGTATCATTGTTGTAATATTCAGTTTCGCGGTATAACAATTCTTATGATTTGTTAGCGGTGTGGAACACGGGAAATCAAAATTGAGCGTTACATCATAGTTTATGAACTTCAGAACTTGCGGACAGTCCAAGCGATAGAACTCTCTCCAACAGATTCGGTAGTTACTCCCAATACGAGGGCTGGGATCTTTGCGCATCAACGAATCCCAGCTCGTATCCGAACAGGCGGTTTCACTAAACTTGGTGAACTTGCAACACGTCGCGCGAAATGCGGCGGCGATCAATACGAAAAACGCCACAGGATTCACAACTGAAGCGAGCGCAAACTGTTCGCAACTGTGCTCGCTCCCACGAGCGAAACTACTCATGGAAGAAATTCGCGGATCGCGCGCTCACGAGCAACAATTAATAAAGCGGACGAGGTAAGAGGTAACGCGAGCCGCCGTGTAGCTTGCCGCGTTATCTCGTGACGTGCAATTCGTTCTGAAGGGCGTGGCTCAGGTGGATTTCCATGAATTAACCCTTGGACGCCGCACAAATCTCCTGCAGTGTCGCTGTTATTCTCCCGTATCTATATATTCGCGTGTCGGTGAGCCCTCATACATTCCCGCTCAGCTCGTCGAGATGTTATACCGTGTCCCATTTAACGTACGTGGCATCTGATACTCGTTGCGGGTAACACGTATATATGTATGTACGTACAAACACCTACCTGACTCGCATACAGACTGCTGGTGGTGCAGCTCAACCTACATACAGGTGTGCCCCGTAGAAGCGAGCTTAATATACCCGTTAAAAGACTTGTGTGTGCGGAGATACGCGGGTATGCTCCGGCATGCGGTCGCAACGGCAGACGCTAATCACGTGTTTAATCATACCGCGTCTCGAAATTAACGCGAGAACGTATCGAGATACTTCCGCAAAGAGAGTTAAGTGGGTTCTGCAAGCCGACACGGCATTATGGAGCCCTTTACCTCTCATGGATTTACCCTTGGAAACTGCGGCGAGCTCGACGCATTGGTAAACGACTCGGGAACTTGGCATATCGGGAAAATATGAAGTAGTTCTCTTTAAAGCGTTATAGGATTCACATATTCACGTTGTCTCATTGCCAGTAATTTTTTAGATCAAATTGTACTCAGAGAAAAAGACATATAGCGTGGTAGCAACTATGAAGGTGATACATAACTATAAACAAGTTTTATATATAGAATTAATAGACACAATTGAATAAACTGTTTTATAATTATTGTAACTATTAAATAGTTTATTTAATTGTACACATTAGTTTACTCGATCATGCGCATTGGTTCTATGTATTTATTTAACTTGTGTAGTTTATCAAATTTATCACTATTGATTATATTGGAACATTTAAAGCAAAATCAAAAAGCAATACTATGCGATTTGAGATTTTAATAAACGTAAAACTACTGGCGCGGCGTAATAAAAAACGATATCAATATTCACACTGGCAGGCAGTACAATTTATTTCGTCATATTTTTCTTGTAGTTCTATAATAATTGAGATCAATCGTGACACAATTATGATGTCCTCGATAATTGAATAGTTTGACAATGATTGATATGTGATATGAATTGGTCCATAACATTCAATAACGTGCGAAACTGACGCTGAAAGAATGTTATCAATACTGTCGATACAAGCGCAGAGATCTTCAGATGGCAAATTCGTTTCCAACAACAATGTACACGATGCAATATAAGTCATGTCGCACATCGGGGGCGCCAGTAAATGTATCGTATCGCTGTGGCGCGGCCGGATTTCTCCGCTCCTGGCTCTCGGAAAGCCGGACCCAGGTGATTTCTCGTCGACTACACGTTCCCGCTCCCTCGCAGCACGCCGCGCGGCGCCGTGTCGCGGTAAAGGGTTTCGGAGGCGTATGGATAGCGATAAAAACGGGTTTTACGCGAGAAGAATCGACGAAGACACAAAGGAGAAGACAGCGGCGATATGTTTCGAATTGTGTGGAGTTGATATATGACGCAGTCGGACAGAGAGGAGAACGCAAACTTGGGTGGAAGGAAACCCGATGGACGGACAGATGCCGTTGGTAACTCTGGAGCAGAATGGGAGCCAATAATTCTTTGTGCCCAAGTGGAGCGCTTCCATGTGGATAGAGATACACATGACACAGTATGCATCCGCATATTGTATCTGTGTGCTTAGATACACGCGCGTGTATAAATTGCATCTCTCCCTTGAACAGTGCATCATGGTTGACTGATTGCGCTCTATTGATTAGGTTTCCAATTATTGGAGACAGTCCCGGTTGTTTCCATTCTCTCGTACCCCTTTCTAGAAACTTTCGTACGATGACTGCGAAACCCTTTATTAACCCATACAAAAGAAAATCGACTGGATATTACCTTACTCGAGCATATATATCCGTTCTTTCTGATATTTCTCTTCTTCGATTGTCGAAGTCTCTGCGCGAATCTCGTTATTGCGAGAAAATCATCGAATTGACATGGTAACTTCGCGCGTGCGCGAATTGTTTAAATAAACGATTCGCTTGTTAACCGATGCGAAATGTTTTATCGTTTGTGCTTTGCATTGGATGGCGTCGTCGAATAAATGTCGGTGAAATTGGCGTCGCGTGGACGAAACGAAAATCGATGAAAATGATGTTGCGACAAGCTTGTGTATTTCACGTATTTCATGGAGCCTCTACAATTTGAATAGCACAGCCGAGTACCATCGTGTCGATCGTCGAGTACTTATCGATGTAAACATGCTTGATACGGAACCGTATGAAAGGATTTTCTATCGATAAGCTGCAGCCTTTCACGTTTCTTGGCAACGACTTTGCATTATCAATGACGCAGATTCCTACTTATGCCTCATTACAATAATCCCGTTGCATCACGTGCGTCAAAACGTGAATCGAAAGAAGCGAGGGGATTGAGAGACACTTGACATTTCTACGATAACGACGATCTTTGATTAATTCTGCGAACAATTCCATTTGTCACGAAAATCACTCATTTCTCGCAGATGTGTGAAATCCAATTTTCTGTAACGGAATCAATAATCCAATTCATTTTCTTATAGATAATTCGTTTATGTGTATAAATTTTTATTGAGCTCCAAATAACTTTGAAAAATAGTTTGTTTCAAGTAATATACCTATGATTTAAACCAATTTATTGTTTTGACTTGTTCATGCAATTGTAATTATAAAATTGGTAGTCAGTATGAATCCGATAAACCGCACCGTTGATTAAACTCGTACTAGCCATTGATTTATAATTACAATTATTTTTATTTGTTTTTAATAGATATTTTTAAACTTTAACGCATTTTGAAAAACTGAATCTTTTCGTTTGAATAGATATATTTTAATAGTTATATAAAATCAAGTATCAGCCTTTTTATTTCCGCCGTATATTCGAAAACAATTTATTTCATTTGCATTAACGGTAAAAATGAATGGTTATTGAGAGATTATTTTTCTGCCGAGCTTTTCGCTGTGAGTACATGAAAACGGAAGTTTTTTTTCCGTTTGTCATTGAAAGCTTTTTCAAAAATAAAAAAATATCGCACACTCGTTCACAAAATGTTATCGCTTCGGATCAAAAATATGACAGCTTAATCCAATCTTTTATTATTTTTGTACATCAGAAGCCATTTATACGGAACACGGCAATATTATTAACAGCATCGAATTTCAGTTATTATTCAAACTACAATAAGATTAAAAATATATATATGACTTTTTGGATATTATAATCTTTATATCTGTACATGATTTTTTATGCGCAAATTGTCATAATATTATTGATTATAACAAGGTTCCAGGTTAAACGCTTTAATCCAACATTTAACAGCTAAATCATTTCCAGATGTGCCAGATGTTGCAATAAGCTTCTTTCCGCGGGATTGCAAATAGATTAGCGTTGAATTATCCGAGTGACCTCTTGTAATACACCAGACAGATGCTTCTACGGCGATATGTAGCACTAATTATAAATTCTAAATTGCAAGAAAACGGTCACAAATAAGATGAATTATAATAAAATTACAGTCCCATGACTTGCTCCCAAGATACTCATCGTCAGCTGAGACTCAACTGTTCCTCCTACAATCATCGTTTAATTTATATACATATCTTTTTTATTATAATTTTTTTTTTTAATTACATTTGTTTAATTTAAATTGATTTACGAAGTTATTTCGTAATTTTTGCACAATTATGTATCGAATAATATCTATTCAGTTTGCGGATTCTCATTACGAATAATGCCGTCAAAGCAACTGTCACGTAGTTACAGAGTCATGCATTAGACGCGGATGAAGATTGAGGAGAAACGCCGTCAGGAATTTTGCCAGTCAAATTCGAGCAGCTGCTGCACCATTAGAGGCATTTCCGCCTAATTGTTTCAACGCCCGAGCACTTGAACGCCGGCTCACGTTTTCCGCAGGCCTCAGAAATTGCGGGCGTACCAAAGTGGCGCTCCTTTGACGACATATTAATCGTCGCCGTGCTCCTCCGGCCGACTGTGATACCCGCCGTCGCTTATTAACGCTTCCCTCATTTATAATCTCGATTACAGCCGTACAACGGCCCCGTAACAATTCGCTCACGACTCGTCGTAATTATATTATATCGTTATTTTACGCGGTATTCAATTGCTGAAAGTGATTACGCGTGATATGACATTAAGGCTTTGTGCGGGTACTCGCGCGGAACGTGTGCACTCGGATTGGCGTTCCGTGTCGCTGCCGATCGGCACGTGCACATCGACACACGAATGAATAATACAATTATCGGAACGACAAAAATTATTGCAGATTCGCGGAGTAATTGGAATCGCAATTTCTTTCCAGGAAACACTGCATTGTCCGAACGCGGCACTGATCGACCGCGTTCGTGCATGTAATGCAACGCGTTTACACGTTCTCGCTGCAAACGAGTAAAAACCTTGCGAGAGCTCGTGTTCACGTCCTCTCGTGCGGGAGAGAGAAAAAGCCCTTTTGCGCAGCTCACACACCCCGCTCAATTTATCGCTCGTACGCTAGGGTTGCGAGTGCATTTCACGGATCGATTGGTCGATACCGAGTCTCTAATTAGTGCGCGAATTAAAAACTTCCGCACAGCTAAATGTAGAAAGTAAAAATGTCGCATATACACGGAAACGGGAGACGTAGACGGATTGATCTGTCGCTGTGAAACGCACAATGTATGTACACGAGATATCCAGACTACATCATGTAAAAGCTAGTCATAAAAATAGCTTCATCACTCTCGAGTTTTTTTTCACTTTTTTTGTTCGTTTTGCTTACAAACGAATGAATTAGATACATCGCTAATTAAAAAAAATGATGTGCTATTAAAGATATTAGTTATTCATGTCAAAGTGCAAGTCAAACGTCACGAATCGCGAATTTTTTTGCAAGTCTCTATTTATTTTAAATAGAAGTATAAAATGACATAAAAAATACGAAATCTTCGTATTATTGTTATTTTTGCTCGAAATATAATATATCTTGACATCTCGCAAATCTACGGTATAAAAGCCGTAGGGACGAGCGATTTTTAAACCGCCAATTCAGGTAATCGCTTAATGGTAGACTACTATAAAAAGATTGCAAATAAAATCCCGCCAGTCTCAGTGTATCGGCGTTGTAACGAAGTGAAAGCATTTTGCTGCAACGTTTATTTCGTTCAATTACATTTGGCAGCCATAGTGAAACTACACTACGGGCTAGAAAGTAGATTCCCCGAGCTTGTTTATGGTTTCCCATATATCAGCCTTACGAGCAGTTAACAGAAAGAAATGGCTTCAATCCTTTGTCCCTAATTTAGTCACTTAACTGTTAGCTTTTTTGATAGCAATCTTGACTACTAATCAACATTATTCACATTTATAATTTGATCTATGATATTTATATATCATACATATTTACTGAAAACTAAAACAAATATGCCGTTAATATTTTTTAATAAACTTGTACATCGCGTCCGTATAATGTTCTACGTAACAATTTTTAAACTTTACGCTAAAAATTTTAGATGATGACGTAATCGTTTTAGAAAATAATTTTCTTTAGAGAAATACCTTTTTGTGATTATTTTTATTTTGCGAATATCTGTGCGCGTATCGAATTTAATTAGTCAAACAAAAACGGCGTAAGTCAAATATCGGTCCCCTATCTTTGAGAAGAGTATTACGAAATTTACCACAGCTACCGCTGGTCTCAAATCGATGCGGCCACAATCCCAATGCTCTGGCCGTGGAAAACCAATACGAAGAAACCGCGCACTCGCTGTAGACGAATTCAATTGAAGATTACAAGACCGAAAGAGACTCACGTTTTCCATTTTCCCAAATTTGTCGTAAAGTTGAAAAAAAATCTTTATGTAATTTCGATAAACTGCTTGAATTTCTTTTTTGTATTTGTTGATTTGAATTAAACCGTGCTTGACATGTTAGTTTTATTACGTATCTTTAGTGACAATAAAAAATGATACACAGGCTAAGATACAAAATAAGATTGTATATCTCACTCAATATCGTGAAAAATTGGAGAATGTGACTTCTGTTTCTATGCAATCCACAATTCCCAATGGTGCGCCACGACCAACGAGAGATTCGCCGTAACGCTGCCAGTAGAATACGGTACCCCAGAGGCGAGTCACATTGCGACGAGAAGAACCAAAAAACCTCGGTATGAGAACGAATAGTAAAAGAGATAGAAGAGAGAGAGAGAAGAGTGAGAGGGGGGAGAAATGGAAGGGAAAGAGAGAGAGAGAGAACCACGACTTCCTGAAGAAGTAATTTCTGTCGCCTCGAAATCAGTTTCGCCGGACGTCCGTAAATTGCCGGATGCTCCCTCACGCCCTTCCGAACCGATCGGGATTCTACCTTCTGGTCACCCTCGCCACTCAATCAGAGGGTAAAAGTCCCGCGCGCGCGCGCTACTCGCGAAAGGAGAGAGATCTCTTTTCCGATCTCTTCTTTTTTTTTTCTCTCCCATTTTGCCACGACCAAAGGAGCATCCCCCAACGATTCCATTCTCCTCCAGTCTCTCTTGATTTTCACCCCGTCTCACTACCGGCCGATTGACGGAGCAGTTTCAGTCCTTCGACTTTTGCCCCGTGCCAACCTCCTCCGCGCCATCGCGAAGAGTAAAACCGCAGAAGCAATTTACTATCGTGTGCTTTCGGTCACGTACCCGATGGAGAGACGCGTGTAGTCGCGCGCGAAATGTGAGTGCCGTAGGAAGGCCAGAGCGATCGAATGGCCGAACACGAAGGGTTGTGCTGATTCTGAGAGCTATATGAGAGAGCTGCGGCGCACGATAACAGATGTGCATCGTGACGCGGAACGTACTTCTGAGGCTGGTAAAATCAATGTGCCGATAAAATGCATTACTTATACGCTGCCGTGTATCAATACGTGACAAGATGACAAATGCGAAACGTGTTAAACTCTCCGAACCTACTATTTTATCTCGGTTTGCACGATAATGTCTATGGAAGTAATTTATACATAAATCACAATTAACAAAATCAACTCTAAGATATATTTCGAACTTGCAGCTTACACATTTATTAAAATATTCATTAATCTAGTTGTTCAAAACTAATTATAACGAACAAATATCGTTTTTATTAATACTCAAAATGTTTCAAAATTATTTTAATTCATTTATCTTTAAATGATTTAGCAAATAATATGAGACAGATTAATGTGATATTATTTTGATTTACTTCAAATATTTAACTTTATTTGTTCTTACACAGACAGGATTAATGCAACCGTTATATCAATGCCATCGATGTTACCTCTGCAAATAGCTCGCTATTCCATTAAGCAACTGCAGCCATTAATACAGTGCAATATCGTAGCCGAAATGTCTCAAATATGGATTACATCATTGAATTGCATTTTGAGTAATGTAATTAAATGCGTGATTAAATTCTACGAAAGATTACATTGTTATCTCTTAAGAATGATTTATTTTCAAACTTAGAATACATCAGTTTTATTAATTATTCCTAAATAAGGAACAATTAAGGTTTTCTATATCTAAAAATACAATTTTTAAATACTTTTAAATGAGAGTCTTAGTCCATAATTGTACGACTTGTTTTCATCAAATCATGTATACATTTCAATTTTAAACTTTCCATATTAGATCAACAAAAAATAACTGTTTTGTCTTTGAAGAGCATTATAGGGTATTATACATACCCCAAAGATTTTTCATATTGAATACACTGTCATCAAAAATATGTGGCACATCAGGATTTTTAGCAAATTGTATAATGTCTTTACAAAAATTTTTATTAACTTTGAAATCGATTTTTTTATTATTATATATTTTCTTCTTTCTTTTCGTTACCTTAAAAGTACTAATTTTTTATTTATGTCACTTTTCTATCAACGCAGCGATATGTCGACAGATGTCAAAACTTATACTAGCTTCAAACAAGAAAGAAGAAGGATATACATATACATCATAATTTTATTTTACTTACCTCTATTTGAATATCATATTTCATATATTTTATATTGTTGTTACTAAATGTTGCCTATATTAAGTAATAATATAAAATATTGATGAAGTATGATTTAAGCGATTAATACGCATTCGGCAACTCTCCTCTGAATACGTGCAAATTGCTTGGTAACTGGCTATGTACATTACATGTATATATAGTATTATTTTTGGCTCAAGATAACTCTTACATGAAGTGGCTAATACATTTAACAACCGGACAACTCTATCTTTCACGTGTCAGCGATTTTGTTTCCGCGCTCACACTTGTGCACCTGCGCTCGTAAGATAGATTCTCGGTAACTCTAACAACCGCGTGTATACGAGGGTTAAAGTCGCGCAGACTACCACACAGTCGCGATAAAGAAAAAGGAAACCCTTGGGACCTTTCATCACCACTGACGCCGTGAATTCGCGTGCCTTGGACACATTTTCTGCACTCGATTCTAGCTGCAAAGCGCCATTACTATTGAGGTGAAAAGAACGTGATATAGAAATCGATGCGTTATTTTTTATGCTTGAAACAATCAATTTTATATTCTATTTTATAATTATTCTTTTTGTGATTTTTAATTTAATGATAATTAAATTAATTATGACTTTGTTGAAACCTCTCTGAAATATAAAATAAGATTGAAAAATCTCATTTGATTTTAATATTTATGTAATTTACGCTTAACAAGCAGGTCATTTTTTATTTTTTGTTGTATATCTTTTTCACTCTCTTTTATGAAAATTTCAAAATGATTGAGTTTGTTTCAAAGATAATTTGTCGTTTATTTTTATTAATGCATTGCAGTATCCCTGATTATATGATTTTATTAAGATGTAATAAAGAACTAATAAATCTTTGTATTTTAGGAGAAACATTGCGAAAATTTTAATAATTTAATCTATCTTTAAATGATTTTTAATTAGAAGACTAACAAGGTGCATGACGTTCTTATTTATATAAGAAAACCATCTACTTCTATTAAGTCTCTTATCTTTTTATTTTATACTTATTTATATAACTCTATAACTTCAATTTTGACATTTTTATGACTGTTAATATAACAAACAAAATCGTTTCATACATCATCTGTATTTATAGAAATGACACAGAGCAAACTACATATTTTCACTATTTTGGTTTAAACATCAAATATGCCTTTTATTGTATTAATTGAGATTTATAAGAAAGTAATTTTTATTTATAATGCATAACGAGATTATGAAACTTTTAATACTGTAGTAACAATTACTTTCCCGTATTAAAGTAAAGATAAAGGATATCTGTTTTAATGAAGAGCATATAATTTGAGTATGTTAAGTTAGCACCCCAACTATAGTACTCAGGAGTTCTGATTATAGTTCCCACTTTGCACTTCCTTTTGACGAGACGAAGAGTTTCCTATAGTTAATAACAAGAGTTCCGCTCAATAAACATTTTTTTTACATTTTTAAAAAATGGGGTGCTAACTTTTTAACGAAATTCAAGGTCGCATAGTTCTGATCAGCTTAATAGAAGTATTTTGTGAATACCTAGAGTTCTTGATACATAAAAAACATTTTTGAAATATAATAAAGTTTAAAAAAAATAGTGAAAATCTTTGAAAATTTTTTTGAGAGTACCGAGTAGTTCTGAGTAGCGTTTCTTATAGTACTCGACGAGGTCTATCGAAAACTATAAGGTGAAAAAGCGATTGGACCAACGGTTTGCAAGATACAGCGACATTTGTTGGAAGATCAACAATTTTTAAAGTGAGTATATCTCGGAAACCGTTGGTCCAATCGCTTTGAGCCCTGATACTTTTCGACAGAACTCACCGAGAACTGTCCAGAACTCCGCTCAGAACTACTCGGTACTCCCAAAAAATTTTGACTTCAAATTTTTTTCTAAGTCCCACGTCGGAAAATTTTTTGAGAGTACCGGGTAGTTCTGAGTAGCGTTTCTTATAGTTCTTGACGAGTTCTATCGAAAACTGTACGGTGAAAAAACGATTGGACCAACGGTTTCCGAGATATACTCTAAAAATTGTTGATTTTCTGACAAATGTCGCTGTATCTTGCAAACCGTTGGTCCAATCGCTTTTCCACCTTACAGTTTTCGATAGAACTCGTCGAGTACTATAAGAAACGCTACTCAGAACTACTCGGTACTCTCAAAAAAATTTTCAAAGATTTCTAATATTTTTTTAAAACTTTATTATTCTTCAAAAATGTTTTTTATCAAGAACTCTAGGTATTCACAAAATAGTTCTGTTAAGCTGATCAGAACTATGCGACATTGAATTTCGTTAAAAAGTTAGCACCCTATTTTTACAAAATTATTAAAAAATGATTATTAATGCGCATTAAAAATCATAGAGAACTCTTCGTATCGTCAAACAGAAGCAGGAATTATCATCAGAACTATTGTATCTAAAAATTAATTTTTCAAAAATTTTTAATTTTTTTTTTAATATTCGAAAATTTTTTTTACATATCAGGAACTTTAAGCAATCGCAAATTGAAGTTATTAAGCCGCTCAGAACTATTTCACCTCGAAATTCGATAAAAAGTTAGCACCCCATTTTTAAAAAATATAAAAAAAATGTTTATTGAGCGGAACTCTTCTTATTAACTATAGGGAACTCTTCGTCTCGTCAAAAGGAAGTGGGAACTTTAATCAGAGCTCCTGAGTACTATAGTTGGGGTGCTAACTTAACATACCCATATAATTTTCTAATATTCAAAATTCACATCAAATTCTTTCCAGGCACCTACAGAGATTATTTTGATCGTTTCATGTTACGATTACCCTCCGGTGTTTTACGTACTTCGAAACGCAATTGTCCCACTAACATTCATACAAGTACAACCCGCAGGCGATGAACTTTTGTTCTTTTGAATGAGATTATTTTCAATGAATATATATAAATATATCAGAACAAGAAAATATACAATTTATTCGATACCGAATTATGTATAATATGTATATACATTTAAAAGATATGAAATATTTTGAATTGTAACGCATGTTATTGCGATTTTAATTAACTCTGGAAATTTGATTTTAACATGATTGCAATTATTACATTCTATCGTAATAATGGGTCGGGAATTCTACCTATTTTGGAAATTTTATTAGCTAATGCAGTTAATATATATATATATATATACACACACATATATACATATACATATCTGCGTGTGTGTGTGTGTACATGGTGTTTTATTTTATTAAATGTAATAGGTCGAATATTTCAAAAAATATGATAGGGAAAAAAATGTTTCAGATAAAAGTTATTTGGTCTGAAAAGACACAAATATTTAAAATCACATGGAAGTTACCATCATTTTTTAATGGAATTATATGATTTGTTTATATAATATGATTCCTCTAATTAATCCGCGTATAAAAGTATCAAGGTATCGAAAAATCAATAATTTAGGAGATAATTTATACTTTAGACTGCGCTGTAAAATCTATAGTGTCAAATTTAACCTAATGTAAGTCGCCACTGCTCTTACTCAATTATATCGTTTTATACTAAAACTACGGTCATATTTGACACCGTGCAGTGTCAAATTGACACGATCTAGTGTCCAATTTAATTATCATTTTAGTATAAAATAATGATATATTTTGTAGGAACAGTGGCGAGTCAAATTAGATTAAATTTGACACTGTAGATTTAACAGTGTGCAGCACATATTAACACGAAGTATAAAATGTTTCGTAACACACTATTAATTTTTCGATAACTTTACCTTGATATTTTTATATGTGGAATAATCAGAGGAATTATATTGTGTAAAAAAAATCATACAGGTCTATTTTAAAAAATGACGGTAGTCTCCATAAAAATTGATTTTTTGAAAATTAATTATATTAATATTTGTTTCTTTTGTACCCTTCATATTTTCCGAGATATTCGACCCATTACGTTTGCAATAAAACACCCTGTATACATGTACAAATATATATCCTTGTTTTCGAAATGATCAAACGTTATTTGCAAATATATTTCCGAGTTTCCATATTTATCTCGTATCACAAACGAATAGGAAATATCAATCTACATTAGCAAGCAAAATATCGCGAGCGAGAGAGCGCGGAATTCGGTTCGACGAACGTATTAAATAAGCATTAAAAACGACATATCCACGAAGAGAGAGATCGTGTGCGTACAGTTAATCGACGTATTGTCTGCTGCGGCCAACGTTTATGCTAAACGAATCGTGTAACGTTGATCCCTATTATTCTTTCACAAAGGTAACCGTGGACACTTGCTGCTAATTAACATGAATTAACATGAGAAAGAGGATCACGAGATTCTGCCAGTGGTAATTCAAATGACTAAGCTAAAGGATAAAGTAAAAGAGAGAAAGTGAAAGACAGAGATAGCTGCAGCGAAGAGAGAAGAGGAAGGCCCATCAAGGTTAACGAACGGGAAGATGATTTCGTTTGTCATTTAACCAATTGACGCTGGCGAGCAACCATTCGTGGACGCCGTAGGGTACCGTGTAGTTGCATGCAGCAGCTGCAGCAGACTCCGGCGCAGTGCCGCATGTAGACACATTTACTCAGGTTAACCCGGCTAAAACGTTTCGCGCGGAAAGTACCGATTATGATTCATTAGCGTCGCCATTCTGGTCGAGAGATTCTCGCTGCTCTCTAACAAGAAAGTATGCGCGCGGAAAAGAGCTGCTACGCGAACGGCTTTGCCAGTGCATTTGAACGTTTAAGGTACGCACACCACTCGCCGTATTGTATCTTCTTCTACTCGTAGAGAAAAGCGCATACGGTACAATAGCCCTTTCCGACGTCATGTATTTGATGAATCTAACAGCGTATTGTGCTACTCGAGCAGTTAACTCGACGTTTTGAGTGCGTTAAACGCGAAGATGCGGATGCAGCATTGACGAATGTCGTAAATACAGAGCGTTAGTAATGTACGAGTAGCACTTTGAATAAACTCGTAACTTTAAAGCAAAAGAAGAAAACTGAAATAATACTGTTCTGCAACGCGGAGATAAAAGAATGAATGCTCTTGTAATTTTCTTTGATACTCTTAATTCTCATTTACAGAACTACGCTGATTATTCTCGTTTTGCGAATGCATTTAGTGTTGTACGCGAATTTTTCACAGATACCGCTTCGACAGCTTTTGTAAATGTAACGTCAGTATATGACTTTAGACGTTTGTTAATTTTCTTTTGCGATTCTTCTCGAATTGGTAAAGATCCCTCGTGAAAACACTATGTAAAGAACAAGCAGACGACACTTGCACATTAGAGACGAAAAGTGCCGGCAAGTCCTGTCGTGGCCAAGCAATAAGGAGACGAAAGAGGATCATAAAGACGCATCGGACGTAACTCGATTATCCGCGCGAAAAGTACGAGACGACGAGCCGTTATACGACATAGTAATTCGAGAGTTGCCTCGTCCGTTCCGTTACCGTTCCCTTGTGTTGAGAGCGATTCTCTGCTGTAATTTAATCGGCTGTCGATAGACGACAATGGCGGCCGTAATCTAAAATTACTTTTTAAGAAGGGCGTCTTTTCTCTTCCTTTCTCTTTTCCCTCTTTCTCTCTCTTTTAATGACGTTTATTAGTACCAGACGGTGTCGAAACTACCGTTATAAGCCCCCTTTTTTTTCATCATAGCACACAAAAGTCCTGCTACGATGGAGAGAAGCTGGCGCGGCTTGATTTGTGAAAAGCAATTCTCGTGTGATGGCTTCTTCTTGACGGCTCGTAATGTTACACTTAGCACGACGGTAGGTTGATGGAAGATAAAAAAAAGTCCTAAGGGTAGACGGCGCCGTAAGCACCGATGACTCGCATTTGACAAAGATCTAAACTCGTTTAATGACGTTCTTACATAGTTGTATAGCTTCTTAGTTGTTTAATTACACGATTAATGAAAATTAATAAAAGGTTGATCTACACAAGAGTATCTACATTAATTGTATAAAAATGAACAAAAATCCGATCCAAGAGCAGATGACGTCGTTGAATAACCCACACAAAGATCTAAGCTCATCTAACGTTCTTTTACAACTTTTTCTTAATTGCTAAATTATACGACTAACGAAAATTAACAAATATCTGACCTACATAAGAATAAATGGTGTCCTCTAATGACTCGCAGAAAGATTCACAGAATGATTAAATTCGTCCAACGACGTCCTTGCATAATTACACGTAGCTTTTTCCTAGGTACTTATTCAAATTTCTGCCATCCGTAATATCGCACGTGTTTTGACTAGTTTCGGATCGATGGAGATCGTCCGTCTGATGTTCGGGGAAAAACAGTGAAAACGATCGTACGGCAATCTCGCTCTGACAAATAAATGTACACTATCTTTTTGCGATCGTAGACTTCGCAGAATATCCACAGTTGCATGTTTTCACCCGTGGTTAATATCGATAGGTGCATCTATGTGTACGAGTCTTGCCGAATATGAGGGCTTATCGAGAAACTATGATATTGAGATCCCGATGGAAAATAGAAGCTTTCGATTGCAACAGCAATATTGTATACATTTTTGCACTGTCGTAAATCTCTTTCGGGGATTGACCTAACGTCCCTACTTGACAAACAAACGCAGTACTGGTCTTTTCCCATCACAGTTTGCGAAGTTATATATGTGTAGTGAGTCGTCTTGTGAGTCCTGATCGAAATTGACTTTCCATTTGCTCCCGATGTGTCAGAAGCTTGCCCATCGTTCTCAAGTCAACAATCGTATTTGCGATAGAATAATGGTAGAACAACGGGAGCGTTTTGATTGAATACTTCCCTGTATACAATTGTACAACCGACCCCCTCTGCTCAGAAGTTCGGACAGTTCGGTAGTATATATCTGAACCTACGGCCTTATCGTAAATTCGTGTTAAGGATGCCTACGCACGCCTGTTACTGATAGGGACCTGGAATTTAGGTCAGATAGTATCCTCTAATAACGTCGCGCATTAATAGGCTTACTTGCGGCTACGGCTGATGCGCGATAGGGTGCATCGTATCTCTCGCGTCCCAGATTACCCGTGTACTTGAAAGCCTCTGAGCGGATACGTATGTGTGGATCCGCGCAATGTGAATGTGTTGTAACCGTCAGATTTTATGTTTATGTGTATATGATATTGTTTGTTGAAACCCATTTACGTCACAGAGATAAAAGTGATTCTTACAATTTTTCAATACTCTACCAAATCCAATAATAACTATTCGTATTTTTACTAGTCAATCTTCGCCATACTTAATTATCATAAACATATTTCTTTCGAGACAGTATGTAATGTTTTAGTTTAATTTTGTTGAAAAAATGTTGATAAAAATAATATAAAAAAATTTTTAATAATAAATGCTTTACTTTCTGCTAATGTAAACGTTTCTTGAGATGCAATCGTATTATTAAATTTTTTAAATCGAATCTATGGTGTCATCTGTGTATAAATTATTAAGACATGACTATCAATGTAGTATATTTACATTTTAGCGGGTAGACAAAGCGTATATGAAGCGTATACGAAGTCACATTTAAATGTCATCTGATAGAATAGAGATGAAAGTATAGTTTCGACCTTTTATCAAGTAGCGAGAGACAATGCATATACAGTACCTCTCTTGTTCTCAACTGTGGGTAGGATTGCAGATCCTCGATATTTACGAATGATTCCGCGTGCACGGATAAACGACTTCGATGCACACGAATGTCAAGAATATTGCATCGATAACCCGCGTATGAAATGCAGAGGAACCATTCGATGCATCGTCGTGTATGCATACGTGTATGGAGCATATCACGATCGATACCTCTGTTTCCTACTACGAGCATTCTCATATCTTTATGAAAGCTATTGCAAAACACACGCTGAAGACGAAACGAGAAACTTTGATAAGCGGAAATCGATCATTGAGCTTTGGCAAATTATATGGAATGCAAACAGATAACATAGTTCTAGAGGGCAATTTCACGAATATTTCACGTCTTGATAAATTGCATTTCGCACAGTGAATTATCGTTTTGCGCGTCAAAGACCTTTACTGTAGTATGTCTATGATTGCATTACGAGAAAATATTTGCTCGAAATTTCGTTACATCAAATACTCCATAACAACGACTGAAGCAGTACTACCTGAGTAAATGTTCGACCGAAGCTCCGGCTTCGTGTATGTTCTACTGACGCGACGCCTAATGTGCATAAATTGTAAACCGGAGAGGGTAAGAGCTGCTAAAGCGCGAGTGCATCATCGATAATCTGTTTCGCTTCCATCTAAGCCAAGGACCCTTTCAATCCTACTCATCGCTTTAAAATTTTTTATACGTATGTTCTTTTCTTAACCAAATTTTTTCATTATTTCATTTTCAATATATATGATGTAAAATACTTCTTTTTTTAATAGATTTATAAATATATACCGTCTATCTCTTTCTCATTTAATTACTTTTAGAGCCCTTCAACTTTTTCTCACATCTGGGAATTAATGATCTATATTTGATACACAAACCATTAATATGCACCCGTAATATCCACATTCGTATTTCAATGTAATTCGGGACGCTGCACGATAAACGTTTTTACGCATCGATGAGTGTTGTGGCATATATAGGTAGGAATTATGAGAACGATTGATCGTGTTTGCATCCCAATTAATAATTCGACGAATTCGTATACCATAATAATAGTTATTGCTGTTCCATTATGAAAATGCCCCCGCATGTTTGAATGTCGACCGGTTCTGGCTTATCCTGTTTCAGTACAAAGGTTCGATTTTCGGTTTATGGCGAGAAGCTCGATTGCTGAACGCATACTAATTTGGTACATGCGCCGATAATATACCGTTGGATCTGCTCGTGACAAACATAAAGGAGCTCAATAGCAAGGAATGTATCCATTAACTGCTGTTTCTAAAGAGAATAATCTAGCTGTGATCTATATATGTAAAACATAAAAATCATATATAATACTATCGAATTCAATTTACAATCTAAAAAAAAAAAAAAAAGGTAAAAGAGGATACAGAGAATAAACTGTTGAAAGAAACTTTTGTTTCTTAAAACTTCTCGAAAACTATAATTTTAAAAGATATCGGTTATCAAAACTTTCAATTTTCTGTATAATTTGAAACACAATATCAACGATATTAAGATATAAAAAAAAATTATCTGTATATATTTAATATTGTATCTTTATATATTCACGGTGAGATAGCTTAATTGCGGTAAATACCAGGAAACTTGCAGAATGCCCGATGTTAATAGGTGTCCGGAAGAACTCGTTGCAGCGGCGCTAAAGGGTCCTTTGTGGAGCTACGCATACGTTCCGAAATTCCGGCGTTGCTGGTACATCCACGTTCTCTGCACGGATATACCGGGCACGTTGTATCCGTCTATGTTGAAAGCGGAACTTTGAGGACAGGTTGAAAGAGCTGCCGTGCATTCTTCGAGGGCCGCTCGTTACGGGGGTTTCGTTACGAAGAATTTGACAGAAGAATTTGCTTCTGGACTGAAGCCAATCGAAACGTTCCTTTTGCTCTTTGAAAGAACATTTGATATTATCATGAAAACTATAACGTAGCATAAAGTAACGCGAGGCTCGCTCTATAACGAGAAAATATCTCATAAATATGTAAAATTTCTGAGATAAGAGATGGTTTGAGAAAATGCGTTGTATGTGTATGATCAATATCGCGAAAATTCTTCAGACTCTTGATATATGTGTATGATATATCAATAGCTTATTCTAGCAGCGTGCTGAAAATTATTACGTAAATTGCCACTTGTTAATTTTTAATAAATAATTTAAAGTTAAAATTGCAATGTGAAGATTGTGTATATCAAGCGATATATTTTTTATGTGTACTAAAATTTATATGATAAATAACACATTTCTTTATAAAATATTGACTATAACAAATAATTTCTATTATTACAGTTTAATACACCGAGATACGAGGCCAGAACCAGCGATACGATGTTCGACTCTGAGAGGAGCGACCAGACTACCGTCAGCACCAGACCATCGCAGTGAAGCTCGATTAAGGATAGACCCAAAGGTGTTGGTCTTCGTAGAAACACTGTACTCGAGGCTAGGCCGAGAGATAGCTGAGCTGCTAGTTTATAATCGAATAAAGTGAGTACGGACTATTTTTCTTTCGTACTGCAGGCTAGCACGAAGGATTGAACGGCCCTTCTCATTTATTGACAAAACAATTACGAGTCTATACGATCCACTGCAAACTATTTTTATTGCAACAGATAATTATAATTATAATTTATTTACCTAGACAGATAAAGCTTGTCGTAGATACCTAACCTACTTGCACCGCGTTTCGCAACACGTCTTTTATGCGCATCGACCTGATTCAGGAAAAAAGACACTCTAACGCGACCTAAAAGTAGGTCGTCAACGTAAGCTTTCTTCGGAGTTCTCGGCCGCAATAGTTCATACTATTAGACAAAAAGTATATGGCTAATGGCACCCAGTTGCTGAAGTCGATCAATATCGTGACACGTAGGTACTCCTAAATGTGAGAGTTCGCTAGTTCGCAATCCTTTTTATTCGTAAATGTTTTACTTCTCTTTCATGAGAAAGAAATAGTAAATGATCAAGAAATAGTAAATGAGTAATATTCCATGAATTTGAAGCAAACACTTTATTCTCGTATTTTTAACTATATATCGATAATAAATATACATGGTTACATTAATTCTCTACAAAAGTGTTTGCCAAAATAAATTCTACTACTCATCGAGGATTTATAGGAGAAAATTGTATTTTATTTGTGAAAAGCTACTCTGTGCTCTTTTATTTTTACAACAAAAAAAAAACTCTTGTTAGTGTCGCGAATGTTCATCGGGAGAAAATATTTCAACATTTTTGGGGGAAAAAAACTATTACCTAGATCTTGTTGTAATTCTCCCATAATGCTGATCCGAATTTTTCAAAAAATTCCCGGCATTTATAATTCCGCGACGGAGATTCCGCAAATCCCGGTTTTACTACATCGTCGGCGATGTTATTTCGTGAATGTCGGTATAAAAATTAGAAATGCAGATTTCTCAACCATCGTAAAGTCCGGACAGTTTTTACGTTATTATACGGGTTCCGCGAATATTTTAAAACCATTTCTGCCATCTAGAGAGTCAGAAATCGGCACATTGTCGATTCGCGAATATCGTGAAACCAGTTACCTCGATTCTTACAATCGCCTTATTAACTTTATACTCAATCCGATGTATTGAATCTTTTTATTTCGAAGAATTAAGTATCTTGAAATACCTTTTATAAAATCACCGCGAGAATGTCGATTGGAATAACGTGTACTAATAATAGAGAAGATATGAAGAGCGGCGGAAAGTAATCGCTCATTTAGAGCTAGATATTTCACATTTCAGTATGCAATTTTGCACGGTTACATGGATATTGTTAATATGTAACAATATAAATTGTTAACAGGTAAACATAGAGAGTGGTAGAATAAGTAATCTGAAATTTGGATGACTTGTTAAATAAATATTAACGTACGATAAATAGGGAAGGTACATAATATGGTACAACTATATAACGAAGCTGTATCGAGCGAAATTTCGTATCTACGTACAGCGCAAGATTTCACGTTTCCATTCCGCGAAAATTGCATGATATGAGCATGCCTGAAAAGTTCGAATTCGCTATTGAGGATATGGTATATCGCGACTTCATGATGTGCATTCCTTAAACGGTAATAGCCGAGCCAAAAGCCTGTTATAGAAGTCGAGGGAGGACCACTCGAAACTTTGACGCTCGATGGGAGAGAGAGAGAGCTTAAGCCGGATATGTCCTCGGATTTCGAAATAGGATAAGGTCCTGAGAGAGATCGAAAGAGGGAGAGAAAGAGAGAGAATGTAAGATGGAGAGGGAGAGAGAAGGATAGGCGGAAGTCACCTACGTATTCTCTCTCGATTATCTCCCGATTCTTCCGCAGTTGATCAAATAATAATGTCGGGATAATGCGATCCGTTGCTTGCTTCCGCAGGCCTTGGTGCTTATCGGGAATTATAGTGGCGCAGCAGCGTGACACGGTGCACATGAGAGAGCACATTGTAGTTTAGAGCACAACACGAGATAGAGACGAATAGCGATTAGGGGACTTGCACCATCCTTCGCCGTAGGAGGAACGAATAACATGCAGCGTATAACACGGCTCGATACCGAGTGAACATGCGGGGTGTGCGTATCCTCGTAAACTGGCGTGCGATGGAGCAGTTCTCACCTGTGAGTTAGAGAGAGGTAAAGCATCGGTATGCCGATATGATCGGAAAGGTAACCAACAGGCCGGGTATCAGTGATACGCGCGCGCTCACGAGAGCACGAGGGAACCAAGCTCGTCGCGGTGGTATCTCATTTGCTTTATCCGGCGCAATTTCATAATCGATACCGGTGCCTGAGGGATAGGGGGAAGGGGGCAGGTGATCGTCCACGCTGGCCGCATAGCATCCCACCTATATGTACAGGCAAATTTTGTTGTCGGAGATTGCGAAGTGCAGATATGGAAAGCGTCGCGCCAGATCGTGTTTCGCCGCGAGCCGCCGTACTATATGTACACGTACGAGTACGTCGACGCACAACGGTGTACATAATGAAATATTTATTGATGCGCCGTTCCCTTTGCGTGTAGAAGAGCATCACTATGTCTGCCTTACGCCGTGTATATACATGCACGTAATGCGATATGGAAAAGTTTTGAATCTGGGATCCAGCTGCGCGCTAGATAAAATGCGATATCTTGCCCCGGGATACTCTTTCGAGCCCGGGACGTTAGAAAAATAGGGGCGGAGTAAGAAGTTTCTATAAGCGAGTTGAGTTTTCAACCCATTTTACCTTACATACGAACAGCGTCTGTTTTATCTTGCCTGCAGCTTTTATTGCTTATTAACTGCTTTTATGTGCACTCATATTGTTTTATCGATTATGCCCACATCACAAACGATGAATAATGCAAACACAAAACACACAAGATGCTTCAAATTACTGAAGATCTATTCTGTCGACTTTTACGTAGGGAATTTTATAAGATACGAAATGAATATTAGAATGTATACGAGGAACTGCTTGGTATTGAAAATTAATCTCTTTATGGAGGTAAACTTCAATATAAGACAAGTTACAAAGGAAACTTTTACAAAGAATACAGAAATTCCGATTTGATACGACTTCCGACGCATATAAAAATCAATCAAACAGTCAAGTGTCAATTGTGTTTATCGCCGATATTCTGTACTCGACACATGACAATCAATCGAATTTTCTTTCATTTCTCACGATAGATTTAGTTCATTGATAGATTTCTCGATGCATCTATCTATCAAGAAGCTTTCGATAAAAGTTTGCGTGTTATCAGCGTGAAGAAAAAAAGTCTTCTATTTCTGAATCGAGAGAACGATGATATCGATTACGCTACTCTAACACCAGCATGTCATCTCCCTCGAGTTATGTATATTCCAATACTAACATAGTCTGCGCGACATGGTCTTCGTTAAGCTGGGATCACACGATGCATGATTTCTTGAATGATAAGCATGCACCTGCTTCGATGCATGAACATGTTCTGAAGGTGTGATCCACTTAACGCTGCAAATGTTTGTTGATTAATCAGATGAAAGAATCTTACGAATCGATCAATCAAAAAATACTTCAAAGCATTCGCAGCTTTAAGTGGGTTGCACCTCTACACGAGAAGAAGGATTTTGTTGAAAATTATATGTAAAAATTTAGCTAGCTACACACACACACACACACACAAATCTGAAAATAATTTTGTTTTGAATAGCGAGATAATTATACGTGGGAATTTTAAGCATGATGAACAATACTACGAAAAGTTTTGACATTCTTGCAACCAATTTGAGCGTGCCAATTTTCTAACAGAATTATTTTTAGATCTCAGTATCTAATTGAATTTTTTAATATTTCAGCAAACTCTTTCTGTATAAAATACATGCATCGGAACAGCCATAGTAGTATATACGCATACTTATCATTCAAGAAACCGTGCGTTGTTTGATTCTATCTTTAACCGCGGCATTATCGACGAGGGAAAAAGATGGCGACCGTGCAAAGGATAAATGTTCTACGTCGCGTATCGTCGAGGCAAGCGCGCTGATCAATCCCTGTGACGTGTATTTTTTCATCACACGCATCGGCGAGTTTCATCTCGAATCCGTCTTTTTGTTTCGCGACTCATCTCGCCTTTGTTCCGTCACGCTTCCGGCGCACGTTATCTCGCAGTTTCTCTTGATTTCTCGCCCGTTTCTCGTGTATTCGTTGGCTCGTACGAAAAATAGATGAATAGGTAGTGTCACGGATCCGAAGGTGTCTTGACGGGAACAGGCGGAGACGTCGCGGTGTTAAGCTATCTTACCTTATCGCACACGAATTACGGCGGCGCATTTTTCGTTTCTCCATAATTTATAGGAGAGAAAACGCGGGTGTTATGTACACGTGCCCGCTGTGTGTACACGCACGGAGCTGAATTTTTGATAGCAGCTGCGCGCTCATCTCCGTGATTTCCGGCACACACGTTATAATATGCGCGATACGGTCGTTCGCGCGGAAGTAACATCTCAGTGCGGAGATATTTCGGAATTACGGGGAAAAATATGCAGCGTTTATTCAGCCTTTCGCAGGAGAACCGCACCGATGGTGCTTCGAGGGACATCGCGCGCGCTGTGCCGTTTATTTTCAGACCGTAGAAGAAAATCAACGTCTGTCACGTAAACCCCGCTATTTATATCAAGCCAAGTTGCGTACAACGTGTACAAGTGTCGCGTAATTACTTGAGATATTGCCGCCTTGAATAAGATAAAGAGGTATTGTACATTCTTGAGAGAGGTACAACGCCGCCCGCGTTACAAGGTTTGATTTCATTCCTTAGTCGCTGCAGCTTCCACCTAGTACAACCGAGAACTCTTGATATATTACCGGCATAAATTCTTGTAATTTAGAAAAATACGTAAAACGTAGGTAATTATACGATAGTTGTACTGTTAGAGAATTGCCGGTATTTATTTAGGTACAGGGAAATTTTATAACACTATACTATGACGATGACTGTTCGGTCTCTTGTTTTATATCGTATTTCTTTTATCTCCGCTTTTCCGAGCGTCACAGTTCGCAAATATACTCGCGGCGTAAAAATAACATAGATAGTCTGTAGTATCTCCATAATTAAATGGGCAATGCTTGCTAATAATACAACCAGGAACAGACAGTTATCATGACATAAGTAATGCAAACCCAATGGTATAAGAGCGAAAAACTTCTCGTTTGATATGAGAAAGACAGAGTGATATTGATTTAGCTATATAGAATATTTTTAAACATCACAATTGACTATTTTTACCATTTGTATATGTATAATGTATACATCTTTGCATAAAAATATAATCGAGAAATATGCAATGTTTTTCTTCAGCATATTTTTCTTTAACAAACAGTGATTTCTTATCTCAATGTTTTTGTCGATCAGTTATACTTGACTTCGGACATTAAATTATAAAATGCACATAGTTTACAATAGTCTATGGTCATCTGGAATGTTTTTATAACGGCGAAAAAATGTGAATGTAAAATATTATTTTCAATGTATATTATTTTATATATTTTTTTTCTTTTTTAATAACAATGTTTTACTAACTTTTAAATATCCAGTTTTATAGAAAACCTGCAATAAAGAAGCACTATATTAATTAAAAAAAATTTTTTTTAAATATTGTTATATAATAAATTATTTAAACGTGCTTATTCCGTTAAATATTTGTTTGATCCACTTTTTTCAGAAAATTGTGATTAAATAGGTATCCATAATGTTCTCAAATATTAAAAATCAGAAAGCAATATAATATATAATATAATGTGTTATCAATAATAATGATTTTAATTGAAATGTAAATATCATTCCAGATTTTACGTAGTCACTAAAAAATTACTAAGAATTACTAAAATAAAAATAATTATATGACTACTCCCAGGTTATGGCAATAATCTTTAATCCTTTATGCAAGAAAAAAGGTTTAGATTACACTGAGGAAAATGTCTGATTGGATTAATTGGAATTCTGGTTGAAAATGTAGATAGAACAGAATTTTCTGGTTGGTTCTATTAAATTTTGTTTGTGATAATCGGAATTTTGATTAATATATAATTAGAATTTTCTGGCTTGTCTATTCTCAAGTAGACATTTTTCTCCGTGTAAGAGTGAAACCGGTACTAAGGGATGATTGACGATCTACTGGAATACCAGTAGATTTCAGGCTTTCAGAAACGTAGAAAAGTACCATTGTTTACACATGATGTACTTGTTCCTTTACATGGAGTTGTCAACATTTATGCGAACGTGACAGTCTTCGCTCGTTTGTATTTGGATCTAGCTGCTATTAGAGATTTTTACCTGTCGCCTCACTAGCCCGCTCTCTTCTCAAAGAGTTACACATCGTTGAACACGTATTGGGACATTATGGCACCGTACACATGCATATTCTCGCGCACATCGCGACATGACGTATGACCGACAACAGCCGGACTTCGCGGATTTCCGTTAGAAATAAATATGTATCTGTCCGACGCATCGTTACATACGACATGACGAAGGTCTTGCGCTGAAAATATATTCTCCTCCACCCGACACCCGCATACAGCAGGAGCAAACAGGATAAAAAAGTATCCAAGCGACCTTGCGCTGAACTAACCCGTGTGAAGCTGGCCCGCCAATATTAAAAAATCGATTTTTTTCTTCATGCATTCGTTTGCTCACGAATGCTCAGTTGGAATTTTCGTTTGTTCACCCTTAGTTCAAAAGACATACGAAAATTATGTTTTGGAGGGCCAGCCTCACACGGGTGCTGAACTATCACTTTGCAAATCGCATTAATAACTTTCCGACGCACATCGTAATATTTAGTTAATGATTAATAAAGCAGCGATATTTTGACATTCTTCGTAAAACAAAGGTAAATCTTTTAACCCTTTTTTAAATCTTTTTTTAACACTATATTAGTGTGAAATAACACGATATATTGATTAATGGCGACTTTTGATTAAATTTGACGCGATAGATTTAACAGAGTATGTCAAAAATATAGGTAAATATACATGGTAAAGATTTAAATAATTCACACATCGAGCGATATTTTCTCTTCGATTTATAATCATATAGAATTTATTATTTCTGAATATGATATTTTATATTGAACAATTTTTATCCCGAATAGCTGGAGCGACAAGCGTAGAAATATCGTCTGTGAAATAACTTCGTTTTTATGTTGGATTCGTGCCAATGGATAACATGATTTACTTACTTCTCGTGCCGGTAGCATTAGTCAGAATCGTTAAACGGAATTCATAATCCTTGTCGAGATTACGCATTATACACATGATGATTCAGTTCCATCGATTTGGCACTATCTCCACTCGTTAAAATCATTACACAGAGACTTCGTAATCTCTCCCGCAATATTAAACGTGTGGCGGATATAAATAAGCATTTTGCATACATACATTTATCTATTTGCTAATGCACGTATACAGAGTAAAGTCATCGAGATTGATTTTATTACGCGGGAAAATTATATCACAAGTACACAAAATAATATATAATATATTCAATTTAATGCGGACTACCGTATATTTGATAATTGGTCATTTATGCGCATTAATTCATCTTTTAATATTTTAATTAGTAATCGACCGATCATATCATAAACATTTATTATGGAAGAAAAAAAAACTCAATCTCATTTAATGTGGTTTTTTATTTTTAATAAGCGCACCAAATGTAATTATATGTGTAACTACGGTGCATATATAACATACTCTTTTGCCCAGCGCACATACAAACACCATGGAAATTCTCATAGAGAAATAGATCAGTCGGTAAACGGAAACGGGTATTGCTGAAAGATTGGCGGATGTAAAACAAACTACCTGCGAGTACTCAAGTGAGGAGCAGAACCGCGCACGAGAGAGGGTCGCTAAATTAAAACCCTCATCAAGGATTCAAACAAATTCCAGCTCTATGTCGAACAGATTAGGGCCTTGGGCCGTGCCAATTCGGGACTGCCGTTTTAAGCCGGCGGAAATCAAGCGGGTGAATTACCGGCTTGATTAATACTCTCGGCGGTTTTCGCCTAATTATCCCGGGAGCCCTGTAATTAATGGCAACCGGGAAGCGCTACCCGAGCTAATCGTATTTTTATTTCTACGTACGGAAAAGTGGTGGTTTTGGATTGATAAATTCTCTCGTGGTATGGCAACCGGGAAGCGCTACCCGAGCTAATCGTATTTTTATTTCTACGTACGGAAAAGTGGTGATTTTGGATTGATAAATTCTCTCGTGGGACAGCGATGAGAGAGAGAGAGAGAGAGAGAGAGAGAAAGAGAGAGACACCATGAAAATAAGACAAGCAATTAATACGGACCAAGAAAGCAATGAAAGGCGAATGCCGGCCAATTGGAAAACAATTATAGTGGTGATCGATACAAAAGTGTCGCAAGAAAAAGCTGAAAATTCATCTCCTCTCAGTGGGAGATTGATCGTAGCCCGCTTGCCCCCAGTCTGAGAACCGTAATAATTATCGCCATGCTCAATTACGTCGTTGCGTACCTGTCCGATCGTAAAATCCTTCATTTGTTTTGGCCTCGTAATCAGTATTGCTGCTACTATCGGTCATTTCTCGTGCCTTTTCGTATCATAGAACTCATAATTTTTTTTCTTTCGACCCCCATGTATCATGTCGATCAAGATAAAAGAACCACTCTTTCTAGTGTTAAATTTTCGACAGAAATTTCATAAACGTATAAAATACATAAAAATTAAAGCCGAAAAACATTTAAGATGTATTGTTAATTAACGCACATTTAATTAATTATTATGATTTATAAATTATGTTTCTATCTCAATTAACTTTATTGATGAAAAATATTAATATAATTGACCATAGACATATATATTATTATATATGATTTAAAAACAATATCAGATGTAGTAGCAGCTATTAAAATGATTGTCAGCAATATTAAAAACTCAGCAATATTATGTTAGAGAAAATATTTTCGTTAAAAGAATTGAGTATAGAATTTAAATGATGCACATTTCGAAAATATTAATCCATTGTGGTATATTTATCATCAATAAACTTACATACATTTTACTTATACCCATTAAAAATTTCAGATTTCTCTATTTTCAGCATAATTTTCGTATTTTAAATAACTGAATATATTTGAAAATGACAGCTTAATTTTAACACCTACCTATGGAACACTCAGTAGTTTGAATGAATTACAATGAATTTACAGAACACACAAAATACGTGAAGATTATAACGAAGAACATAATATCAACTACGAGAAACAAAACAAAATATTCCGGTGTTGCATCAGCAAAAGTTCTACAACAAACAATTAAAAATGTATTAAAATATTATAATTTATTACCGTAATGATTAATTATATTCCTTCACACGCTATTTTGCTATAAATCGCGTTGATAAAATTTCCACATTCTTTACAATATTGTTATTAAATTCATTATTAAATCTATACATATATGTATATCACCTTTATATGTATATCATGACCTGTATTTTTTTCTCATTCGTAAAACGAAGCCGTAATTACATGGCTTCCATGTGAGTAGAATTTCACATTTCCGTTATAGTAGAAACGTTTCTCTTCGCGGCTGACCCGTTTAATTGTCTCGACAGGTTTCACCGAATTTCGTTGTGGTTACATGTTCCTCCCCTCGCCCTTTCCACCTTCGCAACCTCCACGGACGCGACATATAGAGTGTCGGCGTAATAAATACGTCTCCACCCTGTCTTCGGATGTCACTTCCGCCTGGGAAAGCGCGGAAATTCAGCGAGACGACGTAATTCTGCAACGTGCAACGCATCCACATGTGTCGGATTGTGAACGTTTCGCGGTCGGATCGTTTTATGTATTTACCCTCCGCACCCGCGTGGATATCTTTCCGTGCGAATAATTTTCGACGGATTTATTAATTACGCGTTTCAATCATTCTGTATGTTTTCCGCGTATTTTCGTGGTTCAACGAGCGACTGGCATTGCGAATTTATTACTTTCATACGACAGCGACGGGTGGGAAAGGTGAAAATGATTTATTTGCTGAATTAATGAAAAGGCAACAAAAGCGGTAACCACCTTTGCAAAGATACACAATTTTGCGCTAACGAAGAATTTATCGGACTTTAATAACCTCCGTTATGAAAAATAGCCTTCAGTCTTGAAAGGACAGAGGAAAGATGGATTTATTATTACGATTTGGATCTCGTCAAAATACACAATAATGACGAAACGCGGTAAAAAAGAAATAAACCGAGACCGAACTGGACAGAACGTGAACTACACTGGCCGTGAGAGCAGAGAGCGTTATTACTCTTTGATCTGTACTTCTCCAGAAAATAGAGTTCCACGGGTGAAATGCATAAATAGCAAAGCCGTATATTTCTTTGTGATCCTTCGTTCTGCGCCTTCGATCAGGTCTCAAGACACGTTTATAGCGGCGTCGAAGGGTCGTTGGGATCTCGCGCGAGAGAAGACGAACGTGTAAAGGGGATCAAAGGCGCAGGGAAGCCCGAGAAATTCATAAAGCGCTTCTTAAGCTGGCATAGAAGAACATCAGTCAGTGACCTTCTTGCGTCGGCGAACGATCCGGCTTGCCCTCAAGAGGATTCGCCGGGAGTTCGTTTGGTCGAACGGCAGTCGATGGCTCCGTACAGCAGAGTTCAAAGCTCCCTTGGAACGTCGACGGATATCACCCCCCTTTTTGCCAGATATCCCTCGCGGAACTTTCAAGCCCGCCACATCCGAGTACCCCTCTTATCGACCTCCATTCAATCGGCGGATGAACCTCACCCGCGCCTTCCTTTTCGCGGATCTCCCATTCTCTTTCTTTGTCTTCAGCTAAAGACTAGAAGGGATTGAGATAATACGACTTGTCCGTAACCGCGATCGAAGCCGATAGAAATCTGAGAAGTTGAAAAATGTGGTTAAACGGCGCATTACACGCGAAGTGTGAAAGAGATTTTTCTTGTAAGACTTTACTTTCGTTAGTAAATAAATCGAATTTTGCAATATTCGTGTTGTCTTACATTAGTATTGATATTATTAATAGGTACGGTAAATTCTTAAAATATATGAGATATTTATAATGCTTTAATAAAATTAATATTTATCTTTATATCTTTTTTACAATTTTTCATGAAATGTTTCAAAATACTTAATTTTTTATTGCGATGTATGATATTATTTGCAAAGCTTATATGTAAATCGTATTTATATACACAAACTCAAATATAATTAGTAATCGAATATTATGATTAATCGAATATGTCGATATGTTAATATTATTAAAATAATCCAAAAATATACACCAATGAAAAATATCAGATATCGGTGACTTTTCTGTTTTGATTGACATGATATTTAGTCGGTCACACCTTATTAATATTTTATAAAGAGAGACGGATTTAATACTTTAATTTATTAATAACACGTGCTTTCAGCAGATTGGCACATGAAAAATAAATGCTGCTGCAACCATCGATTTCCATATTAATATATTTTTTGATGGAATAATATTCTACCATTTTCATCATTTACATATATTTTAATCTTTTTAACATAATCACAGAGTGATACTGATGATATTTATTCGCAAAAATGTGCCTGCGTGTGTGTCACTAATTACGTTGTTCTATATGCACATAAATGCCTAAATACACTGAATGTATTTCTTTTCACCTATGAATTTTCTCGCTAATTTGCGAATACATCTTTTTTAACAATAAAGTTTAATTGAGCTTTTGAACTATAAGCACGCTCTTACTGTAAACGTAAAGATTTTTTTCTCTATAAATTAAAAATTTTCTAAAACTTCTCTTTATCAATAGATTTTCTCTGTTTTTAGTTTGAATGAATCTTTCTTTAACTAAAATATCAAAAGTTCGATCGCTCTTGAATTATAAGCAATTTACAACGAAAGAGATTTCCCTCTAATTAAATTTTCTCCAAAACTCTTTTAGTTTATTTTGTCAACAAAAATTTGAGTGCATGTCATGTTGAACATTAAAAAGTTTAAAGCGACCAATTACGAGACGCTGTACATTGGACATTTCAAGATTTGACTGAAATGATTGAAAAGTTAAATCTTGAGGTAAATCAGCAAATATCGTTATAAAAAGATTTTTCATCGCTAAATAAAAAGAAGCACGAGTTCGGCATATCGTAGTGCGCAAATCCTGGCGAGGTAACGAATGAAAAGGATCGACATTAACTGCATGGGGGGGGGGGGTGGGGGGGCGGGGTGAAGAGGTTTACGACTGTCCATCAAGATTTCAAATCACTTGCAGCAGCGCGCGGAAGCGCGAGCGTTCTCCCAACTTTCCGTGAAAACTCAACTTTTGTAGGAATACGTAATTTCGCTTTCCGGCAACGCGTAGAAACGGTTGTTGATGAGCGACGCTAGGCAGTCTGCCACTGCTCGCCGCTCTTCTTCCACGTTGCACTTATACATCGTGCCTGATGAAACGAGTCGCGCCAAGTTACTAACATTCACGAGGATCAACTGCGATAGCGCCGTTTCTTCGGACTGCAGCTTCAACGTAGAACATCATAAAACTGCGCGAGTAGGCTATGAAATTAACTTCCGCCACTCGTCCACGCCTCGCAGATAAATCATGCGAGACTGAATCCCGCAAAGACGAGCACCGCGCGGTACAATCGGGAAATCGCTGATTCACTCGGCGATCTATTCTCTTCACTTCTCTCTTTGGTGGGGTCGCATTAAGCTCAAGATCGAATTTCAACTACGCACGAGAACAAATCAAATATCGTTCGCCGGTATATAAATGTCTCTAGAACGGATTTGAATTATACATGAAAAAGAAGATGAAATATTCGGTTACTTTATCTCCAGCGTAATGTCTAAAATATATTCTTTACTTCCTATAAATTGTCTTTAATTTTTTTATTTTTAATGACCAAAAGATTTAATGAAATGATCTTATTGGAAATTATATTGAATTTGCATATTAAATGATGAGAAGAAATCTATATAAATGGAATTTGACATCGTTTTAAGTTTGGCGTCTCGCTTAGATTCAATCAACGAAAGTTAGAAATAACTACAAGCTGTTTTCTTTGCTTGCAGCTGTTTCGGAAATCTCATAAAGCATGACCGAGTTAAGGAATTAAATTGCGCAACTGGCGAAAAGTGGCGAATTGTCGAAAGAACTTCTCAAAATCCAATAAGTGCAGTACAGAGGAAAGATTAAAACATCTTAAACAATGTGAACGAAACGAGCAATCGCAATATTATTCTTATAGTGTACATTTGACAATTATAATTGTGATTAAAGATTCTTTTTGTAAATTAATAATTATGATGATCTATATTGAAGACGGGAGGTACGTTTTAAAAGAAAGTAAGCTTTTTAAATTGCTTTCTTGCGAAACCGACTATTTATCGTTCCTAGTTTCATCTATTATTTAGAGAAGTTCGCATCCACGTTGAATCAAGAAAGATCTTTCCCTCGGCTAAGCTGGAGATCCCCCTTGAACCTCCGAGCACCCTTCTTTCTACCGTAAGACTTCTATTCAATTCCGAATGAATTTCAAGCCCTCTCACATGCTTTCTATTTAGCGCTCCACCTTTATTCGCGGAAAGGGTCGAACACAGACAAAACGGCATAATAAAGTCTACGTACGATCGCATTCCATGAAAGAGATAGCCTCTACCTTACTCCTTTCTCAACACGAAACAACGTACGGACGTAATTATCCACCAGACATGTACGTATTACTGCTATTCATACACATATATTTTTTTCTTTTAAATTTAAGCGAAGCAAAACACAATGAAAAGAATACGTGAAATATTAAAAATAATTGTTTAGTCGGTCAGTAGACTGGGAAACTTTCTAAAAACATCATCTATGATTTAAATTTGCATTGCTAAGAGTAGTTTAATAATAAGTTATTTACATTATAAAATCGATATAACAATTTCCTCGCTAATTTATATATGCTAATTCCGGTATAACAAGAAAGTTGCTAAAAGGATCAGAACTAATATCACTAAAGTTGAAAGATTAAAACCATTCAATTATCTGTATAATAAAATATTTAAGAATAAAAAGTATACTTGTGACAATTAAAAAAATTTATATATATGTACATATAACATATTATATTACGAAAAGATTTGAAAACTTAATATGATATTTAAATCGCTAAAAATCGAACGGATTAATACAATATGGATTTCAAGGAAAATGAAATAAAAATTATATCATAAAAAAGCATAGTGATAAAATTTATAACTGGGTTTGATTTCTTATTACAATATTTCAACTTATTTTTCAAAAAGAATAATCTTTATTGGGCTCAAGTTTGGAAAAAAAAAATTAATCTTTTATAAGCCAATACGTAGCGGGTACGCGATTCTCATTGGACACTTCTTGCAAGTTTGATTCGAAGAGAGGTCGAACCATCTTGTGATGAATTATCATGGCTTGAGTATCCTTTCCCCCTAAGAGCGCTCTACCCGAGTCCACTCTATACTGATCCGAATATTCGTTACAACTTCGTGTGGTTTTCTGTCGCGATTGGCACTCTTGCTCGTAACTTTGTTTCCCAATTTCGTTGCCGCATCGCCTACCAACTGCGAATACAAACTTATCGGATCGTGCACAAAATTTCACGAAACTTGTTTCGGTAAACAGGGTTCTTTTCTCCCTTCCCTGTTTTTGCCCCGTTCCAACTAGGGAAGAAGCATCGATGCGACCAACGGTGCGCTAGTGGGGTCGTCGCTTTTCTCCCGCAGAGGTATGATTTATTCAGAAGGTGGGAAACGTACACTTGATAGCTCTCAAAGCACAACCTGCAACTAAGTATCACGGTCTCGAATCACCGACTTCGTTGCCCCCGGTGTATTCTAATCAAAGACGTATTCTGGTATGGTCTAATCTAATCTAATTTCGATCCGGGCACGGAACGAGATGAGAACGATAAACCTTTCGCCGGGACTTGGTGGCGCAACTCATGAATTAACGAGTACGCGATGTCGCGGATTAAATGGCGATTTGTTATGGCGTAATTGAGCGAGCTATTCAAAGAGACGTTATTCAGTGGGGATTTTAATGTTGTAAAACGTAACTGAGTTGCTTACAATGCAAAATTAATGTTATAAAAGAACATGTGGAGCTCTAATAATATATTTTTGCAATAACGCTGCACAGCCAGGAAACCAAGATTCTTGATTTAAAACATCTTACAATGAAGTACAATTAAAAATAACCATCATATGATTACTAAAAAAAATAATCGTTAGGCAAATCGTCAATTTTATCAGGTTTAAACAAAGAGAATCGCGTCTATTTGAAATTGATTGTATTTATTTCAGTCTTATTGAAAATCATCATATTGAAATGATCGAAACGTATGGTTATTAATTTTTTCGAATATAATAAATTGTATAATAACATAATAGATTCAGCGTGGCTCTACTAGCTCTGAACTTTCAAGTTTAAAAAATTAACTAATCAACGGAGTTTAGAACGTACTATGCAAAGTTTTCGATCTTAGATATGTTATTTGTAAATAAATGCAGAAGACTATGCGACATGAATCTTTTTTAAATTATTTGGAGTATTCTCGAGAAGTTGACGTCCATGCAGTAAATATCTATACAATGGGGACACGGCTAAGACGTCGCATACGAAATAATGGTAGCAGACAAAGTAAGTATCTCGTGGGATCTGAAATTTTTCTTCATGAATAATTCTTAACGTTCCCCCGTGCATTCGTTTTCTTGAGCGGACTGAATGCATCTCAGAAATCTAGAAACCACTGGTCAACTCATGACCTATGACCTTGGCGAAACACGCGGCAAGTCTAGTCGCGTCGATCATTCGTTTCGATTTTCTTCCTTTTCCTCTTTCCAGTCCCTTTTTCATCAAAATTCACTGTACGTATACGTATCTCTTAAAGGACACGGATGAGGGTGTAAATGGACTATAAAAGATGTATCTTGATGTCTACAAGTATCGCTCGTTCAATAGAAGCGATGTTTACATTATTGATAGAAGGAAGAACGAGAGCGAGTGTTTAGATTTTGAAATAGTTGACGCATTTGACAATTTGAATATACAGTTATATATTTTTTCGTATTTTTAATAGAAAAATGATAACTCAAAATTAGTAACTTTTCAGTAGAACATTTTTTTAATTCTTTCTAAATTATAGAACAACATTTTAATTAGAAAAGTCAATGTGCATGTAGCTTTACTTCTTTTCTATATATATCATACTTTCAATCATAATTATAATGTACTCATTAAAACTATATATAATTATAAAATGTATTTTTTAAAGCTATATTCAAAATTTGGATACTGCAATCTTGATATAGGATTGTATTTCATTCCTTATCACAATGATACTTTTTTACATAAACAGTATGTTGAAAAATATTTTTCCACAGAAGTATATTCGTATTTAAATTCGATTTCCTTTATCTCGAAAATGCTAATTTTTACCAACTCGGCAGGTGGATAATGTCTTAATCCTTAGTGAACACGATTGGGTTATTCGTGTTCTGCATACTCTTCGTGTGAGTTAATTAGAGTCACACACATCACTGTCACACCTTTTAGATTAATCTAGAAGTACTTCTCATTTTTTGACGTAAACGATTCTCCTCTTGAGATATTTTTTATATCTTATTTAAAATCATTGTTAACAATACATATTATTAATTCTTTTCTCATTTATTAGTATTTGAGAACATTATGGATATAGATTTTTGGTGGATTTAATTTTTTGAAAAAATAAGCAAAAGTCAAACAAATATTAAACAGAATGAACACATGAAGTAGCCTATATTATGACAGTACTTATAAAAAATAAAGATTTTGGCAATATATAAATAATATAAAATTAATATGAAATAAATAATATATAATGAATAATATTAATATTTTAATAAATATAATGGTTTTTTTATTGCAACTTCTAGATAAAATTGTATATTTAAAAATTTGTAAAGAATAGCTATTAAAAAAAAGAACGTATGTTAAATAATATACATATGCAAAACAATATTTTATATCAATTCACATTTTTTTCGCCGCTGGGATAAAAAACATCTCGGATAACTGTTCCTGGGTTAAAGTTTATTATTTATTATACAAATATATTCTCGTGGAAGTTATTTCAGCTATGTCGACAAATTCTTCGTATAACATTTTGTATAGAATATTTGTGTGACTGATAGTGGATTGAATAAAATGTAAAAAAATGTTATTGTAATCTCTTCCTTTCAACATCTTCTTTATTCGTATTCTCGTAGTTTGCGAAACGAAGTGTTCTACAACATCAATACTTTGATCGATACTTTTCTAATAGCATTTATGCTATCATCGTATTTTCTGAGAACGATCCTTCCGACGACGAGAAACTACTTCGTCATTAATTTCAAAAGTATCCTCGATCGATATTGGTCTTGCCTCTCGATATCTGTGTCGGAAAGTTTCCAAACCCAATCGAACTCCGCGATCTATTTTACAATCGTGGAAATAAAATCGTGAGATGGATATAGCATGGAGATGTTCGTCTACGATCGCCCTCGGTCGAACGAACATAACCCTTTTACGGAAGAGGCTTTTAAAATCTCGTACTCGCGGCAGAGAAACGAAAATTAAATATCCGCTAAAAAGCGGACGAGATTTCACAGGATGCGGTAGCGATCAGTTTGTTAGGAGGAAACGTGAGGCCAGGGAAAAGGTAGATAGAAGGTAGAAGAGAAAAGAGAGGACGACTGTCACACAGGGACTGTACTCGTATTCAGCCCGTTCGCCCGAATCCACTTTTTTTCCCACGCGCTCGCAACAGAATGCAAATCGAATAGGAGAGGGAATTTAAAGTCTGCACGGTCCTGTTGACGAACCTGCAAATTAGTGCACGAGCGTCGCCGACATCGACGCCAGCGTCAGCGCCGTGCGGCGTTAATGAGATTCCACGTAGATGAAAGGACCATGGACGAACGTGGAATTAATGGAATTGTCGAGTCTACAGTACGAAGCTTCATCGATCCCTTTTCCATGGCACCGGAAACGACTGGCCAACTGATGTCCTATCGGAACGTATCGAGAGACAACTGTAACATCGACGTGGCTTTCCTTCATTATATTCCGCTGGACAATCCATCGATTAACGACTATTGCTTGTAGTGTACGCGACTGTCTCTCAAAATAATCGGTCGCAAATGTGATTTGCATAGTCGTCGATAAGAGAACTGATAAAAGCATTACAACGCCGCGTTGTAATAATACAGTTCGGGTTAGAAAGTTCAAGGATCTTGACCGATTGACGAGATCGACGAATCGATTAACAGATCAATTAATTACGTATCGATGGCAAATTAAATTGAATGATTCTCCGATTAATTCATGCTGTATTTGGCACACGTGTGTCTTTTAAGGATGTATACATATGTATCTCTATGCGCAGAAAATGACTGATGGAATTTTACTGTGAAATGAAATTTTTTCATTTTTTATCTTAATTAGTTTTTAAAAACATTTATTTTTATCACATAAATAATTTTTTATTCAAATTCTAAATTTTTGTATTACTTATATATAGCCCCGCCAATTTTTCTATTACTTTCAAATATAATACAGGAAAATCTATAACACTATATAATATCTCAAAAAGTTACATCTAAGTAAAGACCTTTGTTATGTTTTATATTAAACTCCAAAACTCCATATCTCTTTAATTGACACGATTGTTTTTAATAATTTCCAATATTACGGAATATCATTTGCTTTAATTAAAATACGTCACAAAAAGTTAATGCGGAAGATCAGTTTTATTTTTGTGAACTTTAAAAATTGATCTTCTGTCTTCTGCTAACTACATTACGAGAAACGCAACGTCTCGTAGCATTTGCATTTACTATTCTCTCAAACGCTTCTGCGGAATAGTTGCGTTATTTGCATTGTCGATAAATACGCATCGTTGAGGCAGTCGTGCGGTGATAACGCTTCGCCATTCCGTTTCTCGAATTCTCGAGGACCTTGACCGATTAAATGGGATTCGACGAGTCCGATCGTAAACAGTGAGGTCCGTTTTGTCGTTGCGGAATCACCGAAGCGGATAATTCGACCGTTAGAGACGCGCGCGTGCACGGATGCGTGATAATCACCGGCGAAAATATTTGTGCTGTATTATGCGGTCCGTATGTCCTCCTTCATGATAGAACCGACAATCAGTACACCGGCGCTGTCACATCGTCGTAATTAGGCAAATAAAGCGGCTGTGAAGTAGATCCGGCGCGATTCAGCTTTGTTTTTGCGCGCTCGAATGCTGCGGCCGTGTTAGATTATTCATTCACGATTAACGACATCCTGCTGCATGGATGATCGATTTTACGCAACGCAGGCTGAATGATATCTTTTTTAATTCATTTAACTTTTAATCACGATCGATAGCGCAATTACTCGCGAGAATCATTATAACACTATTTGCTTTTGGTATATCGCTAATTTAGGGAGTTTGATATTTAAATTAATCATCTTTCACAGAATCTCTAAATCAATTTTCACAGAGTGAATGGACTAGCAATTCTGTATATTTCACAAGTATTTAATTACACTCGCTTCAATTAAGAATTAAAATCAACTTTTAAATATGAGAAAAGTAAGACGGAAAAGTTATTTCAATGTCTCTCGACTGAAGTAGAAAGTACCTAATATAGCTAGATTTCTACTAAAATATTCGTGTAACATATAAAGTATTAATATATAAACAATAACTTTTTGAATGTATCGAGAAATATATCTCAAATTTAGCACATATGACTTCCGTCACATTCTAATTATAGTGTGCCAATCTCCTTTAAAATTTCCATCTGTCTAAATTAACGATTTTACGTACTATGCCGCAACAAAAAATGCCGTTGGCACCGAAACGACGTGATTTGCATCTCACCCGATAAACGCGCGTGCCGATAGCACCGTGCATTGCTGATAACGTTGATCGGTAGAGAACTTCGAGGACGCGAACCGCGTAATCGAATCGACAAATTCAAATGAGCGACTTGGCTGATCTACCAACTCCTCGACGCGATGTTAAATCACTGCCCGAATCCTCCTCGGTTAGGAAACTCGTTACCTATTTAGCGAGACAAAGGAATGACATGTAACTGACTTACGGAGATGTTGAATCCCTTAAGACACTGAATTCTAAATACGTTTCTCGTAAAGCATAAAGAATATTTGTATCGATTAAATTGTTTATCTTTCGTGAGATCTTTAGTACATCTGTGTGTGTGATAAGAAATTGATACTTTTTAAAATAAGAATTAGTTGATATTTAAAATTGACAAAAACAGAAATCTCAGTCTAGTCATTCTCTTTCAAGACTGGCTTAATTTTCGCTTTTTAAAGTGAAATTCTATCCCAAAAGTTTTAAAGAGTACATTATTATTTAATACCCATCGATTAATTTTTATTGTACTGAAGAGGACCCAAAACAGAGGTCGAAAAACGTTTACTCTCAAAAGAAATAAAAAATTAATTGCACACCAATAATCTGTTTCAGCTCGTAAAGAAGGCATTCACTAAATTATAATATATTCATTTAAAGAGTAATTGACTTTAATACATTGAAGCACACAAAAAATCTTATATTGTATATTATTATTCAATTTAATATCTATCTTTAAAAAAGGTGAAAATTTTTAATTTGTTTTAAAATTTTAAAAAAGATTATGTTTATATATTTTTGTGTGAAAGAATTTTATATAAATCAAAATCTCTCTTACATTATATAGTATACATACTAATAGATGAATTATAAATGTAAGAATTAATTAATGTACATGTATTAATTAATTCTGATATTTATATTTTTTTCATAATTATCGTTATACTCTTGACGTTAAAAATATTTTAAAAATATTATATCTCTCAATCCTCGTACACAATTATAAAGGGGATAATCATTTTTTTGCGTCTCAGAGGACGGATTATAAGTTTCTTTTGATCTGAAAGGATTAATAAGCTTTGCAATTACGGTCGCAGTGTAATGCCTGAGTGAAAGCAGACAAAATGCAATTATCTATTTAACCATTATGTTTTACACTTTGTAAATTGTACGGTCATTTTAAAGTATCTTGGGAACCTCGAAATGGGACACAACTGATTTAACATTGAATTGTAGGAAGAACAATATGCCATCATGACTACCTAAATATTCTGTAGATCAAGGATAGCACGTGTAATGGAGCGCGGAGATTTGTTGCGATCCTAAGCCGATTATTGGATTCAACGAACTCGATAGAATTGTATGAAGCCGATTAATGGTATTGGAAAACACGACTGTGCCGCCGAACTTCGATACGCATTTGTACAACCGAGAAAGATGGCACACGATTATCCATACGACTGAACTTGATTTCTCATGAGAAGTCACTGGTCATTATTTATTAATTCGAGCTTTTCTCCCACTATGTCTTATTTGACAACAATAGTTCAACTACTTGTTTACCTTTATGGATAGATCGATCTGTCATGAAAGCCGATTATTTTCTTTTTCGATAGAAGGCAATATTTTATAAAGCAACACGATACTTTACATTCCGTAGTTTAAGAAAACTACAATATATTGCTTCATAATACATATTTTATTTGACACACACACAGCGATTATGATGTATACAATTAAATATTTTGTTGAATTTAATTATTTTATTGAATTAAATGAATTTCATAACATTATGTACATTTCATTATCGGTCATTTAAAAAATTTAATATGCGTCGTTATATATTTCGTTATACTGAAAAGGAATGGTAGACAAAATCAATTGATAACATTAATCGCAACTGCATCTCCATTTTCCTTATATATGTAAATAAGACAGTCCATCTGATCAATGCAAGGTGTAACTTCTCTTCCTTGAATCAATTGCTATCAAGATACCAGAACACGAGGCTTACATACATTTCCGACAAGTCAGGCAGTTCTTCATTACTATCTTTCACCGCAACACGCCGAACGGGTGTACAATTAACAATTTAACCCTATCTCGTCGACATCACGTTTTACAACAGGGTATCGTAATCAAGCCGGAAGATAACTATCACGCTTGCATATAGACCGAATAAATTCACGCCAACTTTTTCCATGTTGAAACAAACGATCGATCGATCAGGCTTTCATCGGTCATCGCCCGCGCAGCATGATCGGCATATGCCATGATGAACTATTGTCGCCCTCCGTATAAACATGAAGACATTGTCACGCTCGACGATCCGTCTTATGACTATGCAGATTTGTCGCAAATCCGCTTTTCGTATACGTCATGTTTCGGCACGGCTTGACGATCGATCGATTAACAGCTAGTGGTCATCGCTTACTGTCTAGCTACGCCAGTATTGCGTGATTTGCATGCCTGCCGAGTCGGTAGTCTAAGTTGATAACTTCCTGCGCAATCGCTCTTCCCAGGCAACCGGAGCAATTGGCACGGCAGCGCGAACGATAGCTTTTACAGTTGCATCATTTATGAATCTTCGCTCCTTCGAATTATACATGACCCTTGAGAATCTACGCAAGTGTACACGTGTATAGAATTTTAAATTTCCTATACAAGCTTCAAGAGAGAGGTGCAAATAATACCGAAACTTAACTAGTTAAGCAAACTTTAGATGAAACAACATTAAATTCATACATCTACTTAAGTGTAGAATCTACAGATTTAAATAGTCAAACGCTGTCTTTTTTGAATTGAGAAATGCAACGGGAAAGGAACATTTTTTAATTATAAGTAATGTAGAACTTTATAAAATAATAGATATATCACATGTGTAATTAAGTAATTATGTAATTAATTAAATATAAGGATTAGAGATTGAGTGGATAATAATATTCCAAAATATAAGAGTGGTGAACAAAGATATCTTATGGTAATAGTTCTATGAAATATCTTATCGGTATAAGATTGACGGAATAACGGACTTGTCTACTGTTAATGCATAAGTTCTCACCCTTTCTTACGATACATGTCGACGATAACGTAAGCCGAAAACATGCCGGACCTTGGCCGATTAATGGTAGGACTAACTCCGACGGAATTAGCAAACTTGGAAGTCAATTTGAATCGCCCACGAAGACCACAAAGTCCATGATCGAAGCGGCTAAACTTCGAAACTTGCAGCAGTAAGTTATTGTTGGCGATTAAGCTAAAGCATGCCGCATTGATGCTCGCTCGAGATGTTGTTCCAAAGCAGGAAGAAAAATACAACCGGAGAAGCATGGGGAACAGTGTGGGACAACGAAGACGGATTACCGTGAGTGTTGCGATAAGTGAAGCGACTGAAGGGACAGTACCAACATAGGTTCTTCAATAAATGTGTATTAGTGGAAATTTCGATACGAAGCAATAGGATGTAATAATATTACGTTTATTTCGTGGAGCGTTTCCCAATTCCATGAAGATTCTCTAAAAATTTCTGACGAAACGATCTCTGATTTTGCTCGCTTGTATAATATAGATATTTATATTTAGATAGTACTTGCCTCTAATTCTTAAAAAGTTGGAGAGTAAAAAAGCAAAAAATTACCAAAGGTAGTAATTTTTACAATGTATTTCTATTATCATTATTATGTAAAAAAAAAGCCTTGATATTTTATAATTATCATTAATGCGGACAAATTCGGTACTACCGAATTTACGAGACTCAAGGATGAGTTTATACTGATAATAGAGCATTTTCCACTTCTGTGAAGATTTTGTTATAAAAGTTATGGCGAAAACAATCTCCAAATTTGATCACTTTTGTATGTACATATATATTTATTTATTTTTTTATTCTATTGATATTTATTGCATATTATATTATTTTATAATATATCATGTTACTATTCGAGCATTTATCCAGATGAATATCCAAAAAGCTTCAACAAACGTAAAAAAAAAAATATGTAAACGTAAAAATTGCCAGGAGCAATAGTAATTTTTGCGATATGTTTCTGTTGTACCATCATGCAAAAAAGCCTCGGTATTCTTTACAATCATCGACGTGGACAAATTTGGTGCTGCAGAATTCACGAGACACAAGGGCGACTTCAAACTGAAAAATACCGTGCACAGGACAGACCCCGCCGGGTGATTTTATTTGTGATTCGTTCGCAATTCAACCTGACATCGTACAAAAGAATAAATGCATGCCGCACTTCTGGAAAACTGTGGCTATCTCAACGCTGTAAATGCGCACAAAATTTTTTTCGTTGTAATCTCTCTATATGCCCAGCATTTCGTCACAAATATGTACTTCGCTAATTAAAGATTATTATCAAGCAGGTTACATGCTTTTTCAGCTTTTTTAAAAGGTAAAAGCTAGCCGTTGCGAACGCGTCCTCCATAAATAGCGTAGCCTTTTTCGCCGCTAATGAACGCAATAAATTAGATCCATAATGCAAAAGCCAAAAAGTATTATAGACTAAAAGTCACGAATGACGTTAATCCCACAATATGTACATATCTATATACAGCTTTACCTCTCCTCTATACGTGAATTCTATACATTGTCGTACAATTAGAAATATTCAGTTATTTGCGAAAGAAAAAGAGAATTTATCCCAAATGAAATTGACACGCTAGGAATAAATTCTTTTGATATACTTTTGACAGTGTATAAACGAACCAGTGGAATGTAACGTAAATGTTCTATTCTGAATTCGAAAAAAAGTGATAGCTCCAGCCGATAGATCCGCCGAAGAGTTAATCTCGCACCGCACCGTAATGGTCGCGTTAATTCCGCTCGCATCGGCGCGGGCTACGTGTCCATTATACAGGATAATTGGATTTTTATCCAGATACAGATCATCAGTGCGGCTGTCTGAACCGCGATAGAAAGATCGTCGGGAAATGGTCCGCAGCGCCGGGTGTGTGCTACCGGTTTTATTTGCCGCGGCCCGGCATTGCCTTTTTACATTTTGCGCCGCGCGCGGCACAAAAGAATAAATATACGTCGTATATACACCCACCTCTCACGGAATTCGCGAAGATCTCGACAATACGCGAATGCGGATTCCGCTGCGCCTTCCGTCCTGGACGAGCCACAATGGGCCAGCTGCGCGGTGGATCCTTTCGAATTAAATCCCATCCTAATAAAACGTCTTTGTATGCGTGCGTAATCTCCACCGCGATGAAAGACGAGAGGCGTTTGAATAGATTAAACTAAATACGCTTCGGCGATCTGACAAGGAAATTCTGATTATAACGCACCCCCGACAAATTGAGTCCAAAAAAATCTACTCCGATCTGAATTTGTCCTAATTTTTTGCAAATTTCCTTCTCATTGTAACACTATATTCTTGAAGACTGATAAAAAAGGAGGATTTATTATCAGCATTACATTTTTAGATTGATTATCTACATATTATATTAGCAGGATTAAATATAGCTACGTCTGAATTAAAAATTTGGATATTATGATAAATGAATCTACAATTTTTTCTGAAAAATAATATATAATACTTTCGCAAAGAAAAGCGCAGTCTGTACAATGCAGCATAGCAGCTCCTATTTGTATTCTTGCATAGAATTCTCCAGGTATTCATTTCTCGCTTGAAAATGTATTTTCACCTTATTACTATCTGCCGAGAAGTTTGTTAAAGCACGTTCGCGAGTGAGGAAATTTAATCGACGAAAAATTTCTCCGGGATAGCGGTGTAGTAGTTATTTTAACAAAAGATAATGCCGCAGACATTCTCTAAAACAGTTTCTGAAAAATTCTTTCTTCCTGACTATTTATGCAAAAATCACTTATATTTTTGTTAATGAAAAAAAAAATGATTTCAAATTGATTAACGAAAAATCCAATCCATCTTATGGATATAAATTTAAAATCTCTCTCTAAGTGGCTCAATAGGTCTAAGACACTCTACTTCCTCCGTAGAAACAGCTTTATGTATTTCTTCGGAGGTGGCGGCGGTCGCTTCCGCTTTGCCAGCTCGGCAAGCACCTTATTTTCTTATACTCGCCCACGTCGCCGTCCCTCTTCATTCCACGGAATGCACTTTCGGCAAATCCGCCTGGGCGACGACTTTTCTCGTTTGCGCTCGTTCCCGTTGTCGCCGTACCGGATGCGACCGCCGCCAGCCAGGAAGATAAGTCCTTGCCGAGAGTAAATCGTGTTTGCCCACCTCGTCTACGACGATGCTCCGCGCCGAAGGGTGGCCAGTTTCCTTCTTCGTTTGAGCTTCTTCCCGATTCTCGTTGTGCCGCCGCTTTCTGCTTTTAGTCCTCCCTCTCGCAACGAGAAACGACAATGGCTGCGAGATATCGCATTGGCGAATGACGCAGCGCCGTTTGCCTTTTATCGTTTACCGTTGCTATATGTTGTTGCGCTATCCACAAATACCACTGAGAAAACGCGCCAGTTTACGGACGGTCAAACGTTTCGTGGGTACAATGTTCGATATCGGTATTTGAAAAAAAAAAAAAAAAAAAAAACATTCGATACATTTTGGTATTAGATGATCGTTCGCTTTATACTGAATAGCTGTACTAGTTTCTACATTACGGAATATCGATACTATCATATAAGATAATACATAGATAGTGCTGGCAAGGCTGACTAAAAGCATCCATAGCCGATACTTTTGAAGATCCTTATCTGGGTCATGTTAGAGTATCGGATATCCTTACCAAGAGCCTCATGATGAGATGGGGTTACCATGATCGTCTTTCATCATTTTATTTTATCTGTACTTTAGCGTGTACGATAGTGGATGTTAGTTGCTTTATGTTACAGTAGCTGTTATGTCTGGCAGCATTTAAGCGTATCCAAACGGTTTGTCTTGGTAAACAGCAATTTATGCGTAACAAATGGCACGATAATCCTCTAGACTTTTTGTATCTTCTTTCATCTGTTTACCTAATAGCTTACGCTCGTTTATTGTAATCGCGATTTCTTTTGCTTCTTCGTAGGCAGGAGAAATCGATGGAAGGGTATAAGCCGATCTTCCTTTTAAATCCGAAAGTGCGAAAACACCGGTAGTGGAGAATGAAAGATTCAGGAAGTCCGCGAGTGCCGGATTAATTCAATATTTTGCAATGCTAACATGTCGCCGGTCTTGTAAATCTTCAACGAAAACTACGGCGGAAAACGGAAGAACTTTAGACATTTATTTTTGAGAGAAACGTCCTGCACCCGAGAGAGAAAACATCGGGCAATGTCGTCGTAACATCCGGCGAAGAGCACATGTGCTGGATTCTCGGGCAGTACTGTCGCAGATCTATTGCAGATTGCGGTGGTACTCCTAAGATTAAGAAAGTTCAGGGCATTAAGAAAATAGCTTTATCTATATATATCACGATTCTATACACTCAACAACAATTGTCTTTCTTTATAAAGAGATACGAATGTAAATTGTGTACGAGCCTATTTTAGTAATAACAGAAATAACAAGATTGAAATGGATTTTGATCGGATATATTTAGTAAGTAGATTTGATATTTGTGGCTGTAATTACATAATACAAAATAATTATTACTCCATTTTTATAGTTATTATTACTAGCTACTATAATAGTTAGTGATAGTTATTTATAATTTTAAAAATTGTGTGTACACACAACACATATATATATGTAGTCAGCATCGAAAATGACTGTAAATTGTAATTGAATTATAGTAATTAAAGTAATTTTTTCTTTTGAGCGTAGTTCAAAACGCGACTTAATTAAGAGTTCGCTCAAATGTATAACTTTTATATAACTTTTTGGAATTCTTGATATTTTTAAACAGTTTTAATAATACTGACATGAACTTATTGAATCTGTAAAGTATTATCTCCGCATTCTTTAAAAATTTTTTGAATTTATGTACTATTAATCTAGTCAAGAGCTTCATTTAAAACAGTTGCGCAACTGTCGTGTCACTGACATAAATGTCGCCGTGCCTTTGGTCCAATTTGCGTCAACTATGCGGCATAATTTAATTCGAGGAGCAATTTAAAAAGTTTCACCCGGTTGCACATAAAACGAAACTGGTTCGGGAAGAAGGCGATGTCCCTCGCTTAGTAACACGACTAGAACCTAATGAACCCTCTTTGAAATGTCCTTCCTCATATTGCCGACGCTACGCGTATGCCAAATCGGAAAGGTTTCCACGGAAATTATTAAGTTGTTTTCCCAAAACTCTCCGCGCTGTCAAGTTTTTTACTCACGGAAAAGCAGCGATCGGCCGACGGGAACAGGAACAGGAACCAGGGGCGGAAGTGGCACGCGTCGCGTCGGCCAGAAATTTACGAGGCGACTACGACTTCTTTGGAACACGCCCCGGGGGTAAATTATTTCTCCCTGGAGGGCCACCGTTGCTTCTCAATGTTGCGTCGGTACATATATATCTCGTGAAGTCACTTATCGTTTTTTGCATCTCGGCTTTGAAGGGATAACTTACGATAACTGCCACGAACGATCTGCGATTGTACACTTGTGCCAGATTCGCATACGCTGTTATCCAATCCTGTCATTTAATCCGCTTAATTAAATTATTCTTCTTAATGAAAACGTACCTGAGCCCTTGTACGTCGTTACAATTCGGACCGCTCGGCACTTTGCGTTTGTAATATCTACCCTGCACGCGAATTTCCGCGAATTACATCTGCATTTTAACGTGAAATTTGCTCGGTGAATTTCTAGTCTCGCCCACGGATAATGAAGCGCCACGAGTTAGGTATTATCATAATAACTTTATAAAATGTTTTTTAATACGCTGAAAATGATCAAGCGCGCGGTTATAAGTATAAGTATATAAAATTAAGAAGAAAATCTAAAGGGAGAATGCTTTTTACTCTTTACATTATTCGCCGGGAAATTGTGCAACATTTTACTTGATTAAACGATACTGAAGAATCTGTTTCGACGTTGATACTCCCTGCTTTAATAAGTTGAACTTAAGATAAAATTACAGCTGGTTAATTAAACTAGCCGGATGGTAGTCTCATTTTCATACGGCTAATTTCCTTTAGTAGCGATATTGCAATTTACTACTGGAAGCAATTTACTGCAACCTTTCTTTAAAACTTTTGAAAGATGCAGTCTTTGAGACTATCTAAGATTTGATAAGTCATTAAAATGATTATCATTTTACTTTAATATTATTACCTGTACTTTGTGCTTGTATTGCACAGGATATTATATTATTAATTGCATTCTTATTTATATTAATTTCAATAAGAAAAACGAAAGTAAGAAAAGAAAATTTTGTATAATCTTAATATGAGCGATTAATTGTAAAAGATCAACGAATTTAAAATACACAGAAAGAACTATTTTGCTGAAGAATCCAAAAATTTATCTATTGTAGATACGGACCTGAAAATAACTTTGTTGAGTCAAAATAATTACGTAAAACGTTCAAGCGTTTGTGATAAAAAGTTTTAACATTTTAGCAACTAGTTTAAATCCTACATAATTATTTTTTAGTTAAAATAAAATTATTTTTTAATTTGTGCTTAACTAAATTTTTAGATTTCAGCAAAGTTGTTCTTTTCGTGTAACATTAACGTTAATATGATTAATATATTAACAATAATATGATCAATGTTAATTTCGGCTGAAGAGCCCATTCAATTTTAGATATTAACGAAGCCAGCGAGACACGTAGACAGTGGAACAAGTAACGATAGAAACTTTGCCATCTCTCTATCTTGTCTCAGATCAATAGCGTCTCATTCAATATACATATCTAATATCAAGACACCGCGTCAATTTTATCTCCCCATTCCGTATTAATTAAACTTAATTCAATCTTCGTCGCCCAAGCGAGACAGGAAAGTTCTCTGTCGGGCGGGCGGGATGAACTTTTAAGGACACGAAGTTCGAAATATAATTAACGAAACTGCCGCCGGTGTCGTGGTGTACAAATTTCGAAGTCCGTGATATCATCCCCGGCACGTACGCGCCTTTCATCGTTTCGCGATTGGGGACGGTGTGCGAGGATCAATACTTCTGAATTTCGCTTTCGGATTCTTCGCGTGACGCGTGGGCGCGCGCTTGGACGGCGAACTCTCGATTGTTAGCCAAGAACAAAAGGATCGCGGGGTGGTTCGTTATGACAGTTCGTTAACCTCGTAAATTGGCTAACTCATCGTTAATGGGCGGTTACCAATTATCGAATCGATTACGTCGCTAAATTATATCCGGCAATCATTAGTTAACTCAAATTTTCTACACTCGCGCTATACGGCCGTGGGGCACGTCGGCGCTATCCGTTAACGCGAAAATAAAATCGGCTGTAAGCGTGCGACCTGATAACAACGTTTACCTAATTATAATATAAAACTATTACATTGGGCGAATTACTCGCGGTCCTTAACTTAACTCGCTCGAACACGTCGGCTCGCCGTGTCGTTGCACCATGCTGAAGTCATTTATCTTCATTGTTGCGCGAAACCAGTAAATTACGCATTAATAGTGTAAGTGCTAAACTAGCGCTAACTACATTAGTAAGCAACTATCTACGAAATCAGAGACTTGATATTTAAATTGAAATAAGTATTAATATATACGAATATACTTTTTTCATTTCTATAGCATTGGAATTTTTATTGTTCAAATTTGTACTATCATAATAATAATAATAATAATAATGTTTATTGCAATGTACAAATATAGCCAAATTAAAAAGGAAAAAGACGAGATGAAGTACATTTTTAGATGTCAAAGAAGCAGTGATAATTCAATCTTTTAAGTTAAATAACATTCTGTTATTTATAATTTTTATGTATGTCAAATGTAAATCCGTTTCTGTGGTTAGTTTCAAAATAAAGAACATAATATAAGTAATAATCTTTGTAACATATGCACTTAGTAAATAGTAAACTGAATTTTAAATTATACATTTTATTTTTATATACTTTCTTGAATTAAATTTTTTACTTCACTGTTTTAATTAAATTAATGGTATACTGAGTAGGAGTAGTCACGGCTTCGTAACTTATATAAATAATTAAAAATAACTCAAATTGATATGATCAAACATTATACGTGTATATAGTAGTACACTCAAATGATAAGGCATCAGCAAAACTGCAGTTTGTAAATTATCAGTAATGCACATTATTGATTATCATTACTATGGTATTATTATTAGTTATTTTTACTTATAAAGTTTTAATTATATCAAAAGCTTTATGGATTTGTGTAAGTAGCGTTATTGTTGATGTCTCTTGAGATGCTGCGCTCTGTGATACATATTTATGTACAATATCTCTCATACTTCAATAAAGTTATTATTATTATCATTAGTGAAGAAATCGCTAAATAAATTACAATAATAATATTTTACTAACAAATGCGATATACAAGATATTTTATAAATCGACGATATCGACTATTTTGCATTCGGATAACGGCAATCTGCCGTTCTGGCATGCTAACGCGTTGATGTATATCCGCGATTAGAATCGGTCCTGAATGTTAAACACAAATAGGAGATATCCAAACTATCGTTGATATTGATCCGCATAAACCTCTATAGCGGCTTTTCCGGTTATGTCTACGTTTGCATGCACAATTTAAAACTGATTGCTGTACCCTGAGTATCGTTTGCTATTTTTTAATAGCAATATTACATACTGCGGTTGAACGCTACCCTCTATTGCCTTCTTCCTTTTTGTATTTTTTCCTTTCATTCGACGAAACTTTATATACGTTTGTTATGAGTCGGGGCTTGTAACTATTTGGCAAATATTCATTGCATTGGAATAATTACCGCTTCAGTAACAGCATTCAATATTTATTGTGCTTACTAATACCTCAAATATTTACCATTTACCATCGGACTTTATTATAGACGATTTGACATAAAATCATTTATAGACGAGTTGACGTACAACCATTTCAGTTCGTATGGCTATTAACGGTTAAAGGAAATGAACGACATGACTTGTTCAAGAATAAAAAATTTTATCGTTAATCTCGATGTTACAAATAATAGACAGTGTAACTTTACGTATGCCATTGAATATTTATTTCATTGCAGCTTTACGAGCAATACACAATATGCTTTCCATTCTCCAAAAAATTCTGCTAAAAAATCGAATACACAGCTTCCTATTGAGCATACTGTACATTCTTCTTCCTTTTTTATTTCTTTTTTTGTTAAATTTTTTTATCGGAATACATCTCCAATAAATCTGATATTCGCGCCATCTCTTTACGACGCGCGACAGGATATGAGAGAAATCCATCGGTATACGATCGACGAGAGAAGCCTCGGCAGTTTATTTCCGCAATAAAATTATTTTATCGCGCACAGGACAGAAGTATGGCCTGTCGATTTTTTTTGCGATTGGGACACTAGAAATATATATATAAAAATTCAAATAAGGCCGAAATTCAATGGAAGACAGCTTTAACGGCATCGGGATATAACTTCTAAAAAATGCAATAAATCTCGCAAATGTCTCGATATATAGAAGAGAATGTGTATCATACGTGTAATTGCTTTATTATTCGCGCAGCATTTTTTGGATGCTACACAAATGGAATTTCGATATAAAGTGTCTCAGTTTTATCGTTTAACAATACCAGCAGCCCCTCCACCGGGACACTCTATTTATCGATATTCCATTTTAGTTCTATTTACTACAGCTCGCACTTTAAACATCCGATACGCCATCGGATTGAAATTGTCAAAACACACGTTGACTGCTGTATCTTACACAAGTGGCATTCACGTCTAAATATTTACAGTGAAATATTTGTGTTGGCAGAAAAAAGAGAGAGAGAGAGAAAGAGAGAGAGAGAGAGAG
>NW_017277125.1:1561551-1639667 GCF_001594065.2 Cyphomyrmex costatus | reverse complement strand
AGAGAGAGAGAGAGAGAGAGAGAGAGAGAGAGAGAGAGAGAGAGAGAGAGAGAAATCCCAGAAGTATTAGTTAGTGGTAAGTTGGAAGAAAGAGAGAAAGAACGAAGAGAGGGTAGGAGAATTTATTCCATTTTAAAGAACACGTTAACAAAACTTTTTATTCCCGCTTAGCTTATATATATGTATAAACCCCGTAAGAATAATGCGCACCGAAGCTAAGTTCGTGAAAGTCTACATTCCTCTATGTTCAATTCTTAAGCACAGAAACCCCGAAGGCGATTAGCAGAATATATATCGCTACAGTTTTAATGGCATCTAGAAACAATAAATGCAGAGCGTATACTACGATATATCCATAAAAATTATAGCACTTTCGAAAAGTACTTGCCGCAAAACTGTTATATTTGTAGTGTCTGTATCTTATTACAAGTGAATCGTTCCACATTGAAAGTTACGACAGTGAAAATTTATGACTTTTCTTTTTTATTGAAAATTCCAATCATAAAAACATTAAAAATTTTCGAGTAAAACGTAATAAAATATTTTTTTCAATATAGTGCGTGCATAAATCGATGTGTTTCAATTTTGATAAAAACGACAAAAACGTCGTTCTATTTTTTCAATAATACAAATTTTCTTTTAATTTAAAAAAAAATGTCAAATTTTGTAGACTATGAAGTATGAAATATTGTCGATATGCTTTCAGGTACAAAGTGGAGGTGGCCGGTAAGTCTTTACCGGTATTGACAAACCTCGACAAGGGTCGGTACGGGGTGCTGATTTTCGAGAATCTAAACAAGTACCTGCAGATGGACAAATGGAATCGTGAGCTACTCGACAAATATTGCAGGGAATATTCAGTTGGCATCGTGGGTTTTGCTCCTCCAGGAGAAGAGAGTCTCGTTGGTGCTCAGCTGAAGGGCTTTCCACTTTTTATACATACTAATCTTAGATTGAAGGTTAGTCTTCTAACATTAGATATTCAAACTCTACTCTCAGACATTTATCAAAATTATTTATAACTATATATATTTTATTTGTTTTATTAAAATTTTATATTCTTATGCGCATACTACATTTTTTTTGTATAAGATTACTTAATTATTTAATATATTTTATATATTCTTGTGTACATCACATTTTTTGTAAATTTTTTTATAATTCAATTTAATATTATAACTTATTTAAAATTGTCACGCACAGAAACAAATTGTAATGATTGAAATATAAAGATATCATTGATATTTTTATTGTCACAAACGATGCCTATGATTAATGGGATTATTTAAAACAGCCATGATGATAGAAAATCTGTGATAATTTCTATGGTTGCAATCAAATTTGTATCGCGAAAAGTGAGATATCAAAACAAGGAAAAAACCCTCGTAAAAAAAGAAGCAGTAAAAACTGTAGTCCCTACAGCAATAGTACTGGTTGTGACAATGAAATAATCGATGTTACCTATATGTTTCGAGAATATTGCATATTTGTGTTAATTTATAGCATATATTTTTTAATTATTTTATAATGATTAATTATTGGATATCCAATTTCGTGATATCAACTATCTGCAACTTTTTATAGCCATAATGTTCGTAATGGGGAAGGGAAGGGGGGTTAAGTTACAATCTTCTTAAAACTTTAGAGCGTACTTCGACAACGCGTGACATATCTCATGAATAATAATTATACTATTCAGAAAAAGGGGCGACACTGTTCATGATGTTTATATTCATTGAGCACGAAATATGTTACTACCCTTTAAATAACCACAAAGCGATTTTATTACAAGCGATTTTCTCATTTTACTACAAAGCATTTTTTCGACATATTTAAATGAACATTTAGATTAATTTTATTTCTGGTATATAAATTATATAAAATCGAAATTATTTTGAGCACGCAGAATGCGATCTAAACTTGGAATATTTAAAATAATAATTTTCTGGATTTTCAATTCAACTCTCTTTTTTACAGCTTATTAATATATCCCATGAATTTTTAAATAATTTTCGTGTAATCATTATTGCATTTCGCATATTTTGTAGGAAATATTATTGCCCGTAATATTCTGAATATAAAATCGCGCAGCCTGAACAATTCTCTTTTAACAAAGCGCCAAAGCGCGTGTGATGCCTCCGAAAATTTGATTTTCCCAAAAGCGAGGAAATCTGGCACGACGAGCGGGAGTGGAACTTTTGTGCGAGCCGTATAGAATCAGGTCGCTCTTTCTTCCCTCAGGATGCTCAGCTGAATGCGGCGTCTCCCATTCTTCGATTAACCAGATCGGGAGAAACGGCCTGGGGACCACTTCCTGGCGGCGACTGGACTATTTTTCAGGCCAATCACAGCACCTACGAGCCACTCGCTTGGGCGTATCGAGACAGCCTCGACTATCCGGCCAACAAAAGTCCCCTAGCTACCGTCATCCAGGTGAGCTGTGCACTTTATTTGCTGGACATTCCAGTCACGTATCTCTTCCCGGACAACTCGGACGACTGCGGAATTAATGCACCGACTCACGCGCCCATACCTATTACAGTTCGGCGACGGGGACCGTTTAAATCATTTTCTCTTCTCTCTCGCGTATTGGACCTGACACGCTGCTTGCGTTAGAAATCCGTCGATGTAATAGATGCTCTTTGACTAAGTGTATAATAAGAATGAGTGGGTGCTTTCACTACGAATATCGAGGAAGTTATATAGAATCCGTGTCGTGTATCAAGCCAAAGTTATACTCGTATTATATGAACGCTAGCTTTGAACCCCCGGTCCTCATTATACATAAAGCTTCGAGCGTGTCCCTTTTGGGAATCTCTTATTAACTCACGCAGCTTCGTGTGCGCTTGGCTTATCTTCTACAAAGATAATATTGAAAAACAAGAACGTACGATATTTCCGCGGAATGATCTTCGTTCTGAAAGAGTGCACGGAACCAGAACCCCGTGGAGATGGTAGGAAAGGTATGACGATAGGAAAGAAGAAATACATGAACACTCTCTGTGTGTGTAGTTGCACTCGACATTTATATTCGTACGGATACGTTTGGGAAAACAAAATCCCTTCTTGTTCACTGGAAACCCGCGAGTCTCACGAGAGCTCGTTTTATTACCACAGGTATCGCGAATGTACTGATTTGAGTGTTCTTGATCCTTATGGAACGAGATACAAGGACTGCGATAATGTGTAACGGTCCTGGTCTACCACTGATAACAAGCTCAGAGTAATCGCCATGAGGAAATTACGCGATTCTAAGTCGTATTATACGCGCACTTATTTTTCTTGCACGAGACGAAAGAGCTCTTGGTTCGGTTTTCAAAAGGTGCTTCTCTCTCTCAAAATTTCACGCTGAAAAAAAGTCTGCCTGAAACGCGAAATTTCCCCGATGCGCCACTTCGCTTTGCGGTTGCGTGTAACGAAGGAAAGAAAAGAAGAAAGGCGTCTGGGCGAGAAACAAGAAGCTGAGTGGCTGTGTTCCGCCATTCGTGAGGGATAGAACAAAAGGAAGGTCTTGGAACAATACGCACAGTGTGATTTCATCCCGCGCTCGGTATGAGTGTTTCTGCCGAGAAAAAGAGTCCTCTACGAGTTCTCTTCGAACATTGCACGATAAGAGGACTCGTCCTCCTCTTATATTAACCCTAGTCGATGTGATAAGGACTTATGTATTCCCAGCAGACAATAATTGTCAGAAATATTGCTTTAATTTTTTTCATCGTCTGACAAGAACATTTCCGAATCGTCGGAAATGTTCTTCATCGATTTCGAGAAGCTTTGGATATGTTGTGTAGAGCATCAAAATATTCTAGAATATTTTTAATCTGCTTGTCTCAAGGTTTAAGGATCGAAACAACCTTAAGATTAAGGATTAAAAAAATTAATGCGTGCGATCCAAGTTTGATTCCCGACTGAGGTAATATTTTTCGCGATAAAATTATTAACAGTTTTTCAAATTATTATTAACATCAAATTATGAATATTTTTATTAAATGCTTATTATTTTTGGCATCAAAAATTATTAAATTATTTGCCATATTATTGCTCGTGCAATTTAATATGTGATATTACTATTCTGTTTCTGTACAAGAATGCATTTCAAGTTCGGAAAAACAATTCGGTGCGCGGTTTGTAGAATTACAAATGTATTTACGCTAAATAATTAAAGTGTTTAATCTGCTTCGACCGAAAATAGAAATTCTTCATACTTAATTAGCTATTCTCTTTTCGGTCCTATTTCAAATTATAATTGTAAAAAATTAACATTTTCAGAAAATATGAATATACTATTACGAATTAAATACAAAATTTCTGTATAAATTTTTTTATACCTCATAGCTTCGATGGTATTCGCTGAAAACAAAAAAAATCTGTTATTTCGAGAGATTGTTTTACCCTCTAAATTTTGAGATAAAAAATATAAATTGTTTAATATCTTTTTTCAACTCTCTGTAACGTATCTAAAGCCCATCAAAATTGGAGAGGGACAGTTTCAACGAATCACTTGTTAGTGCTAGAAGATCATTATTTATATTCTTAAAAATTTGGGTATGGATTTATAATAATATAATTCGCGGTGTTATATAATTTTCACCATGTTTATGGTATATGTATATGAGAGTTATCTTTTCTTTGTTTCACGAGCTCACTTGTTTTTCTCACTCGCAGGGATCTGCACTCAAGCGATATTCTACTTTCTCACTTCATATAAATACCAACATGGTGAAAATTATTTTAACACCGAATAATACTAAATGTGTACCATTCACACGCATACTTTTAAAGTACGTGCTACGCTAGCACAACTCAGATATACAATATAGATCACATGGAAGCATTATAAACCCGAATTTTGAATAAAAAAGCCTTGGGCGAAGAGCCACGCTCAAGAGTAAAGTACCCTTAATATCGGTGTGTCGGCGTATTTAACGGTTGTGCTGAGTTGTGCTACGCTAGCACAACTCAGATATACAGTATAGATCACATAGAAGCATTATAAACCCGAATATCGAAAAAAAAGTGTGCGTGAAGTTAGCACCGCCATTTTGTTTAATCGGAAAAATAAACATTGTGCTGAGTTGTGCTCGCTTTGTGCCACATTGTGCCGCAAGAATTAATAACATAAATAAAAAAACAAAGCGTTAAATTGAAAAAATCGTTTTTTTCGCCAGCACCGCCATTTTGTTTAATCGGCAAAATAAACATTGTGCTGAGTTGTGCTCGATTTGTGCTACGGTAGCACAACTCAGATATACAGTATCGATCACATGGAAGCACTACAAACCCGATTTATGGGCAAAAAACCGAACACGGAGGGAAAAACTATTTTTAGTCATAACTTTTGGTGTCATGAAAGAACGGCTGAAATCTGTGTGGCACAATGTAGCACAAATCGAGCACAACTCAGCACAATGTTTATTTTGCCGATTAAACAAAATGGCGGTGCTGGCGAAAAAACGTTTTTTTCATTTTAACGCTTTGTTTTTTTATTTATGTCATTAATTCTTGCGGCACAAATCTAGCACAATTTATCTCTATTTTTTTTTTACAAAATGTTAGTGCTAACTTCTTGCACATAAAATTATAACAAAATTTTAGTCTTTGTTTTATTTATACTATTATTCGTAGATATATTTCTATCCAAGATGTTTCTTTTTATCTATTTTTTTTTCCTTCATAAATATGGGAATTATATGTGATTTCATCAAGAATGACCTCTTTCCATTGTCTCTTTAATTAATCCTGTATTAATAGAAATCGCGAATGTGTACGTAACTTTCTCATTCGCTTCCCTACATTTTTCCCTTCTGCCGTTTCTCTCGTCGTGGCGATTCTTCCTGCTCTGCCAGGGACGGTGCCGGAAAACGAAAACAAATGTGGAATTTCCGCGATACGGCTGGTGGTCACGTACACGGAGACGAGAGGACGAGAAAAAGAGGGAAAGAAAGAGAGAATGGACGAATACACGAGAAAGAGAAAGAGAGAGAAAGAGAGAAAAAAAAAAGAGAGGAAACGTAGAAAGGATCCGCAGTTGGTAGAGGTAAACTGAAACAATTCGTAAAGCCGTCCCGACCGGCGTTTACATTCGTGCAGGAATTCGCAACTGCAAGATTCCGGACGTAACGGACGTGGATAAGAGAGACAGAGAAAGAGTGGTAGGACAAACTGTAGTATGCGAAAAACGCCAGGACGCGCAAACGTCTGAAGGAGGCGCCGAATTGTAGATGATATGAAGGAAACAGTGTTCATCGGGCGGACACACGCGACGAGATATTCGTCTGATGTAACGAAGAGCGCGAATACACGCTGATACACATGCTGTATTGTCGATGTTTTGCGCGTTCCATTCCGGCGCGCGACGTTTTTCCATCCACCCGGAATGCATATCTCACACTCAACTGTTTTGTCTCTGTATACCAGCGAGAGCTTATGAGATATGTGAGGGGCTTTTTGTTAACTTTTCCTGTCTCTGTGATACCAATTGACGGTGCAGCTAGTTTATTTGTATGTCGATATGACTGATTTAAAAATAAACGAAAAAATATATCTTGAATTTTTTATATTTACACACTAGGTCTGTTTTTTTTATCCCTACCCTGAACTTTCTTGCTTTCATCAAATATTAAACATGATGTATATCTATTTCATTTTAAGTTATAAACAGTTCTAAAAGCATATACTAGTTCAGCTACAGAAAACATACCTATTCAAATCTCGAATTCTTATTTTGCATTTACAATTTACATATTATTTTTTCCCCCTCCTCATTCTTTTTTTTCTTTTTAATAAAACCATCTTTATTTAAAAAATTCGCTGGTATTATGCAAAGCTATCTATAAGAAAATCTGGTCAATAATCGAGCTAAATAAAGGATGTAAAACTTTAATTAAGACATCTTTATTAAACCTTTGATTTCCATATATGTATTTTTTAATGAATTAATTTATTTATATTTATATTAATACAAAGTATTCTGCATTTTTGTTCTTAAATTTAATCCTCATTCTATCGCCTCAATTTAGTCTGTACTCTGCAGTAGTGATAATATTTTATTTTCAAAATTAAAATTCGATTTATTTGAAACAAAATTTTACCAGTGATGATGAAGCAACCTCTGCAGAGAGTGCAATTAATCTATTTTGAACAAAAATTCAAAATATTTTTTTAGTGGTATGGAATTAATTTATTGTTCTAGAAAATGTGTTAAAATAAAGGATGATTGTATGGAAAAAAAATGAAAATATTTTATTAAATTTTGTTCACGTATATGTTAACACTAAAACGAGACCGAAAAATAATTCTTTTTTTAATTAAGTAAAGAAATTTGTTCATAAATAGTTTGTAAATAGATGAGTATAAAAAAACCACAGAAGTCCACCGCGATGATTCCTACTATTCGTTATACTCGAAACATGTTTCACATTCGTGATGATTAAAAAATATTTTGACAGACTTTTGCTCATCTCTGTCGCGTCGACAGAAACGTTTGATCTATTCATCATCAGGGTAGACCAACCCTCGAAAGAAATAAATTGGTGGTTCCAATGGTAGCAAATGAAGCGAGTCGCGCAGTCGCTCATTAATCGAATGAGCCCACGGCTGATTGGCTCCTGATTTAATCACCTGGCTACCTGTACGATCCGCGTATCTATCTCGATGCCCACCCTCTCGCACGGACGGGATTATCCGTGAGATTATTATTGTTGTTTACTGCTAACAAGCCCGGTTCATGGCCGAAGCTGTGGAGTTGCTGGAGAGTTTCCGTCGAACAATGCAATTAACACGTCGGACATGGCCGATTACTCGCCCTACTCTACCGTACTCCATTGAGAGAAAAATAACGATGCTCGTTAACGCGCGATGATTAGGTCGGCCGACTGTGTGCGTATATATCCGAAATCAGTGCACGTCTATGTCGAAACTAAAACGCCAACTAAGATCAATAACCGCTCCGATAGAAGAAATTGGGCTAAATAAATAATTGCGTTATTCGACACTAATTGTATTATGAGATACCCAACTCTATTTATACACATACGCGTGATTATACAATAGTTATTTACGATGCAGCACGAAGTACACAATTCCGAGTCACAAATTATATACATACATTCAACGCGGTAAAAGTAGATTTATTAGATTATTATACATGATTTTAGATTTAAATATATGTTATTTGAAATAAAAAAGAAGCATTAGTTTATAAAATATATTTATTTTCAGGATCATGGCAGATATGACGGAATTCAAAGAGTTCTCTTCGGTGGTGGCCTACGGTTTTGGTTGCACAAATTACTGCTGCTGGACTCGTTATCCTACTTATCACATGGGCAATTGAGTCTCAGTTTAAATCGTATGATCCTGGTGGACGTTGACGATATATTCGTCGGCGAGAAAGGCACCAGACTGAGGAAAGATGACGTAATGGCGTTGTTAGCCACTCAGCAGAGAATTCAAGCTCTGGTGCCGGGGTTCAAATTTAATTTGGGGTTTTCCGGGAAATATTTTCATCACGGGACAGCGGAGGAGAATTTGGGGGACGACATGCTTTTGGAGAACGTAGACAGGTACAGTAAATCCGAAAATTAATCGCGTGAAAGTGATAAATTCGGTGAATATTACATTACGTTAGAAGTAGAGATATATCTAAAGTATATATTATTAAATACGGTCAACAGAATATATAATGTTATTGTATCATACAAATTGAAATATTTGTATAGTTCTAAAAGCAATTTAATTAATTAGAATTACACAGTGGTGACTACAACAATTATGTAATTTATTATTATATTATAGTGAGTGTACATATATAGAGTGCATAATACAAACCATACACACTAAATTTATGGTCACGTCAACATCGTAGTATATTTTATCGTATAATGTCACGCAACAGTTTGTTATAATGCCGCCATAATCGCCTACGACAAAACGTTACAATGTTTCACTTACTATGATCGCAGTTGATTGTGACTGTTGAGCTAAAAATACAAAGGATATTTTCATGTGCTTTGAAAAGACGTTTTCTTATGCTATCGTCGATATATTCAATGAAAATACGTATACTTGTTATATCTCAAAAATTTGCGATGTTTTTCAGATTTACGTGGTTTTCCCACATGTGGAATCATCAACAACCGCATCTTTACGAGAATGTAACTCATCTACAATTGGACATGGCACTGAACAAGCAATTCGCAAAGGATCACGGTATACCGACCGGAAGCGGATACAGCGTAAGTCCACATCACTCCGGCGTTTACCCGGTCCACGAAGGCCTCTATGAAGCATGGAAGCGAGTATGGAACATCAAGGTCACGAGTACCGAAGAATATCCGCACCTGAGGCCGGCTCGTTTGAGACGCGGTTTTATTCATCGTAATATAATGGTACGAATCTAGAAGTCACGAATTTAGCCACAGTTATTGAATTTTTTTAAAGCGAGCATTCCCAACAGAAAAACTAATATGATGTGCGAGTTATATACACAAATGTTTATTGAAAATAACGTATCGATCGTGCAATATTTCGGTTGAACACCGCGGTATATTGCAGTTTTCGAAATACGAAAATCAGGCTTTTATTGCTCGCTAATTTACATGAATATTAAACACGTAATCAATCGTAAAATTCCATTAATAACTAATTTGGTATTTATTTTATCAATGGATAGTGAAATGAGGTATAAGGGGCTGTATTATTTTATCGATGCGGTATATAACTCGAGTCTTGTATGCAAAATTAAATTTTTATTGCCAAAATAAATATTTTGTATATATATTTTTAATTTTATATTAAATCCTCTGAAGTATACAAATTATTCAATGATACATATTACCGAATAAAAACCTCTTCTTTATGTATTTCAAGGTTTTACCGAGGCAGACCTGTGGTCTTTTTACTCACACAATTTTTATCGAGAGGTATCCAGGTGGAAGGGAAAAGCTGGACGAGTCAATACAGGGCGGGGAACTTTTCCAAACGATCGTATATAATCCAGTGAGTAAATCAGCCGTTATAAAATCAATCTTTGCCAGGCTTTGATCTTTCGTATTATATAGGCAATTCACTTTTAATAGCTATTTATCTGTAACAAATTGATGATTTTCGTCATTAATTATTTCTATGACTTGATATATCTTTATTTTTAGATTTTTAATATGATTAAAATATATATAGATATAAAATTATTTTATATCTCATACTGTAATAATATATGCAAGCATAAAATAATCTTAATTGTGTATTGCTTTTTCCAGATAAATATTTTTATGACGCATATGTCGAATTATGGAAACGATCGGCTGGCGTTGTACACTTTCGAATCAGTTATAAAATTCATTCAGTGTTGGACGAATTTAAGGCTATCTAGTGCACCATCACTTCAGCTTGGAGAACGTTATTTTCAATTATATCCCGAGGAAGCCGATCCAGTGTGGGGAGTAAGTGAAATGAATATTCTATAATTTTGATTATGCTTCTATAATACTATTATAATATTTTCTTTTTATAGAATCCATGCGATGATCAGAGGCATCAGAAGATCTGGTCTCGTAATAAAACTTGCGATCAGTTACCACGATTTCTAGTAATCGGACCTCAAAAGACTGGTACTACGGCATTGTATACATTCCTGTCCATTCATCCAGCAATAAGCAGCAATTTACCAAGCCCCGATACGTTTGAAGAGATACAGTTTTTCAATGGAAAAAATTATTACAAAGGTCTTGATTGGTAAGTAATCAGAATCAATTTTTTTTCAATTTTTTCCTCAAATAAAAGTTTAGAGAATAAATTAAAATGGAGCACCCTGTATAAAGCAGATTGTATAAGAAACGGTTACATGACTTATTACTTTTACAGGTACATGAGCTTCTTTCCAGCATCAAAAAATGAGAGTTCTCGATATCTCTTTGAAAAATCTGCTACTTATTTTGACGGAGAATTAGTACCGCGTAGAGCCCATGCGCTTTTGCCAAGAGCTAAGCTAATCACTATATTGCTCTCTCCAGCTAGACGTGCTTATTCATGGTACCAGCATACCAGAGTACACGGAGATCCGGTAGCGAACAATTACTCCTTCCATGCGGTCATCACAGCGAGTGATTCTGCTCCGAAACCTCTACGGGATCTTAGAAATAGGTACATAATTGAACATGAACAATTACATAAGATGTCACTTAATAATGTATGAATAGAGAAGACGTTATTTGTAACAGTAATTAGTTAAAAGTTAATGATTGTTAAAATAATGAGTGCCAGAAAACTTATATTTTCCTATAATTTCATATATGATTTAATTAACATAACAACAACATGCAATGTATATTTTAATTGTCATGAGTTTCAAGACGATATTGTATTCAATTACAGGTGTTTAAATCCTGGAAAGTACGCCCAACATTTAGAAAGATGGTTATCGTTCTATTTACCACAACAATTACACATTATCGATGGTGAACAATTACGACAAAACCCTGTGGAAACGCTGCACGAGTTGCAACGATTTCTAAAAATAACGCCCGCCTTCAATTATTCCTCACATTTGAGGTACGATCCGAAAAAGGGTTTCTTCTGTCAAGTAACTAACGAAGATCGTACTAAATGTCTCGGTAAAAGTAAAGGTCGCCAGTACCCACCAATGGAAGACAGATCGTACAAATTATTACAGGTAAAGTTCTTGTAATAAATTTTTCTTTTCGGTATATAAAATAATCGTATCTATTTACAAACTTGCTGTGTTTTTCGCAGAGATATTATTTGTCCCACAACACGGCTCTAGTGAAATTATTAAAGCGACTTGGGTCCAGAACGATTCCGCAATGGCTGAAGGAGGACCTTACCGATACTGTGATGACCTAGCAAACGCCAATCACATGAAACTTTAATGTTACTCGGCTGCTAGCTTCTGCTGTCAGCGAGATACATCGCTTGCTAATGGAAGATTTGTAAAATAATTGTACATTCAAAACTCCACTGGATTTCACATCTTTAAAGGAAGGACCATGCTGGCCTATTTCAGTGGACTGGCCTAATGTAATTGAAGACCCTACAAAAGCTAGTCATATAAGCGATTTTACGAAGTCCCAATTGTAATTGTCGATCACTATTAAGTTAATAATACTAGTTTTCCTATTATTATCTTTTTTATTTTATTATTTTTATTATTATATTAATTATTAATGTATTATTATTATTATATTATTATTATTATCATTATTATTATCATTATTATTATCATTATCATCGTTACCACGTCGTAGAAATCAAGGATATTAATCACTTACTAGTGCCATTATCCAGCAATAATTAGGCACCTTTCTATTTCCCCATGCATAAGTTGAACAAAAAGCCGATCAATATATGTATATCAATCAAAATTATGTAAAAAAAAGATATATCTGTTTTTATGACGTAAGAAAAGATTTCGTATATATCAAGAAAGATGTCCATGATAGTAGAAATTTATAAAATATCTAATGCTGAGCATAAATGAATTTTTACTATTAACACGATACGCGTGTTGTAACGAATGATATTGAAGAGTATCTTTTCGGCAAAATGTAATATTTTAAAAAGTTAAAGTTCACTTTTCTTAATACCAGACTGTCCAAATCATATTGTTTTGAGAAATATATATTCTTCATGCATAAGGATTATCGAAGAATTGTGCTGTCAGAGATTTTTTATTCAGACAGTTCATCGATCGTTCTTTTTGCACTAATCATCGGATCGTCCATGCGAGCATAAGATTTCGGGAGTTTGAGAGCTTTTTCTCTTGAGCCCACCTCTTTCGGAGATACAGTGTATATTAATTCTCGTTACATATTTAAGATCGATGACGATGACAAGAAATCTATGTATATTTTGACAATACTATTCTTGGTATCCACGGTGGAAAGGCCAACAAAAGATGTGTGATCATGTCCGTTTGTACATTGATGTAACGCATTATTTTGATGTTAATGTAGGTGTATTATAAAAAAAAAAAAATAGAGTGAAAACTTGAAACGGACAATTTAGGTATATTCAAGATGAGTTTGGAAATTCGTCGATCTCAAATGCGTTGGCGAACATAAAACATCCATTTGTGCAATAATCAACACTATCAAAGAGTTATTTGGTGCATTATGCAAATTACCCGCTGACAAGTTGTGTGAAATTCTGCATATATGAAAACATTTAAGATTTGTCACAATTATCACGAATCGCATACAGTGATATATCGTGCATTTGATGAATGTTGTAAAAAGTAAAAATAGAATCTTATTTTTCAGCGGGTAAGTCCAAATAATTAATTATACAGTGGTTTTTCGAAATTGTTTTTAAGTCTTATATACTTTTCAAGTCCAATATATACAGAATTTTTATTGTGTGACTACTTTGGAAATGATATTAGTATTATACAATATTTATTTTACTTTAAAAGAATATACATCGAATGGACCTAAGATTTCATTGGTCAAAAGAGCAATGGAATCTGATTATTGTATACGTATCTAATTATTGTATATTTTTTTTATATTTATTTGTCACTTTATACGTATATATAATATCATCTCCAATAATGTAAACTACATGTACAAATTTTTAATAATACTGATTGTATTTGTGACCATATCTAATTGTACATTGTCACGAATTCATGAGATTTTAAGAATCTCATGGCAGATATCTGCATATAATATCTGCTTGTCTCACTTTTTCTATAGAAAAGTGTATGAATATCGTATGTATGGCTCGTTAGGAAAAACTCCAAAATGAGTAATATAAGATCAGGAAATACTTTTTTTTATTTGCAATGTTATTACTATATTAATTGTCTCGTATTGTGAATGTTTCTGATAATGCCATTACGTTGAGTGTTACATATGAAACAATATTATATTTAGACAGAACTTTTTGTTATGTTTGTACGACTTGTTTTCATTTTTATACTGCCGTTAAAACTATGCCATTGTAACGTTTAACAAATCGTGTACAAAGTTTATTGTTAGTCTTATAATGGTAGTTACTAATGATAATGGTAATATCAACTGATCTGTTTCGTCGAATCGTGCCATTTTGCCAATGTTGTATATATGATTATGATTATAATATAACGATCGGGTTTTTAGAGTCAATATTCCTAATTTGATTCAGTATGGCGGTAGCAACAAATGTCCGGATTGCTACTACCTGACAATAACCTGATGGCAGACAGAGATAAGTAATAAATCCCGTGGAATTTATCAGAACAAGATTATTGTCGCACATGTAAACAAAATTAGCGTTAACATTACCTCATCATTGATCTTCATTCTCTATTTATTTTTATTTATAAAGAATTATTTGATATTTTTCTATAATTATATCTTTTCTAAATTTTAAGCACCATGATTAAAATAAAAAGGTAATACAATTGCATACATTACCAACGTCTGAATGATCAGTTTTATAAATTAAAAATTATTTTCTTGTCTTATTTTGTATATATTATAATTGTCATCATAGCTTACTCTCTGTTAATTGCTACAAAATTTCGCGAGTGCACTTGTTTGCGTATAAACGCACAGAAATGGCAAGCATTTTGTAAATATTCTGTTCCAATATAGACTGCCCAGGGAAAGAAAATGCCATTGTTGTGCGAATAAACGAAACTGCGCGTAGGATGTGTGTACGACACTTCAATTATTTAACTTATGACTATTCTAATGTAAAATATTGTAATAATTGTACGAATAGTCTGTAAGTTCTAATAAAAGAAGCACCAAAAATCCTACAGTGGAATGTTTTGTAAATGCCAACATATTGAAGTGATACTATGCAATATATAATACATTTTTCTAGTACACATATTTTGAAAATTATACCTTTCTTAATTTTAATTTCACATGTTTTATTTACACTTCTTTTATACAATTCTCTTTGTTCTTTTCAGGTATACTTGTTTTGTCTTGCTATTTTATATGCATCAACATCTTAGAACTGAAATGATTTTAGAATGATTATATTAAAATAATTTAGATATACGATAATGAGAGAGAGAGAGAGAGAGAAAGAGAGAGAGAGAGAGAGAGAGAGAGAGAGATAGTCCAGCTTTTTCCTCTTGTAATATCTTGCAGTTCCAAGAAATTGATGTAGCTTCTTTGGTAACTTCGTTGTTTCGATATATATGAATATCTTTTCCGGACTTAAATCAAACCTGTTGTTATGGGTGATTACTTATAATATATTTGCGCTGTAAGTCAATGAGTCATTGTTTGTTGCAATATCTATGGATTCATTCAAGTCCGACGTCTTTGCAAAGATAGTATCATCGTCGCATGAATCGCTGGATGAAGAATCCAAGCGATTTGGTCCCAACACAACTTTCAAATCTTCTTTGACAAACTCATGATGTAAATTCATAAATTTTATGGTTCTTCGGAGCTGATAATTTGATTCGTTCAAATTCTTCCGATCTCCAGACGTGTTAAAGTATTCCGAGATTGGATCTTTGTCCCCAGCATCCCGATAATCGTCGATACTGAGTTGGACGCTATTTTTCTCGATTTCCAATTCATTTACAATCTCTTCATCTATTTCTTCAATAGGATCTAAAGTATATTTCTCTTTTCCAGGAAATCTTTTCCCTCCGATTTCTGAAAGATCCTTGCCAATTGATTCGCCGGTACCACCTCTATTTTCTATTAACGCCGGAATACTGCCAGATAAAGTATGCACTTGTCTCACTTTCTTCATTCTTGCTCCTATAAATACATTATTGCCATTATCAAGAAAATTGAAAATAATTTAATTTTTATATATTTCAAAGCCGGTAATATCTCATAATAGTTATAAACTCTACCTTTTTAATTATAATATTTAATGTATAATATATTTTTGTTTATCGATTATTGGACGATTATTAGTTGACGAAAAGTTATTAAGAAATATAGTAATTGAGTATATAAAACATGAGTATATAATATTTTTGATCAATAAATTGATACTGAATTGTTGAATTAAGATAGCGAAGAAAAATTTAAGTATTTTGGATTTCATAAATTTTACCGACCCGGTGTTGAAATTTTTGTAACGTTATCTTCAATTTTGACATTCACGTCCGGTTGGTTCCTAACGGTAGACCTTTCTTCTTCAAGCTTATTTATCTCTTCTTGATATTTCGAAAATCTGGGACCAATGCTCGGATGATGTTCCATGCTGGAGGTTGAGCTCAGGTAAAGGCAACCACTATTAGGAGAGAAAAGTTTTTGCAGAAACGATCTTGATGGAGCTTTGTCGACAGCAGCGTTGCCCTGAACATGATTCAGACATTCCGATCTATTACGGAGTATTCCGCAGCACTCCAGCATACCGAAGATCAGCAGCATTGCTGTGCCAACTAGGGCCAGTAATGCAGCCAAGGAGATTAATTGCCAGGAGAAATTCAATAATATCGTTATAGTATCCTCGTCTGTACGCATTGCGCAGAAGGGAGCAAGGATACTCCCAAGGATCGCGCAAATGAGATGTATGGCTACGACGTTGCAATAATCCTCCAAAGTGCTGTGAAAAATCCACGTGGTGACGAGATGGAACACAATGCCTCCCAGACAGCCCAACACGATAGCTATTTGCGGCGAATAATCATTTGGTGCAGCCGATATCGTTACCACGCCGGCGATCGTTCCCTGAATGCATCTCATTAACATCCAATGATCGTAAGTGTTACGGTCGAGGACGAAGTGTAGAGCCACGATTATCAATGTGCACGAGGACGCGGCCAGTAAATTGTTGACATATGCCTGCGATGAATCCCGTGCGAACATTCGATACTTGTCATGCTCATGCGAGCTCGTGCACAAACCCTGCAAATGTACGCAATTCTTTTTTTGCACGGAAAAAGAACGGTTTGTATATAGTGTTCACAAATTTACCTAAATACAGTTCTGAAAATCATTTTGCTAGATCATCAAAAATAATTATGTCAAGGATTTCTAGTGAAAAACAAAAAATATTCTTAACATACTTAATCTCTTATAGTAATTTTTTTGCAATATAAAAATAAAACAACATTAAGATTAAGCCCTTCTGTAAATCTTGTGTTTCATAGTATTGTTCCGCAGCTTTTTTATTAGGAATAAAACCTGCGCAATGACACTGCTACAATTACAATCATTAAGTTACAGAATAAGCCCTTAAATCAATAATTTCTTTTTTTTTTTTCTTGAATTAAATAAAGTTGTTTCATTTAATTTTATTGTCTTTAAAAACGAAAATAACAATATAAAGTTAAAGAATAATCCCAAAAATACACGTTTTTTAGTTGCGATAGCCTATGTATTTGTGGCAGATAAGAAAAAATATATTTCGGAAACTTTTTTTGCACAGAACTTCAATAAAAACAACTTTATCCTAAATATTTTTTTCGTATCTGCATTCGTTTTCAAGAAATTCAGCAAAACTTTCAGTAGTTTTACTCTTTTAAAAAAATTGATCAGCAGGGATGAAGGAGTCAGCTCTATGCCTGTCAAGATTTACAAAACTGTTGTCCATGATCATTTCGTTTTAGATTCAAGCATTTTCCGTTTAAAAGTAAAATATTTCTTCCTATACCAATTCTATTTTATGATAGATTGAAGAATAATACGATTGGACCCGAAAATATTTTCTAATATAGATGCAATTTTCGTAATGTGCTAGAGAAATTTAATTTTTTCCTCTAAAGCTTCACAACCATGGTTGCGTTCCGTTATTCACTGCAAGACTGAAAATCTATAATATACGTAACGCTAACTATAAATTTTCAGTATTTGCAGTGAATAACGGAACGCAGCCCATATAATATTAGATTATGTCAAAAACAAAGTATTTCTTATTCTATCAACTTTATTAATTTGATGATTCGCGTCCAGAGAGAGTAAGATATTTACTTGAAGCCCAGCGAAAATCAACATTAGCCCTCTGAAAACGTTCTGCGTGGAACCGGGGATGATGCTGGTGTCATCCAAATCTTTTATTCTAAACATTCTTCTGCCAAGAGCAACGCATCCGATCAGGCCTGAGAGTCCTCCGACGATGTGGATTACTGCTGCACCAGTTTGGTCTTTGAAGACCACCGTTTTTCCACCCAATTCGTTCTCCGCCATCCACCCCATCCACGCCCAATGGATGAGTAATGGTTGAATCAGGCCTGACAACAGGATACTCACCAGGAGGTATCCTGTTATGTGCATCCGACCTGCGACCGCGGTGGTGCAAATTGCCGATGCGATCGCCACCGCCTGCCATCCCATGATCGCCTCATTCTTGTCAATCGTTGGATCACCGATCCAATGACCCGCGCCGATCAGACCGGCGATGTCGCCGTTGTAGGCAACGAGGAAACCCGTTAGAAAGTACATAACGGTGACACAACATAAATCGACCGTATTTTGAAGAAGTATCAGGTTAACGTTGTTGATCGGCACGCTGCCGACCTGGACGAGAACAAAGCCGATGCGCAGCAGAATTGTCAGAACGAGGCGAATCAACGAGTTCCGGTGGATATGTGTGGTAGAGACAGCGGTATAGTTGCCGAATGTGTGAGGCTGAACAGCGTAATCGTAATAGTTTTCAGTGTAAAAATAGTCTCTAGTAACGGACGACATTCTTTCGCCTCTTGGAATTGGGTGTCTCTTCTCTTCTGTGCGCTGTCACGTTATCATATCGTTGTTTGTCATGATCGAGATACGCTTCAAGACTTGATACATTTTGCGTACAGAGGTGACGTCTCTATCGGGGTTAAAATGATTGACAGGAGACTGAATGAAACGAATAAAATTGCATGCACAGTTGTTTTATCGAATCGATTATTATTTTATCGAAAATTATAAAAATGACATTCAGCCTTCTATATATATCTATAGAAGTATATAAAAGTGCGTTTGGGTAGACACTATTTGTGTCATTCTATTTTTATCGTTTATTTGTTTATTAATAATAATGTCTCCCCGAATGCACGTATGGAAATTTTCTATGGCTGTGTTCCAAGATTGAAAATACTGAAAATCTATAGTGTACGTGGCGTATATTGTAGATTTCCAGACGGACAGTAATTTGGAACGCAATCTATATATAGAAGCCTCTGTGAGTGACATTAAAGCTGCATTCGGAAATACACACCGAGTGTCTTCAAGTATCATTCTGTCGTGTTTATTCACTGAATGTTAACAAGGATAAATTGATATCTGCAGGCAGTTAGTGTGTATTCCTAAACGCAGCCCAAATGTTCATTAAATAAAGAGTGTAAAGTTATTTAATATTAAGTTATTTAATTTTAGTATAAACATTAAAATCTTACAAGGGAACCCGATTATCCTCCTTCGATTTTGATGTGCTTTTAGTAAATTGTTCTATAAAGAAAAATAAGAGATACGTATTTTTTTTATAACGCGGCTGAATCACACGTTAAAGGGATGAAAACCTTCCATGAAAAAATCAATTTTTTCAGAGTAAAATTGTCGAAACCGTGAGAAATAAAAAAAGTTTTTAGAATAAAAATTGAATGGCTTCAATCGTACTTTATAACTATATTAGAAAAATTTATTTAATTATTTATTTATTGTATACTCCCATTCATATCCCTATTTTTAATATTTTTTTTTTACCTTTTTAACGTGCAACTCAGCAGATATAAAGAAAAAACATATATAACTTTTATTTGTGTCTATATAGAACTACATATTAAAAGCTCATCAAAATCGAAGATTTAGTTGTGTTCTCTTTTTTTTGTTAGTATAAACAGTCATCATATATATATATATATGAAATTAGTAAGATAAAAATCTCGCTAAACTCGGATAAGAATGCCTCGCGAAAACAGTAGATTTCCATTCACCGAAATATCTTAAGGAAAAAAAAGGATAATATCTAAATTAATTAATATAAAGAAATTTGTTTTGAAAAACTGTTAGAAGCAGTCCATAATAATAATCTATTGTAGTAGTATAATATTGTAAAAAATGATTTACGCAAATCGAAACACAGTGATGTATTATTTTTTCAGTTTCTAGCCGAAACTGAAATTCTAAATATCGAATATTTTTGGAAAGTTTTTCATTTTATCAAAATAGAAATAGAAAAATATAGAGTTTGTAACCGACGTGTCGGTCGGAAACTTTTTATTTAATAAAAAAGAATGAAAAACTTTCAAAAACAATATCTGATATTTATAGTTTCGACTATAGAACGTGAAGAAACATTACTGTAGTGCAGTATCAATTTACGTGGACTATTCCCGGACAACGTGAGAGCTCGCGTATGTATGCATATACGCACGTGACAACGGAGCACGTTGATTCCAAGAACAACGTTTCCACGGGCGACGACGTCTTCGCGGTCATCGTATCTGGGAGAACGATTCATCCGAATCGTGGTTCCAAATGTGCCGCTAACAGCAGCGTCAGCGCCGTTCGACCAATGCGCGCCGAGGACGGAACGGCGCGCATGTCACGTCGTCGGCCGCCGCAAGGTCGGGGTCTCGGGGGCCGCGCGCGCGATACCGCCTGTCCGCTGCGAACGGTAGTAGTCGCTCGTAGCCGGTTGTCGGTTCATTCTAGTCGCGTGACGCGGGTGGCAGGCGGGTGTTTGTTGTCCCGGTCGACTCGTGCGTGAGAGAAGAGCGAACAGCGAGTGATCACGCGAATCGGAACCTCGTCGAACGGTGCGCCTGATTCTTTTGACAGCGGCGACGAAATGGCAGCAGTATCGTTCCGGGCGATATTCGTTGTAAGGTGGTGTGAGATGAACCGCGTGCTAACCGCCACATCCTACCTGACCACGACGAGGCGATACCGAAAGGTGAGAGAGTGTTGACAATGCAGACAACGTAAAACGAGCGAACCGCACCTGGGCTAAGTTTAAATTCCTATATTTTTTGTTTCATTTGAGAGCTCGCACTCCCCAGGCATCGTTTTATGTCCTTGCATTCACCGAATGTTAAATAAGGATAAATAATATCTGAGGTGCGTTTGGGTGGGAATATGAACGCACCCTGCTTAACGGGTGACCTGCGGTGGCCCTACGGCGATTCCGCTCGATGGAAATCTCTATCCTCTCTCACTGTTTCTCTCGGAGTAGTCCGAGTATATTAATTCGGAGTAGCCATATAATACAAAGGATCGTGCGATGGAGATCGGCAATATATTGTCGGTTATTTCAAAGCCGGCGTGCCGTTGGTTTAATTTGAATACACACGCGTGCGGATTAGGTCAAATTAATGACTGATATTGCCTGGCTCAGGTGTCCACCCTCATGGCCCCCATCCTCGCAGCTGTTCGCAGCTCGCAGTCGCGATAGCTGCGATAATGTGTTACACGAAGTCCCCGAGAGCTTGCTTCTCCCACTCTCGTCCGTGCGAAGCGGACACTAGTTCCGACACGAGTCCCACCTTCCCAAGCCATTTGCGTGTACATACAATCGCATTCGCAGGCTCTTTATCATGCACGCACCTTCCGAAAGCACGCGATACCATTGGCGGTAGCGCGCCTCTCGATGCAAAACCTAGTTTTGCGGGAAAGCTCTATAATATTAATAAAACCGGTAAAGAGAGAGAGAGAGAGAGAGACAAGATCCCGGATTTGAACGGAATTAAACGTTTCTAATTATTCTTCATCCGTTTTTAATTCGTAGAATTGCAAAAGAAAGATGAAGAGTTAAGCTAAGATTAAAATTAAACTACATTGGTAGAAACGAATATAAAGTACTGTGGGAAAAATCATATTTTCTTCTATATTCTCTTTGTTCTTCTTTCGGAAATTGCTGTTCGCAGATTGGGTGAATATCTATATATTACTATAAAGTATGATTTTAATTTCAATATTGCACATACGTGCGTGTCACTCGACTTTGTACACCGTGAGAAAAATGTACTAAATTTTAATAAATATTTGTTTGAATAATAGTAGTTGGAAATATTTACTAAATGTATTTGTTTGGTACAAGAGAACTATTAATTTGACATAACTATTATTTTTATTTAATAAAAATTTATTTACTGTATAATATTTATTAAAATTTAGAGTATTTTTTTAGTGTAATGACTTTATATTATAATGTAACTTGTCGTAGAATTGATAATTAATAATTTCAAGAATAATATAAAAGCGAGGAACAAGTTTGTTATTTAATTACTTGTTTTCGTAGACGCACATGATCGCTTTGAATTAAAAGAATTATTATTTAAGAAGTCGAAATGAAAGGCCTATAATGGTCGAAGTTGGATCTTTCAGTGTGAATTAAATATATACTGTATATATTGTATGTACATTGCATATATATATATCATATTTGTAGCTTTATCAAACTGCGCGCCAAAATTTTTCCCGGACTTACAAGCGCAGCTAAACATGAGATAATGTTTTTGAAAAATTATTATTTAATTTTTAATTTACAAGAGATTCGCACTGATTCCATTGCGTTTGTGCATATTAATTTTAATTAATGATTCATAATTATGAATGTAGGAATGAAAGTAAACGGAGAGAGGCAGTTTACTTTTCCTTATTGAGAACAATTAGGACACATTTAAAAAACTGTTTCTAAATATTTATTGTACATCGATAATATCATAAATATTCAAATCATTTTGTGTTATGCACTTGCTTAGTTGGCTAATGTCTTCTTAATTCCTACGAGAAATATACGAGTAACTTACAAAATAAAAAATCCTCATGTTAATAAAATGTTATCATTCTTCTGATTACTGCACGCAAACGTGCGGTTACGAGATAAAAAGTAAATCATGCACGCATCCTAATGCGTGTGCGTCCACAGCGTTGCGCAGATGACATCTGCAGTGTGACAGCATTGATTATCATAATGCTTAATAATTATAGAAATTATAATTTTAACGGATTATATATAATTATAAAATGAAGTGAGATAAAATATTTCTGCAATTTCTATTTCTCATTATTCTAATACCGATATAGAAATATATTTTAATTATTTATATTTTGTTCTTAATATAACGTTAATATTCTTGTGTTTTTCCATTTTCTTTATTTATAGGAATTATAAAATACGCATTTACAAAATGAATACGATGAATTTAAACGTCAATAATATAGGTATTTATAATTACAATATGATTTTCAAGGTATTCTATAGCGCAGATTTGTTTAATTCGTGCTAAAAATGAAATGCAAATCTTGTTATTTTGAAACTAGAAAATGATTAAGATGTATATGAGAATTAATGAGAAAGATAGAATAATAATATGAATATTATATTATAAATATCGTCATTGTTTCATATTAAATTTTAATATAGATGTTAACTTCATATTAACATACAATTCAGTCTATTAAATCAGCATCCATATAGTCATTTATATTTAGCACGCTGTCAATCGATTTTTAACATTCTTTCTAGCTTAAAATAGATCGCCTTCGCAAACTGTCATTGAGCAAAATGCAAAAAACATGATGTTCGAAGTAAATAAACAGCTTTATATCCTACACAGAAGGAACGATTTTGCCGAAGTACCTAAAAATTTAGGTAAATACAGATCCGAATATAATTTTGTTGACCCATCAAAATAATTATATTTATTAGGATCTTTTTTATTATACTTATGACATCAGTTTACAACATCATTTTTACCATAATTATTATGCAGTTGGATGAAGATTGTTTATAATTTTTTAATTTTTTTATTTATTTAATTGAAGAATGTTTATATTTATTGTATTTATTTATTTATATTAAATTCTACATTTATACATTGAAAATGTCCCGATCGGAGTCGAAACGTCTGGAAATTTTATATGTATATATTTAAATTACACGTACGTTAAACATATTTGGCTCTGTGCCCTTTTTCTTTTTTGTATTGCAAAATAATTATGTATGAGAAACTCAAGCATGAGTAGTAATGATGCAAAAAGTTTTAACATTCTAGTAAGCAGTTTGAACGTTCTTTACTTTTTTTGCTGATTCTAACAAAATAATTTTCAGATCTAGCTTAATTTTTAAATACTTCAACAAAACCTTTCCGTAATGACGTAAAATGGGACTTTTTATAGGTTCAATGAGGCTCAACTTTGATGAATTATTAAATAGAGAGTCAACGGTTTGTTATTTTATCAAACACACTAGAATACCGCATGTTTGTTTTTCTACACAATCGTATAATTCATTGATTTTTTTCGATTCCCTTTCAATGTTGGCATAACGGAAATTCAATTTCTGTTCTGTGGGCTTTGATAGGAACATCCAATTAATAGGTTGTTCGTGGTGAGCAATAGACTCTTGTTCTCGATGTAGACATAGCAATTTCGATAACCGAGTCGATTTTCGATGAATTTCCCAGGCATATACTATGCGTCTTGTACAAAAGCGAACCATCTATGCCCAAGCCACTCTAAACGATCCCGAGTTCATCGCCACGGGAAGAGAAACATTTTCCACGCGGAAAATACAGGTACTACCTATGCTCGTAAATCAAATAGCGTCGCGCTTTAGCACCGACCATTGCGCTAATATTTCACTCGGCTCTTAGCAATGCTTCGCTGCCTGACTATTTCCTACGTACAGATTAAAGTTTACAAGGAGAAGCTCGAATGCCTCGGTTAAAACGGATGAGAAGAAAAGGACGAACAAAATATAGGTCACACATACTGTGCTTAAAGTAGACATCGTGAACATGACACGTACTGAGAACAATTTTTGATATTTGAGACATGATACAATAATTTGATTTTAATGTGACAATTGGTATCACTGATATTTTTTGAGAGATCCGTTCTATTGCTTATAAATAGTAAATGTACATAATTATTGCAAGCGACAATAGTTTTTTATATTCTAAGCTAAAATCTTTTTGAAACCACTGATTCAACATACATTGCGAGGAAAGTTATTACTATTTGTGTTTATAATTATATATGTACATGTGCATGATAAAATATTGTGATTAAGCAAAATTCCATTTTCATTATTATTACTGCCATTAAAGTTAGTAATTATAACAAATTAATAAAAAAGAAATAAGGACTCGTTATATAAAAATAAACAAAGAGAGCCGAAACTGTAACGTTCTTTATATATATATTTTTATATTTTAATGCTTATTTCTATTTTAATTGTATTATCATGGTTGTTTGTAGACGATTTAATATTGAATAATATTTGAATTAATTTTATTGAAAATGACTGATTATATATTTTATTGTTAAACGAAAATTCTTACTGACTCTTTAATCGCCTTTGACATCATTTTGTTTATTAGTAATTATAATTATACTATTTATAGTTCTACCCAAAAATATACAGTTAACACTAAAAATGAAATTATAAATTATTATAAATTCTAATAATTGCAATTATTTTTCTTAATATACAAAAATAAACTCGCAGGGTATAATATTCGAATGAAATTTATGCGGAATTCAAAAAGTAAAACGATGTGAAAATTAAATTAAAAATTTATAGAATAAAATAATGCAGAATAAAATAATGGAGAAAGGTGGAACAGAAATACATATATTGTGTGTATGAGTAACGTAGGTAATTTGTTTTTCATTTAAAAGTTGACATAGTTAAAATTAAAATAAAGTCAAAAGTAGGTTGTAATTAATGTATATAAAAATGTGTAGAACTTTATCATATTCCCGGGTAAATCAAATATGCTGTTGCTCGTGTTATCTGACTCAAGTTTGTCCATATCAACAATTTGGCCAAGATCCAAAATTCTGCAAGTGATACGCCATAATTTTAAGGAATCTCAGGATCGCGGAGGTACAAAGATACTTCATAAGCGCTTACTATATACGTCAATAAAGCTCTTTTCCCATGTCTCTTAGCTATAATAAATGTCAAGGAAGATAAATCAAGTCGCAGTCTGCCACGATGATCTCCTCGACATTTATAAATATTCAGAATTCCTCGGATCGTCACACCGAAAATATACCGTATTCCTAAGGCTTGTTTTGACCTCGAAAACGTTCCACGAATGCTCTTCGTCGTCGACGGGCGAATTTTGTTGAAGCGAAATCTTGAGATAGCAAAATAAAATTCCTGAGGGGTTGACTTTTAGGCGGAGCTTCGACATGTATGTCGAATGTGATATTTATTCGAAGTTCTTCCACCATACCGAAAATATAATTTCTTACGTCATTGCTCGACTCGAGAAATATTTCCAGCGAATTTGGTCTCATAAGGATTGAATTTATTGTATTAAACTTTTAAAAATCTAAACGTAATTTGATATAATTTGCATATTTAATAAGGTGAAAGCCTTAGTATCTTTAAACTTGGATCTTTTTCTCTTTTTCAGTTTTGATCAAGAAGATAAATTATATAATTAATGATACAACAGAGAATCGTAAAAAGTTTCGTATAGTTTTTCTTTTATTCTTGTTCTTTTCTGCTTATATTAAAACCACAGACTTCTACGGTAAAGAGGTCTGTGATTAAAGCGTATAAATTCGCGTCAAGTTTTAAAAAGAGAACCGCTCAGTGTTGCACAATTTTATTTAAGTATGTCAGCATCAAATTTCTTTATCATTAAACAATATTACACTTTGATACATAAACTCAGCGATTTGTAAAATGCAAATTTGCAAGAAATGAGTCTTGGAATAATGTATATATAGTTTCAATGACTCATCAGTAGTGATATGCACGTTATGTTATTACGTCAGACGAAGTCGACGTTTTTTCAAAGAGCTCATCTGGTTGGCATTCCATTGAGCCGTCGCGGATTCTCATTAACCCTCTTACACATCACCTGACATTTTACGACAATTACGTAATTACATAACATGCCGTTCTTTAGACAAGATGCATGAATTTCAACATTTTTTTCCATTTATTTTGCGCAAGAAAAAATAAACGAGACAATGAACGAGACACTAATTAATAGATCTCGAAAAGGTGCTCGACCTAATTACTTCGAAGCTAAATCGATCTATTGTCTAATTCGATAAAAGATTTTACTCCTTTCAGCTTGAATTGCAATGCGCCTCAATGTAATTACCACCGGGTCAATCGTCGGTATTTTGCGGACAATGCGCCGTTCGAAGTGACAATCGTAGCGAAAAACGCGAGGCAACTTTAGCCAATCGATTTTCTGTCTATGTATTCTCGTCGCTGCTGATACATATATCTCAACATAACAGCTGATCCGTATAAATTTGTTGACTCATCTTAGGTGACAGACCTACTGGAAAATGTGACGAAGCGTCATACGCTATATGTCATTGCCATCACGTTCGTATGAATATTGATGTAACGGTACTTATTTTCGTTCTATTTTATTGAAACAGTTTTATTTTTCACAAATTGCTCGCATTTAAAATGTAGAGCTTCTGGAATATGTGGCATGCGAAGAATATAAATCTTGGAAACTACAGCTGATCCATATAAATTTGTTGATTCATCTTAGGTAACAGACCTACTGGAACGTGTGACGAGGCGTCATACACTGTGTCATTGCCGTCACGTCCGTAGATGAATATCGATGCAACGGTACTTATTTTCATTCCATTTATTGAAACTCAGCTTTATTTTCCACGAATTGCATGCATTTAAAATGTAGAACGTTTAGAGCGTGTGACATACGAGATATAAATCCTGGAAATTCGTGCGATAATTGCCCATGTCGGATTCAGCCTTCAATGATTATTATATGGGTCTTCTAATCTTTTCTCGGAAAAATGTGATGGACGATTGCGCAAGCAATTTACAATATAGGAAATTGTCTATAAATCTATTAATTGATTATGTTCGAGAAATAATTAGCTAATTTAATTGAAGTTAATTAAGTGTGAATAGAATGAATAGAAATAAATAGTTTTGAGTTAATACGGAATGTGCGAAATAGTGTTGAATAATTGCTACATATTTCCTATAAATCGATTTATAAACGAAATCAGCATAAACATTTCAATAATTCGATTCGATTATAGGTGTGATTAATGTAATATACTCTCAGCGAATACATTTCCAGTTAACATTGGAATACTGACGACATAGCTTTCTACGCTGCTGACCTTTTTAGTGTAGAAGTATTTCCATTTCAGTTTTAACATTCAAACAGAATTCATGTGGTGCACAGTTGCGCACAGTTTGCAAATGAGTTATTGGTTCATCGCAATATAAAATGATCCCGAATTCGTTTTCAATAACGAATCACAAGTTTGAAAAATTGTCTGTGTATTTCAGCAATGTTCTGGCCAATTTTTCCGCCAATTTTTTTTTAGTGAAGATATTCCATTTTTTTCTAGATTAAATCATGTCTACAAATATTAATTAAAAATTTTTAAAGTTCAAGCGCAAGGCTTTAATACTCTTTTTGATGAAAGCGAAAACAAATACGGGTACGGATTAATTGGTTTCTGAAGAGGCGAAATAAATACGATATTTTTATAACCGATACCGTTCTACTAGAAAAGCTTCTACTAAAGCTGAACTTTTTTTCTGTTAAAGTTATAGAAACTTTCCACGGAGTTCCATTAACCTTATACATTCGGCAAAAACTCATCATACAATCGCTCGGACTGCACAGTCTAGGTTTTTACCAACATATACCACCTTTAAGTTTCTGAAATATCCCACCGAGTTTGTTGCATATTTAGAAGTTAAACTAGAAGCGGAAGAATTTAAAATGTCTTATCTCTCTTGACAATTTTTTAACATTTTCTTCGGTAACTATAATAATTTTGTTATCCGCTGTCAATTTGATTACTCTCATGTGTTTTTCCAGTATACATATATAATACTATACACATATAGGCCAGATCTTATCTTAGGTACATTACGTTTTATATAGCAATAACGATTTTTATGAAGATAGAGTACCATAAAACTTACCTAAGAGTTATCAAGTCTGCATACTCATATACTAAGAGATTAAATACTTATTATCGGAAGAACGATCTTGCTGAAGTATCTAAAAATTTAGTAGATCTGAAAATTATTATATTGGACTATTATGGCAATCAGTTTCGTGCGTTTCACATAATTATTTTGACAATCCAAAAAAATTATTTTTAAATTTATATATCTAGTTAAATGTTCCGATACTTTACCGGTTTTTACTTTACCGGATAACTAAAACCGATTTTTCCGTGAAACGAAAACGATCAATCTTGCAATTGTAAATTATGTTTAACGTCTGGGTGCAAATTTTGATGGCCGCCCGTCACGTTGAGTCTACAAGCCGTGCGGTGTGTATACTGAGTTCACTTGCTTAGAACGTGAACCGTTTGAATAACTAACTGTCAAACGCACCACGTAGCCATAGTTATTAACAGTTAATTAAGAAGCTAATAAAGGATGCAGTTTCATCTTTAATGAATATATAGCATCTCTCTAAGCAATATAATAATGATTCAATCTTATTTAAAAAGATAAGACTTTTGAAAGCTTAGATCATGGTAAATAATAAAATATATTATTAATTAATGCATCTTAGCAAATGGTAAGGTGCAACTAACAAAGTACAAACGTGTAGATTAGCGGGTATGTTCAGTTAGCACCCCAACTATAGTACTCAGGAGTTCTGATTAGAGTTCCCACTTCCTTTTGACGAGACGAAGAGTTCCCTATAGTTAATAACAAGAGTTCCGCTCAATAAACATTTTTTTTACATTTTTTAAAAATGGGGTGCTAACTTTTTATCGAATTTCGAGGTGGAATAGTTCTGAGCGGCTTAATAGCTTCAATTTGCGATTGCTTAAAGTTCCTGATATGTAAAAAAAATTTTCGAATATTAAAAAAAAAATTAAAAATTTTTGAAAAATTAATTTTTAGATACAATAGTTCTGATGATAATTTCTGCTTCTTTTTGACGATACGAAGAGTTCTCTATGATTTTTAATGACATATGCGCTTAATAATCATTTTTTAATAATTTTTTAAAAATGGCCGGGGTAGTAACTTTTTAACGAAATTCAAGGTCGCATAGTTCTGATCAGCTTAACAGAAGTATTTTGTGAATACCTAGAGTTCTTGATACATAAAAAACATTTTTGAAGAATAATAAAGTTTAAAAAAAGTATTAGAAATCTTCGAAAATTTTTTTGAGAGTACCGAGTAGTTCTGAGTTGCGTTTCTTATAGTACTCGACGAGTTCTATCGAAAACTGTAAGGTGGAAAAGCGATTGGACCAACGGTTTGCAAGATACAGCGACATTTGTCAGAAGATCAACAATTTTTAGAGTATATCTCGGAAACCGTTGGTCCAATCGCTTTGAGCCCTGATACTTTTCGACAGAACTCGCCGAGAACTGTCCAGAACTCCGATCAGAACTACTCGGTACTCCCAAAAAATTTTGACTTCAAATTTTTTTCTAAGTCCCACGTCGGAAAATTTTTTGAGAGTACCGAGTAGTTCTGAGTAGCGTTTCTTATAGTTCTCGACGAGTTCTATCGAAAACTGTAAGGTGAAAAAGCGATTGGACCAACGGTTTGTAAGATACAGCGACATTTGTTAAATTTGTAAGATCATACAATTTTTAAATAAGTATATCTCAGAAACCGTTGGTCCAATCGCTTTGAGCCCTGATACTTTTCGACAGAACTCGTCGAGAACTGTCCAGAACTCCGAACAGAACTACTCGGTACTCCCAAAAAATTTTTGATCAAAAATTTTTTTCCAAGTCCCACGTCGGAAAATTTTTTGGGAGTACCGAGTAGTTCTGTTCGGAGTTCTGGACAGTTCTCGGCGAGTTCTGTCGAAAAGTATTAGGGCTCAAAGCGATTGGACCAACGGTTTCCGAGATATACTCACTTTAAAAATTGTTGATCTTCTGACAAATGTCGCTGTATCTTGCAAACCGTTGGTCCAATCGCTTTTTCACCTTACAGTTTTCGATAGAACTCGTCAAGTACTATAAGAAATGCAACTCAGAACTACTCGGTACTCTCAAAAAAATTTTCAAAGATTCTACTTTTTTTTTTAAACTTTATTATTCTTCAAAAATGTTTTTTATGTATCAAGAACTCTAGATATTCACAAAATACTTCTGTTAAGCTGATCAGAACTATGCGACCTTAAATTTCGTTAAAAAGTTAGCACTCTATTTTTAAAAAATTATTTAAAAATGATTATTAAGCGCATATGTCATTAAAAATCATAGAGAACTCTTCATATCGTCAAAAAGAAGCAGAAATTATCATCAGAACTATTGTATTTAAAAATTAATTTTTCAAAAATTTTTAATTTTTTTTTTAATATTTGAAAATTTTTTTTACATATCGGGAACTCTAGACAATCGCAAATTGAAGCTATTAAGCCGCTCAGAACTATTTCACCTCAAAATTCGATAAAAAGCACCCCATTTTTAAAAAATGTAAAAAAAATATTTATTGAGCGGAGCTCTTGTTATTAACTATAGGGAACTCTTCGTCTCGTCAAAAGGAAGTGGGTTCTCTCTAATCAGAACTCCTAAATACTATAGTTGGGGTGCTAACTTAACATACCCTAGATTAGCATCAACGCTCATAATTATAGCAATTACAGCTAATTCAAACAACAGAAATTCCGTTGCCGAACAAACACACGACACTCGATAGAACAATGAATAGGTCGAGCTCCTTAATGAAAAACTGCACGTGAGTAAACGTAGCTGCAGCCGGCGTTGCATGGTGCAGCACGTGTGATTCCAACTAAGTATACATAAAGATGGGGCATAAATATCCTTGTTCATGTATTAACTATTGTAAAATTTGATTCAAAAAACTCAAAAATTTCAATTAAAAAACGACAGAATCTTTTCTAGAACGATATTCTACGTGACAAACGCGACACCCCTTATCACGAGATATCATCCCTTTTGAGTATATAACAGATAGGAAGAATATATCAGCTCATTATTCTGGGAATCACGCCAAGTATTCTATTAGAAGACGGTCTCGTAGTTTCGAGGAAATAGTAGCGAAAGGTACTTCGATTAATTCCGGAAATTCAGTCTAAATACTTATAAATTTCTCGCGACACGACTCGCGGACTTAGAGATTCTGAACCGTTGTGATACTTAAAATTTTCTCGTTATCCGACTCGTGACTTAGAATATAGTATAACTTTCAAATCATAATTCTTATTTTCTTGCTATGCCAACGTGACACGTGTATATATATATATATATATATCTCTATATCTTCCATTTATTTTTTGTTATATTATATATTATAATTTTAATGTTAAATGTCACAAAAGAAAGAAAGAGCTGCACGTTGACCGATATTAATAACTAATTTTTAGTGCTTTTATAGTGATCAAAACAATATTTACCCTGGAACATATTTCCCAGGCAATACTGAACGGCACTTTATTATGACTGTCGAATGTATTGATCTCTATTTCACCCACGATAAATTTCACAAGCGTATAATACCAATGAATTGCAATAAAAAAATCGATTTTCTGACAATAGGTGCAGCGTATCACTTTCTTATACTATTTTTGTTAAAGTTTTGTAGCAGACTACATACGTAAGAGCCAGCACTTTGTTAGTCTTCGTGTTTACGATTTATTTAAGTCGCACTGTTGTGTATCCCTCGCATTTTACACTTTTTATAAGCTCTATTCAAGCAGTATCTCTTCCGTGTGTGAGGTTGTTTTTTTACTATATTCATACGGAATATTCGAAATGAATAAGTTATTATTGAGTTAACCATACATTGGATAAATGTTATGTATTTTGGGAAGCTACATATATTAAAGACTAAATTATAGGACTTTTATTTTTCTTTTTATGTCAGCAAGCGGTTTTCGTAAGGAAACCAGATCTCGTAATATTTTATGACATTGCAGTCTTGCAAGGGCGACAAAATACGTAATTTCCTCTTGGTAATCTTTATTCAGATAATTTACCAAATAAATCTGTGTATTTTTAATATTTCAAGCATAATTGCTTCTATATTCTGTAAGGGAAAAAAAGGTTTCTACTGAATTATGCTGAAGTCTTTGTAATATACATATACCAAGCAAAACTCAGTTTCACATCATATAAAAAATACATACGATGTCTTTGAATTTTCTTTTATTTTTGACAATTTCATGATCAATTCTTGGAATTCATCTTTACTAAATAAAAATTGTTGCAAAAATCGTAAAGCAGAAAATTATAGATCTAATTTAAACAAATATTATAATAATGAATTAAATTAAAGCAAAGTTAAAATTATATTTTGACTGTATATATATATATATATCTATGTATAGAGTTATACATATTCTATTTTAAATAATATTAAAGCTCTGGAGATGAACTAAAATACATAGAACATGTTTCATTTGTTACCAGTTATTAAGTCACACGCATGCATGGCTGGCTGACTCGTACTAATGCAGTTTTAATTGCGACGTCTTATTTACTCCAGTTTATACTTCAACATTAGAGAACATTGTCTTGTATAATCAGCAAAGCTCGTTAGCAAGTCTTGTCGCAAAGCATCGCTTTCTTGTTGAAGAGTTGTCGACAAACGAAAATAAAGTTAACCTCAATATTTGTTGCACTTGTCGTTGAAATTCAAAAATATAATTATACTTTTAATCTGATTAGTTGCGATTAACGTGAATGTAATGTATGGAGCTGGAAAATTATATTTATGTATAAACTATTTCACAGATAAATAATCTATTTGACTTTTTCTCGTGTACCTAATTATTTTAATGAATATTTTTAGTTTTCCATCAAATCGGATTGTAAAGCAGGGATTGTAAAGCAAGAATACTAGAGGATTAACTAAGTACCGTCAGATGGAAAAAAGCTTTGCTACTTCTGTTAATAAATATTAAAAAATACGCAGGAAGAGAGAGAGAGAGAGAGAGAGAGAGAGACTTTAGGATTTAATTGCGAAAATAAATCCCCGAAAAGAGATCCGATACTTTTTGAACACAAAGTAGCAGATTTAAGTAATTGTTGCTGTTTGCAACGATTAATTTAATTAAATTCTGACTTTGGTTTATTGCGTGAAATTTCTTATTTGTTTAACTTTGTTAAATTAACTTTCTTGATTTAATCAAACAATAATTAAAGTTGCTCGAACAATGTTTGAAGCTACATTGTATTATTAATCTTTTATAAGTATTCTTGCATTTTGTAAACTTAATCACTTAGTAACTATACGAAGGAGATAATAATATCATAAATATCATCATAAATTTTATTATTGAAATGATTTTACAGATTTTCAATATTACTAGAGTTTATATCTGCTGTGTTCAAAAGTACAGTTCTGGTTTAGTTCAGTGCAATTCTAGTTTATCTGCAAAATAGCCATACATAATTAATCAAATTTATCGGACTACTGACTGTTGGAATAAATCTGCCATGTGCAGCTATTATTGCGAGAACATTGTTGCTATGGGTTTAACAATACTACTCATTACTTATGCTAGTTGCTATAGCTGCTGGATATTAATGGGAAACGCTAAACGCGCTTTACTAAGTGAAAAGTGCCAGACGCAGATATTATGGAAAGGTTGTTGGACCTACCAGTTTACAGATTTGTATAACCATCATAGAGTTATTCAAGGGGCTCTGGACTGCGGAGGCTGCGGCAAGCAGGCGCCATAAGCATCGATCTGCTCCGCTGCATTCTCCCTACGTCCCAGCCTTCTCTGCAGCAAGGACAATTCTTTTAACTCCTCTTGTAAGCGAGCATTCTGTTTTTTTTTTTTAACACCATCAGAACAGGCAATACCGAAATGCAATAATTATTATCTATATTATCAAGATTCAATTAACACATAAACGAGCGTGCAAACAGATTGTTATATATAGGAGCCTTTATGTGCCTCCGACGATCAGACAATATTAAATATCATTGATCTATGCAAAATTCGTTTAAAGTAGAGAATTGTTCGAAATATCTCACTGTAAATTTTAAGACGCTGCAAACACGGATAATGCAGCCGCAGTAATTCCGAGATTGACGCTGTGCGTTGTACGTGAGATTCATTCCCCCTTACGTAATTGAAATTTTAAGTCTGCTGTAGTCCGGAGGTTGTGCATCGTGTCGTGCAAGACTTCGGATTTGCTTGTGACGTCAGCTTTGTTTTCAGTGCAACGAGCCGTGCAATAATTAAATTAATATTCAACTGTGCAGAAGAACGATTGTTTGATAAATGAATTTCTCGTTCGACGATAGTGGTTAAAAGCAATTACAAGAATTTTGCCAAAGTTATTTGATCGTGCAAAATAGCTTTTATTTCAAAGCAACTATGTAAACGAAACTACATGGTTTCATTTGTTTGTTTTTTGTAACAAGTTTACCTTACGAAACGATCGGTAGCGTCAGAACTTTAGCCATTTCATACATACAATATTCAAAATAACCAAGTTAATTAATTGTGACTAAGTCGACACGACAAGAACAAAAAAAAACATAAAAATGAAAAAATAAATAAAATATATACGTCTTATAAGTTAGCGTAACAAAATGAGCAGAATTGATTTTAAATAACATTTTTATTTGTTGTGCTCGTTTGTTACTAACAAGTTGCCAAAGAAAAAAATTTGTTGCTCTATTAGTTTTTTTTTAATGATGTTCCGCTAAAGAAAAATTAAGTTAGCAGAACAATATTCATAGCATAAAGGAAATTATTTCAAAATTGTTTGTTACATAGTAATTGTTATGACATGTGTAACGCGGTCGTCCTTCCTGAATAAACAGAATGAATTTCTCGTGTGTTAATTCAATCGTCATTAACCTACGTCGTATAATTACGGAATATTTACGAGATAGTTTCAAATTATTATGCATGTAGTTAAAACAGGTCCAAGTACAGAAATTCCTCTGCAATTTCTTCTCAACGTTAAATTTATTTACGAAAATTATGATATTTTTGTATTGCGAAAATTCATCATCCTTACGTACTTACATATCTATATTCGATGCAGAAACTGTAAAACAAATATCAACAGTCGCATGAGTTAATATCCATTAAATAGACGGACAATATCATCCTTTCCAATTTAATTTAACGACTGTCATGGACAATTCGCTGAACAATTCGCTGAACAATAAGATGAGGAATCTGTTTCATTTAAAAATAACTCTATATATGTATATATATGGTATATATATTGTATATATATAATAAATATTTTATGTTATTATTTATAATAAAAATTATTGAAAATATTAATAATGAATGATAAGTTTAAATTTAATTATCTAGAAATTATTTAGTAGTTGTAATAAATAGACACAATGTGTGAATATTAAAATGTGATTATACGCACATCTGCTAAGAAATTTATAATCCGGAGGGAGAATTCATTGTCATGCTGCTTGAGATCGTTCAGAAAACATGACAGGAATTCTATTTAAAATTTTGCAAATATTTATTCAACATTATAGCATTCTGATTAGTTTATTAATCAAATTTATAATCTTGCTTCAATGAAAATTGTTATTTTTACAAGTACATTATCATTCAGTTTGATTGATGTAATAAAAATTTGATCAAGTTGATATTCTTGCGCGTTAAATCGAGAAAAGTGTAAAAATATAAGTTGCATTTACATTTCAGTGAGAAATATATAATTATGATAAAAATAAAAATTGATATATTATGGTAAAGATGTTCTTTGAACGAACATTTTGTTCAATAATATTTTGCATTGTTTAATAAGCATCTTGCTTAATAACATTTTGTATTAAAAAAATGAACAGTTTGTTTTATTTGATTAATAACAAATTGAAGATATGACAGTTACAATGGAATGAAGCTGATAATTCTGCAATATTGAAAGCTATTATTCGTCGAGACCCATCAACATCAGTAGAGTTCTGGGCTGACCTAATTTGCAGCCGACCGCAGTGACAATTACTAACAAATACTAGAAATTCGCATTTCTATCGATTCTCTTGACGTACATGTGTCTCATTGGCATGTTGGACATATACTATCAATGTTTTTATGAGATATTCAATTTCTTTGACAAGCACTTATAAAGTGTCAGTTCGAACAATACGATCAAAGGAAACTCCGGACAAGGATAATACCTAAGCGAAATGCAATATGGAACTTGTTCTCTTAATTTTAAATTTTCCGACAATTTGTATGTGAATATAGACAAATAAATTACTATACTATAGCGAGTAATTTATTTTCCATATTGAGATAAATTCAATATATTTTAAATTTACATGAAAGGAAAGTCTTTTGCAACACTCTCTTCTATCGTAACTACAAGTAAGCAGTTATATACACGAATAAAATATCGTTTATATATTCTGATAGACGTTTGGACAACATCGATTTACTTACGAATAAAATATCTGAATTGAATAACCGCTGATTGCTGTCACGTTTTTTATTTAACATATAAATCCGTTGCTAAGTTAGTGATGTAAATTTGTTTTACGTATGCACAATTTTGTACATGTATTTTATAACTTTTTCTATAATATTTTTTTTCTCTTTATGATTGATTTTTAAATGATCTTTAACAATGCGAATACTTATCGACATCAAACAATATTGAAGAATATTCATAAAAGAGAACAAACAGAGGTATAAGGGTCATGTAAATGGATATGGAGATAAACTATCATCATATTTGAATGAACCATTGCTGATCATTATTCACCATAGGTATGCTCGTTGAAACCACAGGAGGATCGTAAATTCAAACCTCGTACATCGGTATGGATTAAGAGCTTTTGCGATGAAAACAAATCCTCTTCCAATTACTGACGCTTCATTATATATTATTCTCCGCGCATGTTAGTTTCATGTATATTTGTTTCATATAGTTAGAATCAAATTATTTTCGCGATTAATTGCTGCTTATATATCAAGAGTATTGAATTACAATTTTTTGAAACTCTTAAAATATTAATAAATGAGAAACGCCTTTTCAGTTAAAACTGTATTTTAATGTCTTAATTGTTTTTACGTGAATTTATATAAATATATATCTTTTACATAAAAATATTATTAAGCACTAAACTCCATTTTAGACTGATAAAGTTCTTTTATTTATGCACAGAAAGAACGATTTTGTTGAAGTATCTGAAAATAATTTTGTTGGACTACTAAAATATTATAATAACGTAAGGAAATTTAGTATATAATAAATAATAATGCAAAAAATTTTTATATTCTAATAATCAGTTTGAGTACTCATTATAATTGTTTTTAGATCTGATTGTAAATAGTTAAAATTTTAAATATTTTAGCAATATCATTTATTTCGTCGTATTATTGTCATATCGATTTATTTCATTGAAAAAAAGATTGGCTGTTGCAGTAAATTAGATGGTAAAATAAGGCATACATTTTTAATTGGCTGCAACAGCCAATTTTTTCAACACATGATTTCGATAGGCTAACAAAATAAAAATTGACTGCTGCAACCAAATATTGGCTACTGAAGCCAATTAAAAATGCTATGCCGTATTTTATCATCTAAATTGGCTGCAGCAGCCAATCTTTTCTTTCAGTGTGCTAAAGACTTCGTGTCTTAAAGTTTTATATTTTATAAGCGAAAATCAAGTTGTTTGCATTTTGTTGTATATACCGATACTCTTTATTCTCTAAGCCAGATTACATCTTCTCATAATTTCCAAGTTCCACTCTAGAAAATTGCGAAATGGCGTGTAATCTGCGCATCTCGTCATCACGATGTCATCACTTGATACATTACATTAAATTCTTTTAATGATCGTAATAGACTGCAACAGAGAGAAATAAAAAAAAGTCAATATGGTTTGGTCATTTTGAATTTCCGCGAATATTCTTACCTATCGGTTTTTAATTTTTTGTTTGTAAACACATACGACACATTTTTTTTTATCTACAATGCATTGGTTATCGTTAATCGAAAAAAAATTACGTAATCTCATATATCATTTTTATGAGATACAATCTTTTCATGAGATTTGACAATGTAACCTATGGTACAATATATATTTAATGAACAGAAACAAAGTATAAATTTTATTTGAATTTGCAGTTTTTATATGAATGTAGGGTATCGTCACAATAGAAAATATTGCGGTTGGTTAATGCAGCGTTTATGCAGTTATTGTGTCGTACCCAGTTGTATAAACACATCATAAAAAAGATATTAAATTTGACGATCGGAGACAAGATATAAGTTTTTATGATGATAACGTTGTAACCTCGTAATAATAACACATATAACTGTGCATACTGCGATTCTATCTAATACTATTTAATGCTTTTCAATAAAACTTTTAACATCTAGGGTTCAACGACGTCAATTTCAGCTCAGCAACGGCTTTGTCGATATCCTGTAAGACGAAATCAATGTACTCTGACAGCTATCTTGTCACTAGATTTAGTCAAAGATTTTTCTTCTCTCTCTCTCTCTCTCTCTGTTGTTTTTTCATCGGAAAACATCTCCAAATTTACACAAGCGATGAAACCTTTATCTAGATATCCGACATAAATTGTGTTGGAACATCGATACACACGTGGAAAAATGAAAAATGCATAACTGTCACATCATCGACACGTATATCTGACACCGCATGGCTGGACAAAGCATTTTGTACTGCGAAATCTGAAATTTGTAGTGCGAGCATGTAACAGAATCACTATGCGTTTGTGCCACACAACACGAATGTGCTTTGTAGAGCACAAATCGAAGGGGAGGAGAATTTAATCGGCACGATAAAGGCAATCGCGTGCGCGTTATGCTATGATGTATATATACTTTAGCAGACATCGCCAAGCAAAAAGGCCGCAAGTTGGACGGATTAATACGAAAGGGCTATGGTTTGAAAACCGAGCACTTGGCTTTACCATTACCACATCACGTCATCGATCCTGCAGCCCAGCGTCCAGCTTCGCTCGACATACGGCGTGGAAAATGTTTTTAGCTTGTGTAATGGTCGGAAGCAATGTTGATCAAAAGGGTGTATCGGTTCTGTGTATATGGACCAACGAAATTACATCACGCTTGCACTAAAAAAAAACTTTAGTGCCTTCAGCAAAACTGTTTAGTTAAAGACATTTTTTAACAGAAATCGAATATTTTGTTTAAATAACAAAGTTTAGTTGCTTTTTTCTGCTTTAAACTGCTGATTTTTAAAACAAACTAATTTTTCTGCTTTGTAAATAATAAGAATATTTGTTTATACCAACAATTCATTTCGCATAAAATTACATAAATTTTGTTTCGATCATTTTAACCAAAATTTTTGTTCAATACATTTCAATCTTTTTATTATTACAACAAAAGTTTTTTATTGTTTTTTATTATTATAGCAAATTTATAAATTTCTATACAACAAAATATTTTTGCTACTGTATACACTCTCTCTCATTTACAAAGGGGAGATATTTATACGTTAATTATATTACAAGGAAAAAAGTGTTTTTTTGTCATTTTTTTATTATTACTGCCGTGTCGCAAGAAAACATTTTCCTGAGATTTTCTACTATTATATCTCCGTCTTCTCTCTATAACACGCAATTTGCGTCACGGATAAAAGAAAGATACATTAACTTTGTAAATATATTATATTTATTTTTCATAATAGTTACAATATCATGTTATCCTTTCTTTCACTAGGAGTAGTTGAAAAATATACGTTTCACGTCCTTTAATGCCGTGTAGTGAAAAGTGGTGACCTGATTTAAAACGAAGTTATAATGGCATGTAACACGAGAGTCGATGAAAAATTAAGTATAGGATGAAATCATGTAGTCTCAATGCGTTAATTAAAAGCTGCAAAATGCTTATAAAATTGTGCGTTTCGTTTCAGCTTTACCATCATAGTGTAACTTCAAATGCTAGTGACAATGCACAATATGACTTCTGATAAAAATTCAAAAAAGTTTATCTAAATTCAACTTAATATCTTTGTATAAATAGATCTTTGATCTCTATCTATTATTAATACGAAGAGTCGAGGAAAATATGGTAGCGAATATGTATGTGTCGTAGTGATATTAAATTCCGACATGATTTTCAGATATATTTCTTTCACAATTGCGCTGGTATGAAAACCACGCATGTTTACTTAGCACTTCACAGGTTTACCTTGTTTGCAAGTAATCAATTAAGGAGTTAAATTGGCCAAGTTCTAAGCTGAAATTTCTTGAACACGATAAACATCCTATCTCATTCTTGTAAAATTTTTTTTTATAATAAAGTATTATGTGTGTAGAAATTTAATCCGTGATTTATATTGATATGATCATTAATAATCTCATTAAAAATTTTTTTTCAAAATTATTTAATGATTGTATTATAAATTATTTTAGATTTATTTTATAACTATTTTTATTTTTATTATAATAAAGTCTACAATATTTGTTTTGAGTTTTTTTAAAATTAAATTACCTAATTTTTTATCAAAAAATATATTTCTTTTATATCAAAAAAGTATATAAGTATCGTCTAATATAATAGTGTTAGTATTTTTTAAAAAGATTATGTTTTTTATTAAAATTTATTTTTATTTTATTGAATCTTGGCAATAAGTATTACTCAAAAAAGAAGTTTAATTTTAAAATAAAACGTTTTATTCTTCTCTCTGTTTTAAACACTTAATAATGTTTTAATTTTAAATGTTTTCAATAAATGAAACGCTATATAATTGTGGATTTAAAACACTACAACGTTTAAAATTGAATTTGTTTTATTATTAAACGTTTGTTTTGCAAAGATATTTAAACATTAAAAGATAGATTAAACATAAACTTATTGAATAAGAAAAAATTATCAGAATATTTAAAATTTCTATTCTGACCAGCGATCCCAAACTGCAGGAATAAATTGATTATAGCACGCAAATCGAGTGCTCGTAAATCACAGACACTATAATTAGAAGTACCACTTAAATTAAGAGAACACCTTTCCTTGCGTTAAGTTATCACATTCATGAAAATTATAGACACACCCAAGTTAATTTTTAGAAATTGGATATATATCGCTATACATATGTCTTTTAATTTGATAGAAAGCGAACACGCCTGTAACGTTATTCCTTGGAAAAGACAGACTTTATTTCCATTTCGAAAAGCAAACTAAATGTATTCGTAGATTAAGAAACGTGATACTCAGAGATTACGTATTTCAAAATAAATAGCAGGATAATTTTCTGTTTCTTGTTTCTACTGAAAGCTTTTTTTATTCTCAATTAAATCGGTCAATCTTGTTTTTCTTATAGAGTAATTATTTTAAAACCATACTACACACACACACACACACACACACACACACACACACACACACACACATATAATAACATTTTCTCTCTTCCTTCTCTCTCTCTCTCTCTCCTCCTCCCTCCCTCTCTCCCTTCCTTCCTTCTCTCTATGGAAACTATTGGAAAAAATATTTTAGTACTTATTAGATAATAATCAATGATAAGAGGCATGTCTCTCGGTGTGATTTACATTAACTTTAATAATAGTAATACGACACTAGAGCGTATATCGGTTAAATTTTTAATTCGCGCTATAGACGTACATTCTATGTGTTTCTTTATTTAAAGACATTCTGTTTATAAATTTATATCATTCGATTGTACATAAGTACGTCCTGCAATTGAGATAGATGGACGCTACACAGTGATAAATATCATCGATATAGAACGAAGCGCCTGCATAGAATAGACGCATCTGCATTTCATAAGCGATTTCGCGCGCAGCTTGCTAGAAATTTCAAAGTCAGTTTTCTTGCTGCAAGGTGCAAATACAATTCTCGCGGATGCCGCAGTGAAATCGATGGTGACGCTTCGCTGGGGCTATGCCGGGGCAAACGCATCGGAAGTAAAAGGAGATATAGGAAGAAAGTAGGGCACCGGAACAGAGATAACAAGGATATGAAGAGGGTTGAACACCTTAAAAGAGAGATATCAATAGATATCATTCCAGAATTCTTACATTCAGATATTTCCTGATCATTTGTAAGAAGAAACTTGCCTGCATCAACGCCTTTAATTCGATACACGTCGAACGTATATATCTACAGTTCGCTCACGATCTGTGTGCGAAACAGAAGTGGTATTACTTGGCGAAGCATGTCCACAGAAAATTGCTTATGTATCCAACTACAATTTTATTTATGTGCATATTGATGTTATGGTACTTACCTCAGTTTGTTCTTGAAAAAATTACTAATGATTGTAGAGTGTAGATAAATACATGTGTGGAAATAAATATTACTTTCGAGTAATATTCTCTTTCAATTTATGACTGATTAGGAAGTAGTGTAATTTCTAATTGATCTTTTCACGAGAAATAATAAAAAATTAGTAATTAAAAAATAGCAAGATTATAATTAATTAATTAATATAATTAGGATTATAAACTAGATTATAAAGTATAACTATGTTATAATTGAAACCTATATTTTTCATTTGTATTAGTTTATAATATATCATTTTTCAAGTTTTAATTATTTGAAAACCTTGTTACTTTATAAAATACACACTCTATTATTATCTCTTGTTACTTCATAAAATCCATTATTATCTCTTGTTACTTTATAAAATATATATTATTATCTCTCTTATTACTTTATAAAATACATTATTATTATTATTATTTCTTAGATCTCTTTTCTCGCTGTGGAACTTTACAAAATTAATGATAAACTCTAAAGACATAATTTTCTCATCCACAATGAAGTTTAGAAGAAAAATGCGCTTTAATTTGTGTCCTGCAATGTATTTTATGTACTATTGTATTTTTCTCTCTCTTCCTCTATCTCTCTTTTTTCTACTCTTTCTCTTTCTTTTTTTTTGTTCTCTTCATCTATTTGTCTCAATTGACTCTTCCTACAATTGACTCTTTCCGTCTTTAAAAATAACGATTTTTTTTGGAGAATGAAAGCAGCGCCATTGAAATAGGGATACGCTCTCCTGAGGATTGAAATCTATTTCGTTTTATCCTATTTTATTTAATCCGATAATCGGTAATATCATATTCAGTGTAATCTGAGCTACTTATTATTATACATATATAATCAAATTAAAAATTTTCAGTTGTGTAATAGAAAAATAATATTTATGTTATATAAGAAGTATTTTTGTCCCGAATTATTGCTGTTATATCTATGGTGTGAAACCGTAATCTCTCACGGTATTATGATTACATTTTTGCTGTTAAACCCTAGTTACATCAAGCGTTCTATATTTCGCACAGGATATCCATCATCCAATACTGCGTTATGAAGTGAATATTATGCGTACTTTTCAAGCAGAGATTTCTTCACTAACATGTTTTCCAGTATCTATACTTGAAAAACAAACAATAGCGTACGCAGCTTTACAATATACATACAATATACATGTAATAAGCTGAACAAAACATTTTTCAGAAATTTTTCTTAGAAAATGAACTAACAAAAAATTACAAAAATGACAAAGTTTTTAAAATATTATATACGTTACGCAATAATATAGCTTGTTAATATATAGTATAAATATATAATTATAATATTATGATTAAAATAAGTAACCTATAATATTGGTTGCGATTACATGCGATCATTCGACCGAAGATAGTAAATTTTAAGTGGATTAAAAACGGTGAACCTTGTTAATGAAGCGCTTTGTATTTGTTTGAAAATTATTGTTGTTATAATTTATCGGATAATCGATAAACTATAGATAAGCTATGAGGAGACCGTGAACCAATGATAAACTTCAATGATTGCACGCTCAATTGAAAATCTGCGTTTAATCATACATATTTAACTTTGTTGAACTCTGATAATACGTTAATCAAATTTCCGGATTTATATACTTGTTTACATGGAAATATCGCGTAACTAATGGAAATTGCTGTTGCACATTTCAGGAAACGTGGTGCAGACGATGGTGGCACATTTCTCAGAGAAGCGTTTCCCTGTCGGCCAATTTCTACTCGCCAAAGTTAAATCCACTTCTGATGAAGCAACTGAAAGAGCCTAAAGCCACGGAAAGAGAAGTGAAGAAAACTGCGAGGATTGCGTCAACAGAAAAAATGGAGACCGAGAGCACTGGTGAGTTATATACTCATTCCATTTATTAAAATTAAATAAACAAATTTTTTGTATTGTTCAATAGGGCATAATAACATTTTAAAGCAAAATTATTTCTTTTGATTTTATTTTGTGACAGGATTAATGTAACTTAAAAACATCTATAGGCTTGCATGATCTCTGTTCTAATATTCGATAGATTCACAGAGTGACAGAAAACTTTGGCCACTAAGTGTTTTTGTGTTTATTAAATCATTAGTAATAATGTATACTTAAAAACTCTGCACTATATTAATTATATCTCATTAAATACGAAAAATAATAATTATCATTCAAAATAGTCATCTTTAGATTTGATACAAGTTTTAAGATATATATTAGGAATGCATCAACAATGATTGCGTATCTTTCTAGGATTAAAATCTTCCAGATAGCAAATAGAGCGAACTTTAGTTTGCACATTTGATGAAAATTTTTTAGTAGTTCTTTTCGTAATTAATAAAACATAACTAATTTTCTCTTTAATTTATTTTTTAAAATATATGTTATTATTTAGATAACAAGCTGACTATTTATGATCATTTTGATGTCAAAATAACGACAAATAACAACACATTTTGCTATCTGGATAGTGATTTGATAAACATACAAACTTTTTTGCCATTTTTTAAAGAATCTTCTTCAAGAATTTTTTAAAAGAAATTAAAACAACTTATTTGTTCTAGTTGTTCAATACCTTTGCTATAATTTTTTCGATAGATTAGATAGAACTTTGTATAATTAATTACTATCTTAATGCAAGAATATGAAAATATTCACGTTCTTGATATTATTAGCAGATTTTCAAACATGCTGATACATTAATTATATAAATATACGTACGATACAAGATATGCAAATAGTTCTTATCGTCTTACATACATAACTAAAACATTAAATCATCGCGTTTACCTCCATTTTCGAACGGTTTTTAAAAGGTTAAAGGGAATGAGACACGTAAAGCGAATAAAACGAAGCAGTGGAGTTTTTCAATTCCACGAATACAAGACTAACAGAAAGCACGTTTTTTCACACGGACGCGGAGAAGTTTCACGATACTCTTTATTCAAAGTCCAACGAGAGTATCTATGCGAAGATCGGTTTACACAGCGTCCGCCATATCGTATAAAATTCGCAGTGTGTGTACACTTTACTGCTTGATCTTGCTATGTAACGCTTGACGCCGGATTCACACCAAAACTTTTATGATTTTTTTATTTACGATTGTGTCACATACACTCCAAGAAAAATCGATAATTATGTCGTTCTCTTAGCAACCAAACTGGAGCATTACAGTACTTAAATAATTATATGTATTTATAACGCGTATGACAAAAATTATTTTGGGAACTTTTTGTCAGCAATATTTTTTTTTATACATAGTAATAATAACGAAACATTATTTTAATATTACATTATTTTAGTATTGCTAGTTTAACACTGGAAATTGCGGTATTATTTAATGCAAGTCATCATGAATGCATTAAAGCATTCCTGACTACATGATAGATTCTGTCTTGCTAAGACATTCTTTGAAAAGTGCATGGTAGTTAAATCTTCAAAGGAATCGATAAATCAACACTGTTCCAAGAATACATAATGTCAAAAATAACATCGCGTCGTCTGCCATCAATATATCATTTGACTCGAGAATTGCGTTTCGAAATATATAACAATACTCGAAGTAGTTTTTTTAGAACCCGATATTTATCCTGTTTTTGGCTTAGCGAGATGGTTTGAATATTGATTGCAAATAAAAAATTTGGAATAATTACAAAATTTTTTTGTATAAATTTATGTCATAAGAATAAAATCGAAAAATCTTTATTTAATTTTAATATTAAATAAACACTTAATAGTTATTATATAATTGAAAGACATTAAGAGAGAAGAGAAGAAAGAATAAAAAATAAAAACATTAATAAATAAGATTATTACATATTATTATTTATTATACATTTAATACATTCAAATTACACGATCATTCATGTGTGCGTTGTGTATTATATGCAATAGTACATATGTAATATTGTTATATTTTGGTATTAATATTTATTACCTGTTCTAATATGACTTGTGTGGACTATCCACCTGGAATAATAAACTAATTGAATAGTACTTATGTATCCAATAAATTACTGCGACTATACCGTATAACGTATTCTTGCAAGATTTCCGTTACTTGCTATTAGAAACATTCGCTAGAAATATTTTTTTAAATCGTTTTATTCCTAGCAATGTTTATTCAATTACAATTAAAAATCATTTTTCCACACACAAATTATTTTTTCACAAAAGAAAGATTATTTTTAGTAATACCAAAAATATCTTTACGCAACCTTATTAAAAATAATAATGACGTTATATCTCTTTATCGTTCGTTCCAATCGCATAACAGAAGTAAAATATACAAAAAAACTTTATTTAGGATGCTTGTGCGCGTTTGTTTTGCTCATTGATTCCGTTGAGACTATCTTCGAGCACCTCGAACTCCTCGAACTCCATTTTCCCGAAATCATTACCGACTTTCCAGCTCGAATTCACTTCCCACCTCGTTAACGCGCTTGGCATAAATCTACTCGGATAATTGGATCTCGAATCGTTCAGATCACCCAACTTAAAGTCAGCTTTGAATGTCTTCCTCGATTCCTTAGAGTCTTCTTTTTTTGGTTCCAGACCAATTACCACCGGAGGTTCCCTCTTCATCTGTTTAATTTGCTCAACACCTTCGTCATTCTGTACCTCATCCTTTTGCCTGTTATCGATCGTTGTGATCTCGATACTGGGTGTTTCCGCGATGGTACATTGCCTGAGATCGGCACATCTGTCCCGATTGCGACGTAACGTTTGTCCCTCGACAAATCTGCCAGTCAACTCCAGCCTACTATCACAGGAATTGCTCTTCACCAACTTGAACTTTACGTAATCGTTCGATTTGTCGATTCGCTTGAAGCCATTGCCGATCAACGGCGAGACTAATGGTCCATTGTGCATATTAACCACTTTCCCGCCATAGTAAGTTACAGAAGTGCCGTATTCGCGGATCTTTCGCAGTACGTCTTGAGACACGTAATGCCCCGGACCGCTCGCATCTGCATCGTCATCGTTGCAATTCACATCCTCGTCATCTGACGACGTACAATGGGCACCACTCCCGGGATCGGTATCAGGATAATCGCTGGATACGCCGGAACTCACGCTGCCGGAATCCCAGTTTTGATGGTGATGATGGTGGTGGTAACGGCTGACCTTGTTCTTAGAACAATTAGAGCCACTTGGTGACGTGTTTCCACTTCTAGCTTCGAAACTTTGCGCGAGAATTCTCGTTTTCGACTCGCATCGTGGACTTCCGATTTCCTCCTTGGCTACGGAAATGGTCGATGACGTAGACTTGGTCTCGAAGAGTCTCGTGAGATCTTTCGCTCTGCTGGAACATCTGGATCTGAACATAATATATTGGTTATGGCAGCTGTTCACGAACGATCGAAGAATGAATGGATATTATTTTTAAAACTTTGGCTGTATATTGATTGATACATAATTTTTAATACAAACGACTTACTTTTTTATTTGACTCTCGCCTGTAAGGAAATTTCGGTTTAGGAAACGCTATTATATTAATCGCGAATAATAGAATACAGACTATTTAACACACAGACATTCCAACGTAACTTCGTCACAATTTGTCATCCCATTAAACTTAATGTTATCTCGGGTTGATTTATCTAGGGTATATACCGTCACCTCGTTTAATTCATCCGCTTCAACTAACGTACTTAAACAGTTGGTCTATAAGGTATATTTGTAGTCAAAACACTCGCATCTGTATTATAAATAATAAAAGTTTCGTTGTTGACGATGACATTCAATATTACACTACCTGGATTCTTCGCGTGTCTTGTCGGACATTTCGTCGTATCGATTGTCGTCGATGCTAGTCAAATCCTTCATACTAATGCTCCTTCTAGTCTTGTCATCTCTGGAGAATTCGGCATCACTGACGTTTTTCTTTTTTTCAAGAGTGTTCTCGAACATGCGTCTCACGTTTCTGACAGTATCCGGATCCGGTAGCTCTTCGTCAATCAGCTCACGGTTCACTCGTATAGGTTGATAGAAGAAGTGCTTTCTAATGGATGATTGCCTGGAGCTTTTAGCAGTGCCGCCACTTTCGGATCGTTGGCCATTTCTCTCGTGGTTCTCCATCTTCTTCTGGATTGCACCGGCGATTTTGCACTTGGGTTTCGTTCTGGCCATCGGCGATGACTTTCGCTCTATCGTCTCGGCGCGAACCGGCTCAATAATGACTACGTTGTTATCCATCAGCAATTCTTGGAATGAGTACTCGCGTAGATATTGCATTAATCCTTCGTATGTAACGTCGCCTCGAGCGGTATTGAACATGTTCTTGCTGAACATATGCGACTTTACGATCTTGTAGCGTACGTGATCGAACTCCGGACCGTCATCCTGGCACTCTATGGAATCCACGCAACTCCTGGATCTGGTGAGATTAGTGTGCGATTTTTTACCGTCATCTGTTCTCAGCGTGGCGGAATTATTGGAATTTTCTACTTTTCTTGATGGCCGGTCGTCTTCGATACCATCGTCTACCGATCTTCGGCGAGAATCGCTACCGGATTCGGAACCGAGACCGAGATCGGAGCTTTCTGATCTCGCCTCGAAACCTAAGCTGCCCTTTACAACGCTGCATGCTTTGCCGAGAATGCTGGATGTCTCCTTTACGATCCTCTCGAATCTACCCTCGTTTTGCTTATTTCGCGCTGCCTCCTTCTCGGTACTTTTCCGCTCGAAGAAATTTGTCGCGTCGTCTACCGTTGCTCCATCTTCCACATTTTCCGACGTCATAGCTTCCTGCAAAATTAATTTGTCAATTGATATAATGCGTTTCTGCTCCATTTCCGACGTTGAGATGTCAGTTTTTATTAATGGAAATTTGTGGAAGAGAATTATTAGGCAGTGAAATATTAAAGTGAACCGTTTTAGAAATGCACGACATTATAAATTACTTAACGCAAACGAGTTTTTAATTTAATAAAACCATTATGAAAATGTAGGTGTTAAAGTCACAAATCGCGAAATTGCAAAAACTAGTTGATATTCCACTGTGCATGCGAGGAATTCCAAATCTCAGCTCTGCAATTCTCTAAAGAAGATATCGTTTTTTATATGTTGTAGAAAAATATAATTGCATTCTTGGTATTTCGAATATTACTTTTTTATGATCTCAAGAATGAAAATCTTTGAAAAATTTTAATGTGACGAATAATAATATTGAATTGGAATCAAAGTTCTGTGATTTAGAACGAAAGCATTACTTTTAAAAGCATTATTTCATTTATATAATATTTACATGTTTTAAAAAAATATTTTTAAAAATTTAGCAGTTACACTATTGACTATTCGATAAAGCAAAGTTTCAGCTTTAAGACTATGTTTTTTTAATTGTGGTATAATTTTTAATGGAGTTAATGAACAATTAAAATGCTTCTTTTATTTAGACCAAAATAACTCGATAACAAAAGTCTTAGGAACATTAAAAAAAAACGATTTAGAGAATCTTTAAGCTGTCATGTTAGAAAATCGAAAATTTTTGCAAGTTCTTTTGGCACATGACAGATTGTCTACAAATTGAGAAGAAAATTTCCCTTTTTGTCCAACTCGTAGTTTTCTACATGTATAAATTATCAAACAGAAACTCAAATGATAGTGACTTGTAGAAAGTAGAGATTTACGCTTTAAAAACCCTTTTTATGATTTAAATTCCATTCATTTTTAACAAAAAGTTATACAACTATATATAAAATCCTTTTTATGATTTTTAAATTCTATTCATTTTTAACAAAGTTACAACTATATGAAGTTTATATCGCCACGAACTTCTGTTCTCCAATAGAATAATTTAATGAGATAAAAAAATATATAATTAAACATTTCTTTCTTTAGTAGAAATATTCTATCACATACATATCTCATACTAACTTTCGCTTTTCTTCCATGGCCTTCGTCCTCCTCGTTCACATTGTTAATCGATGTAATTATAGAGGCGTTGAGACGCTCGTTCACTTCCTCCGTAATCTCCTGCGATCTCTTATCTTTTGATACGTCCTCGACGATAGCGTCGATCTCCACGACAGAGCGCCGATAGCGTCTCCTGGTGACATCATTGTCGACGATTTTAAGAACCTGCGGTCTTCGTGACATTTTGTTTTGATTCTCGTCTGGAATCCAGATCGGTTTGTAGTCCTCTATCTCTTCGATCTTTTGGTCCTCCTCCTCGCAGGAAATCATAAAATTTTCAACATTGTTTCCCCTATGATCGGTCTTGGATGAGGAGGGAGAGTACTGATCCGCGAACTGGTTCACTGAGCTAATCTCTGAATCTGCCCCGAAACTCTCGTCAGTTTCTCGACGTTTTCGCCGGTTTGAATTCGTCCTTTTGGACGTTCCCTGCACGGAATCGAGATCCTCGCGAACCTCTTTCTCAGGTTCGTTGTCAGCTCGCCCGGGATTATCCTCGTTCACCTCATGCTCTTTACATTTCTCCTCGTCTGTAGCGTTGCTGCTCCTCGTCGGCGAAACCTCGCTGGTGCCGTTCGGCTCGTTATACTCTAATACTCTTAAATCTCGCAAACCATGTACCTTCTTACGTGCGAAATTACCGTTTCTCGACAAATCAGTCTCGTTGTATTCCAATCGTATGTTGGAGAGAGGCAATAAATTCAATACGTCGAAGTATTCCAATTCTCCATCGTCTTCGAAGAGGATGCTGTCTAAACTACGATGCTCCTTACGCTTGCGCTTCACCTAAATAGGAAAGCACATCTATAAGCACGTTGCTTTTCATATGTTCTTTTCTATAGAAAGTTTTGTCGTCCAATCAATTTTCAAGACGATTAGTTTTCTTAGAAGTCAATTCTTTTATTATAAGAAAATATTTTTGTAGTATAAACGCAGTGACATTCGAAAAAGAGTTTGCTCTTAATTCAATTCACCGTCCTCTCAATTGTAATTTTTGTTATTTAACAAAGTTTGATAAGAGTTTACAAATAATATATTATAATTCGATTTTTATTTTAGTTTTATGGAACTCACAGAAAGACATTATTTTTACCAAAAATTAAATTTGTAGAGAATCTATCTTCCTGATGCCCAGTTAAAATTTAATTAAGCAGCCGTTAAAAATAATGGACGACATTGAGAAACTAGACCGCTACATAATGATCTCTATCATTTTAATTAATGTTGGCAACAAACTTCTTAATCTTGCTAATATATTGAGGAATCCCAGCACGGCTGATCTCAAAGACGATACATCATTATATCGAGTAAACTTTAATCGAATTAATAATTGAAAATTTTCATCGTATTAGCTCCTAATATACAGAGTGTCCCGATTTTAAATATCAAAGCCTGAGGAGTTTGTAGTGAATCGATAAACTAAGAGAAAAAGTCTTTTAAAGCTCGTAGTTGTTTTGTTATCACATTGCTTTTGAAATATTATCATCGTTGAAATTCTACACGAAAACAATAACATTCTGTTTTCTAGGAAAAACTTTGTTCACATATTTCTGCCTTTCTCCTATAAATTCATCTGTTACTCATTAAAAGTCATCAAGTGAATTACTCCTGTTACAGTATATACTGCGCACACATTCTAATATTAAATATACTGATATAGTTTTTGTGTATACAATAATTTTTGCAACGGCAATACTACGCAGGCGGTGCAAGATGTGTGCCAATTTCCAGATAAAAGAGTCGGATCGGCGAATCATTACGTTGATTAGTGTTTGACTGCAACGCGAGCTCCGTACAAAATGCTTACTTTGTTGCAAAAGGTCAACATTTTGAACAATATTTACATTAAGCAAGTAACGATGTGAATGAATAAGTAATAAATATATAAATGAAAACTACGCTTTGTCTTTTTCTTTTGCTGTTTTTTTTTCCAAAACGAAGCATATTTTTAAAAGATTCTTTTTTGGTTTATCGATTCCCTACACTTTTCCACATTTTTGACATTTATATGATATGTCATCATTATTGTAAATTAAGTTATCTATATGTCCCGCAATTATTACAAACCAATATAATTAGAACACATCAGAATGTTATTTAACGAGATGCGAGCACAACGACTACAAAGCTAATTTTGGTTGACTAAACAATTCATTAATTTTCTCGATAAAAAAAACTGGAATGAGAGATTTTTTTTCTCTCACATGAAGTAAATTAACAGTTTTATAATTTTTTTATCGACAAAAGACATATTTTACCTGCGTATATATGCAATCGATACTTCGATTGCCTTCAATAGGCCAGCAGTTGTCTTCGACGATGTCAACCAATCCGCTTACGGTATCCAAATTTTGCACGCTGCGATACCGCCTTGGAGGATTTGGCCAATCGAGAATATTCAGTCGGTCAGGATCGATGCGAGTTTTGCGAGTATAAGACAACGGATCTGGAAGAGACTCGAGACCCGACGAAATCGAGTGAAGGCCGCACGTCGATTGCGAATGATAAGATTTTGCCTCGTTGAATCTCTCGTAAGAGTCCGACAGATGCTGCTGACTCTTAGAGAGTCTGGAACAAAGTAGAAAAGCTCTTGACCGATTGCTCTTGAATAAAATTTGCATTTATATAACTTGAAAGTGCTTGTAAAAAATATATAAGTAACATAAATCATGACTGAAAAGAGCATCTGTGTAAGTCTAGTGACTTTAATAACTTATTTGAGCTTATCGAATCTGTATGCTGAGTGGTAATATTAGCTGATAAAATTATTAAACGGAAGAATATTAAACAGATTTTTAATTTTATTAAATTGAAAAAATAACTTTGTTAAACTCCTATTGCTCGTTACTACAGTAATTTAATTTCGAACCATTACATCAACAACTCACTTAAAAGAACTCTTAATGTAAATATATATTGTAGAATCGCAGAATTATTTTCAATATTTCTATCTCAGTTAATTATTGGCCCATAAAATTTTAATCACTTTGATATTATATAGCAAAAAATATGTTTAAAATACAATAATTTTTTTTATTCGCTAACAGTGAGTAGTATACATCGAATTAGATTGCTTTCACTGGACTGTAAATAGGTGATAAAAACAAAAGTGAGTTGTGTTTCTGTTGTTCAACTGTTCGATTTGATTCTGCAACGAAGAGATATCAAGTTGGAATATCATATTTCAGTAAAGTTTCTTTGTAAAGTTCTTATGTTACTTTGAAAGGAACTTCGAGTCCCCTTCTAGTATTTTGTTGAAAAATGTTGATCGTCGTTGACCGATCGAGTTTCAACTATGTGTCTATGTGATGTTTGCAATAATTTATCAATCACTGCAAGTGAATAATGCAAGTTTAGAGTGAAGAGATCAAATTTATCGCACGTAAAGAAACTCAACTGTCATAATTAGCTTTGTCGAGGGTTGTAATAGGATTTGTTTGTTGTTTTTCTGTCGAAATTTTGTGAAATCTGAAATTATTAGAAGATATGCTAGAATCTTTATTGATTAAAATGATCTCAAATACTTTGAAAAGAACAATTTTCAAATTAACTGATTAATATAAATAATATTAGAATTAGGTTAATAAAAGTTCATAGTGCTAAATAAATTTCAACATTGGATGTAATTTCAAAAACAGATGTAACTTTGTTAAAAATATCAATTTAAAAAAAATAAATGAAAAATCTATTTTTGGAAAGTCATTAAATGTCTTTTAAATTTCTGTGAATTTGGTAACTTTCACATATAGAAAACTACGAACTGAATAAAATAAAAAATTGTCTTCTCATTCTCTGTAGACTTATCGCGTGTCCAAAAAAACTTGTTAAAATTTTCAACTTGCTAACGTAAAAGCTTAAAGGTTTCCCTAAAAATCGTTATTTCTTTAAAATGTTTTTTTAAGATTTTATATTATTGAATTATCCAGATTAAATAAGCATTTTAATTTTAATTGTTAACTCCGTTAAAAATCATTGTACCGCAATTCAAAAAATAATTCGAAGCTGAAACTTTGCTTTATCGAATAGTATAATTGCCCCTCAATTAAAAAATAACATTTTTTTTTTTAATACATATAGACACGATACAAATAAAATAGCGCTATAAACTTTTTTTCCAACGCAATATTATCTAATATTAATCTTGTTAAAAACGCAGCTATTAAATAAAATATTCATTGAACTGTTATTAGTTTTATTCATTTCCCCACACAGTATTAATTAAATTGATGAAAAAATAGGTCAAGAGCACGGCTTGTGATCGAGTTACGGTTTTCCTCGTGATAAAAAAAGCTCACCTGTCCTTGAGAGAATTCCGATCGATTAACTTAGCCCTCGGGATCAATTGATGTCTCCTGGGTAAATCAAAGGTCGACTGGCCTAGCCGAAAGTGAGTCGCTTCTCGATCCTGTCGAGAATCGTCTTCCGATATTACTGCAAGACTCCTCGTACGTTTCAGCAGCTTCCTGCGATCCTGCGTCGACTGTGCCGAGTGGGAGTCGTAGCGGCTACCCTCTCTGCAATTAAAATCGCGCAATTGCGTGGTAACAGTTTTAAATCATAGGAAACGCAATAATAAAATCATACGCTATGACAGGTTTCCACCGAGTACAACACGTAATTGACGTATTTTGCATTGTACATATCAGAGAAGCACTTTCTCCTTGTTGCGAATCCTCGGGGAAATTTAAAGTTACTTTTACCACAGTAAAAACATCAAGTTTAGAAGCTTAATTAAAAAGTTGCATAACTTAATTCGAAAGTTTTGAAAATTAAGGGGACTCGCCAACAAATTAATCTTGAACTTTCACTGCAAATGTACACGCTGATCCTTATACACTCTTTAGTTAATTTTACATTTAATTAAATGCTCGTACTGTTTAATGGAATTTTTATTCGAATCTTAATTACCAAGATAGATTTCATATTGAAAATTAAAACACTAGAATTGTTCTAAATTATAAGTCCACATTAAGGAGAAATCCACCGAAATTATTCAAGACCTATTAATTAGCTTATTATTGCTTTTATGCAATCCGTATTGTTATTACTGAAATATTTAATCTAAATACGCAAATTGTTATGATATTTTTTGCATGATGAATAATCCTTACGAAGCAGTAATGCAATCGTTGTATATTTAACAACTAATAAACTTGCGAGCATCGCTCTATACTGGTCCAACAGGGGACATAAAGTGGCGTAACTTTAACATCCCGTTAATTACCATATGTGGCTCAGGTGACCCACAGTATACATTAACCTGTAGATATATTGACGCATATATTCATCTCTTCTCTGAGTGAATCATCACACCAACATTGTATCGTGGAAAATTATCTGCATGCGAATCAGCGAGTTGGACGAACCCGGAAAAATTTCTGTGCGTTAAAACGTTGAGGGAAAAAAGACATAATAGCACAATGATGAGTGTTTTACGTTTACGAGAACGTTTTTCGAGTTCCTTTATGAACAACGAATTTCCTTATTTCATAGGAAAGAGCGTTAATAATAATTCATTATTTCAACAACCTTTTAAGATGAGATTTAGCATTTAGTGTTTTTATGCCATATTTAAAAGATTATTGCATTTTTATTGCGCAGTGTGACAAACATGTATCTCTCGTTATCATTTTCTTGACGATTGCCGTGATTTATCGTATCCGACTGTTTACGTGGATGCATTCATAATAAATGATAATTAAACCTAATTACTACAATATAATGTATATTATTAGGTGTATTTTCTACTTCATGTTTTTATTTAACAAGCAAATTATTCATATTGGATATTCAAAAATATATAATATTACATGCGCGCGGCGCGCGAATTTCCATAATAAGTGCCATGATGAAGCTGACAAATTAATACATCTGCATATATATAATATATCTAATCACAATGCACGTTCGAGTAATTAAATCAATTTTTTATTTCTACGTTCTTTCCTCTAATATCTAACTTATTTTTTCAGTTTTTTAAGTTTACTTTAGAGATGTTAAAAGAAGAAAAGATAACATCGTTTAGTTTTCAGGTATAAGTTGAATTATATTTGCAGATATATTTCTGTATGTTAAAACTTTTTGTTAAATTATAAAATTAAAATTTAAAAGTTTGCATTCTTCCAATAACTATAATGCTTTTACTCGTATTACTCGAATTGCGATATTAAATTGTTTACCTTGCTCCTATTTACTACACTTTCTGTAGCGAATTTTCTGTCAGTGAATTTTATTTACATGCTAAGGTAAAATGGAAACTATATATGCTTATATTAGGTTCACTATATTTACATTATATTTCTTATTTTCTGGCTATATTACACAGTATTTTTAATCTCAGATTTAAAGATAAATTCTTATAGATTTTTTTTAATGATATAAAACTTTTGAACTATGCATGAAAAAGTAGCTTACAAATTTGAAAATTAAAATATTATACGAGAAGGTTTGATATGATACAGCGCACTCCTCGCCCTGATGAAGTGAACGGCATGGTTCACGAAACATTGGTATCAATAATGAAGAAAGACACGGCGATAACCCGCAAATCTTCTGGTATAATTGAAGAAAATACCCATGAAAGCCTCAAATACGGAATTAAAATATTGTGACAATTGGATTAAAATATTTCAATTAAATTATTTGAATACTTAAAGGTTAATATATATGCGTACGAGATTCAAAGTTTAAAAAAATATGCTTAAAAAAATATATATAAAAATTTTAGTTATTAATTTTTTTTAATATTTTCCTTTATTATAATAGAAAAACAACAACATTACATAAAACTTATTTGATACAAAAATAAAAAGTTGCTATGGTTAATTTGCTTACTTAATGCTCGAGTATGCTCTAAATATTACTTGCATAATCAATCTCTTTAATTAATAACGCCAAAAATTCATGCGCCATTTCATTATTACCTGTGAAAACAACAAATACCTGCAAAATCGAGATTAAAATGAAGGCTAATTATCACAGTTTTTGAATAATGTTTTTAAAAAATTAGACATAAGATTTTGAAACAGACATACATATGTTATAAACATTTTGATACATCTATTCCTTAGATATGAAAGGAAGATATTACATCATTGTGTAAATTGTATAAATCATTGTACAAATAAGTTTTTTTTTTTAAATAAAGCTATAAAAATGCAACAGTTATAAAAAATTAACAATTTACGAAATATCTAATATTTTATGTCAATATTTGTCAGAATAAAGTATAAAATATTTTACAACTACAAAATATAAAAAAAACATATGTTTATATGAAATATTACATTCACAAACATATATTTAAAAACGTGCCGTTTTAAAAAAATTAAAATTGACTGTTTAATTTCGACTTATTTTGGTCAATCTATCTAATATGACCGTTTTTAGTAAACATAACAAAAAATTGTGTTTACAGATCTTGTTACATAAAAAAAACTACAATAAAAATTACATAAAACATATATTTTGTATAATTACATAGGGAAATCGCGATTGGTAATATCAAAAGTAAATCAAAAGACAGAAAAGAAGATAAGAAAAATTTTACTAACTTCATTTTTTTAAAAGTCATAGCAAATAATATATATGGCACTGTTTTACACAACAATTTAATATTACATTTGTCAGTTTACAGGAAGAGAATGCTCTGCTTCATATACTGATTGAGTAGTAACTTTTTGACAATAAATTCCGTATGACAAATAAATAACCGGTCCTGATCTCCCCTATAATTATTTCTCTTATGTTTCTCTGCTTATACGCTAACAAGATATTTAATTGATGTTAAAAGAAACATGCTGGCAAATGCAGAAATAGAAGAACGCGTGTGAAAATCTCTTTCGGAGAATCTTGCATTATGACATAAAGTACAGAATGAAAATGAGATATGAATCTGCCGTTGCGTGTACCTTTTTAAATTCCAAAAATCTTTTATGAGCATCATGACATGTCTACGTACAATGCGGGTTTTTTCCATTTGAATATCCGTACTAAAAACGGACGTGTCCTTTCGGCCGACTGCCCGTCTTAACGAACGTGAATCCTTGAAGTCCGAATGCAAACGGCGTATCGTCGTCTCATTGTATTCGTCTGAACACGACGGTTAGTTACGTAAGATTATCACGAGTTATCTCGGGTAACTTTGCACACTGTTTTCAATGTACGTACGTGCGGAAAGATCAGCCTCGGATGACTTACTTTTTTCTTCTGGTTTTTTCTTTATATAAGTTTTACGTGTCATCGTATTAAAGTTCGATTTTTTTTATACTAACAATCGTATGGAAATGTTTCTTAGAATTTATTGATTTGATAGAACATAGAAAGTCTCTGTTAACTACAGCATTTTTTTTTATTATTTTACGTTAATTGTAGAATATTATTTAAAACCTTTTACGAGTTTATAACGCGTTGCATTATAGCTGAAATTTCCCTGTGCAATGATGTAATCGTTTTCTCTAATAGCTTCACTTCCTTTCATGTCTTCTTGAGCGATGATTGGTTATCGATAGCGTGATAGGACATGCTCGAATTGTGATCAATCAGTGCTTATCTTGTTACTCTAATTACTCGTAAAACGGCGCTTGTAAATCTAAAACTACAGTACGCTGTATGTTCTCGCGAAGATTGAAAAGGACTTTAAATTAAAATCCTCGATTTGAAACGATGGACAATCGATATTTAACTGTCAATCTGATCTTTTTGTACGAGCTTGGAAATGCACATTTAAACTGCGCAATCAAGTTATTGATTAATGTTGTTTAAATATGCATGAATAAAAAGTGCTTTTCAGTTATGCATGGAAAATATTATGTCGTCAATTTAGAAAAACAGTAATCATAGCTACATATATCATCTCTATAAAAAAACAACTAAAAGCGTGGAATATGAAATGCTCTCGACACAAGAGAAATAACATTTTCTTATGTAGAATAAATTTATTTCTGATGTATCAAGCAAGAGAGAAGACAAATACCTCGAGCTTCCACTTCGTTGAAACAAACTAAATTTTGCTTTGATGTAGGATATCATAATGGAACAATATCCACGGTACAAGTGTACTGTTGGCTATGCTCATTTTATCAAGGTTTCAAAATATATAACTATAACATTTTAAGCTAGGGAAAAGATAAAAGTGCTTTATTATACGCACATTAAACGTTGCAACACACATTTCTGCACATCGAGCGTTCATTCTGTGTGCAAGTCGCGATAGAATTAAAATCAGTCGTGATTTCCGGTCAATAATAGTCTCTATTATTGCACCTGCATTCAGGCAGCATCGCGCAAAGAAATGACCAAGGGTTCGCACGTAGTGAAACGCGACGGGAATATCCTACGTGACCGGGCCGGAAGAAGTTCCGCAGTGTGAACAGTCGATGGTTAACATCCGACCGACGACGAAGTCGGTTGTCTCCGTAAGACTTCACGGTCGGCACACCCGTCTTATATCGTGGCGTTTATAAAATAAAACTGCGCAATAAAGATATATAATCTTGCGTATTAAAAGATTTACGTTAGCTGCGTACAAGAAAATTAAATAGAACAATTTATGCCACAAATTAGGATGTATGGTAATTAATTGATTTTTCCTTTATTCTTTTTATTTATATTAAAATAGATTGTAGTATTTTTTTCGAAATACCCATATAATAATTTGTTCAATTAGTAGTTTCATGTAAATATATTTTAACAAAAGAAAAATTGTGCTCATTCTCAACAAAACATTTTCACTTTATTTTTTTTACACTGTTACTACGCTGGAAAAGTTCGCGTTAACATAATGTTCTTTTGCTTCCATTATTCAGCATCGTCGAGTTGAAATTGCGAACTTAACGAAGAAAAATCGTACAACTGATTACACCAGATATCGAAGAAATAAATTCGTATAGCTGGTGTGTTTATGGTTAGGACAGCTTGAATGAATCACCACGTATAAGTAAATCTTTTTTATCCGTTTCTAAATAAGAAACGTTACAACCTTGATCCTTTGCGACTCATGTCTCTAGACGTCACTGGCGAAAACAATGATTATGCAATTTCACGTAATGTAGATACCATGAACAAGGTCTACCACCATGACTAATTATACCGAGTCTAATTCATTAAAATTGGGGTCAAGATTAAGTAAAGTGATCAGTAAAGTGTAGATTTTCCTTTCTTTAGGTAAGCCGTAAATTTTTGAATGATAATTTTATTTAAAATAAAAGTGCATTTTTTGTTAGAAATAAATCATTGAAAAACTCAAATAAAGTATCGAATCACTGAGTTATCTGTACTCTTTTTCATCGAGCATCCTGTGATCACACAAGAGCGTCTACTTGACACACATGCCGCGAAAGACACTTGATATCGTTGGTGCACGCGATGTGACATTAGATAAATTAATCCAGATAACTCACGGATTTCCAAATGGTCCTTAAATAGCTGACACAACAAGAACAGCGGTAAAACACGAGCCGATGCTACTGATAACGATTTGTGTTCCTCGCACGTTCCTTCTCGGTAAGAAATTTGGTTTTTGAGATAATATTGATAGTCTCGAATAAATTCGATGAAGGCCCGTTTACCGATAAAGAAAAACCCCTAACGCGAGAAAAGATTCGGCACACATGCACGTGATTGCACGGAATCGCATACCGGATGCTAAGTTTCGGCACTCGCTGGATCGTATCGAGAGCGGGCGATTGTTAATCTCGTGCAAGATGCTCTATCGGCCGGTGCCGGGTCTTCACTTTCTCGTTTGCGCACCGACTGATGAAGAAGTATTATTGTACCTGCAGACCGATCGCCACCTGTTTCCGCCGGGGTACCTATCTACATAGTGGGAGTAGGATGTACATACGCACTTCAGACAATGACGTCCTCGAGAATACGATCGTGGTACAACACTAGTCACGCAGATATAGGTTATAGATTTTGAAAATGAATCACGAATTAAACTTACATAACAGATTTTTGAAGTTTACTTACGAGAAATTACGATAAAAGTGATCTCTATAATAAATTTCTCGCTCTCTCTCTCTCTCTTGACTCATAAAAATTTATTTTGTATCTCGACGCTTTAAATTTGTTATTTTTTCATTTAAATAACGTTATATATATATATACATATTTATACATAACGATTGAATTATTGACGGAATTATTAATTTTAATTATTACTCAGCGTTGATTCAAAAATCATTTCAATGAGATTATATCACAATAATTTATCGTAAAATTAATAAATTATTCTGATTGAAATATCACACATTATGACATTGTTAAAATGTAAATTATTAGAAGTATGATGAATATTACATTGGTGTCATTATTGAAAACGAGAGACTGACAAATATATATGTATTATACGTACATTTAAAAAAATAAGTCAATAACTACGTGCTATATTTGGTAAAATTTCCATTAAATATACATGATACAAGCACTGAATTATTTATTAAGTAATATGCGCGACTGTATAGAAAAATAGAGACACGAAATTTAATTTACAAAATTTTACGTTTTAATCTTTCATATTTATAGGTTTCAATATTCAAGAGCGTTAGAGCATTATCTATCTTTGTCACATTTAAACTTGGATATCTAAATATAGAAAACATGAAATTATGTTTAAACAATACATTTTCTCACAGAAAGCATCTTTTCTACAGTAACTTTATCTCTGTTATTTTAAGCTGCTAGACTTAGACGGTCTTCAACGATTTACTTTAATGCATGAGGGTGAACCTTTCCAATTCACAAAGTGGTAAATAATCCTCGAAAGTGATAGAGTACAGCATTCCAAGTGGCAAGAGATCCCGAGTATTTTATCTAGAGTACTTCGTAAAGTTCGTGCACAGATGCTTCCAAGGTACCCTTTGAAGGTATCTCCTTCGTTATCTTCCGTTCCTCGAGGTTATCACTTCTCTCTCGTATAGTAGTGTGTTTCTCGCGTACAAAGTTCGGTTTCCGTATTTCCTGAAGGCTTAAAGTTGCGACATTGTATCAAGACCGCACATACCAAGTAGAATATCTAATATCTGATGCAAAATCAAAAGAAATTTTTCTTACAACATAAACGTACGTCAATTGGATAATTAATGTGAATTAAAACTCAGTCGATTGTATCTGGAATTAATTCGAGTATGATACTGTCGAGAAGATAATTTAAATGGAAATACAGAGAAGTGAAGATATATATATTCAAGTACAATTTCTTTGTACGGCTATTTTACTTTGTACGTCTTTTGTTAGAGTTAATTTATTTGAAAGGTTCTTTTTTTGCTATTACTTCTACTGTTATAAAACACATACTGTAAATGAGTAATAAATATTCATGAGAGAATATTCAAATGTTAAAAACTTCCACTTAATTTCAAACGGTCTTTTTATTTCACTTATAATTTTTTTTGGTACTTATTCATTTGTAATAGTTGTATTGTCTGCTGTGTTGCACAAAGATGGTGATACTTATTATGCATATTTTATTTTTGTTTTATAATATTATTATTGCAACATTATTTTATGTACATCTACATAAAAACCTCCTAACAATTTTAAGTAAAAACAATATTGGCTTTCCCAGATCACGGTTTATAAAATAATGTAAAATATATTTTGTAGCTATATTTTATGATACATTACCATATATGATAATAATTTTAATCGTTTGGAGTAATTTACTTACAACAATATATAGTACATGAGAAACAGAAATGTACACGTATAGATATACAGAAGTTTAATTGTTTTCGACTACCGCTGTTTCTCATCGTGGTTAGTGCGGGTCTCTCGCACTAACCACTGATCCACTAAAATTATCTTCAATTAGCACTAGAACATTATTATATATAGAAAGACGCAGGCAACTTAGATAGATAATTAACAAGGGACACGATAATAAAATTACCATTGTACGCACGGGGACATAAATGCCTGGCCATGCTTTTTTAAGCCTTGTCATTCCTTTTTATGCCTTTTTCTTCTTTTTATTCTTTTTTATGCTTTTTCCAATACGCGTGCAACTTCGGATGGCCAAATATTTCTATCCCTATGTGTACATATCTTTTGCGCAAGCATATACCTCATTTTCAAAATTTTTAATTATAATGGCAAATTATTGTACGAAGATAGAAAATCTTAATTTTGAGTTTTACAATTTTGTTAAACGTGAAATAAAACTAGAGTTAAAATTTCGTTACTCCATGCATATGTCATAAAATCAGTATATAAATGAAAATAAACGACGTTCTCATAAAATAACAGAAGCCAATATAACACATTTTATTGTGAACCACTTATCAACAGTGCGGGATTCATTTACTATTGCAGTTTTCTTTCGAGAGAAACGAGAGCATTGTGAGCCACATACGATTAAAAAAACCGACGATACGACAAGATTCCGTTTTGTGTTCCGAGTCGACCATACAGCGAAACCGCGAAGAAGAAAGTGATCACGGTTGGTTTAGGGATCGCTTGCACGCACGCAATTGTGGGCGCAATACTGAATAGCTGGATAGCTATCTGAGATAGTTCAACTTCTTGGTTTCTTTCCTGATTAATTTACCTCCCGTTTCACTGCGCGTTTCTCCACGAGAATCTTTTTTGATAATTTAATCCTTCGATAAAGATATACATACATATATGTAACACGATACATGACGCGCTAAAATGATTATGATGAATATGCCTTTTAAAAAAAAATTTCGAACGTCTCAGCATTTATATTTATAACTTGATATTTTTATTAGAAGTATTAAAATATTCATTTTCATATTTTACTGTAATTTAGAGATCCTCAAGTGAAAGATTGGACATTTAGACAACTTTTGATTGGTCTGCTTGATTCGCCCTTTTCAGGATGATTAAAATGTTAAGATATAAAATGAGATAGATGCATAAAATACGTATAATACAATAGAATGCATGGAGATATCCATCTCATGGATTCTATCTTAAGCGTTTGGTCTACCATATTTAGAATATGTTTTAGGACATCCAATCTTTTACTGAAAGATTTATATCATGATTTATCCATCCTACAAGTTCAAATTTTGATTCAATATATGATACGTTTTTTCTTTGTTGCAATTTTAATGGGCAGTATAATTAATATTTATAATAATATATATTACTATCTAATATTTAATAATATATATCTTTTTTGTTTTATTATATATTGCAATGAGAATTATTTTTGTCTTCAATATTAAATCTATATACTAAATAATTTTTTAAATTCTTTAAGAAATAAAAAAGAAAGAATATACCATAAGTTACGTAAATAAATAAATTTAGAAAATATTAATCGACGCGAAAAAACTTAAAGGGGAAAGTCTCTTAAAAAATATAATTTGTTTGTATTTTTTGAAAATAATTTCTTTTTATATTATTATTGGCGTGGGTGAATACATGAGTAAATTTTATTATAAAGCTTTTGTATAAAACATTTTTGATATATTTTGATCAGAGTTTATAAAATCTTATAAAAAAAGCTAAAAATCACTTTACCTATAATGGATGATTTCACCCCTTAAAACCGTTTTTCCGCACTATTGATATTTTTTGAAATCATCTATTTATGTAAACCTACACTACCGCTTAAAAGTATTTGCCCACTTTGTCTTTCTTAATTAAATTAAGAAGAGTGAATTTTATTTTTTTTTCCTATTCTTCTAGATATTAAACTTAATAATAATATTTAATAAAAATGTTTAGATCTAATCTTAATATTTTTACTTTATACAATAAAAAAATACAGTAGAATTATTATAAAATAAAATTCAAATATATGAAAAAAATATGTACAAAACTGGAATACTTTTGAGCGGTAGTGTATGTTCTATAGACATAACACATACAATTATTTTACTTAATTTATTATAGTTTCACTTGGACTCACTGTAACTCATCGTATAAATTCTCTAGAGAACCTGTGCATAATAGATTAAGATCCGGTTTCATTAAGTTAATAAGATTAACTTAATCTCGATTCAATTTACTTTTTATCTTTTTCTATAATTTTAAGAATTAGAAAAAGGTAAACAATAAATTAAATTGTTATTAAAATCAAGATTACAATAGTAGAATCTAAGGATCTTTACGCTATACCGATTAGAAGAAAGCACGTTCGTATCAATCGAATTGCGCGAACTTTTAATCGAAGTCTCAAGTCGAAGAATTGCAGCACATTACTTTGTACTTTTATTAACTTTGACGTAGCGAGAATGGATTATGAAAAATCGATTATTTCTTTCTGTGAGCAGAACAAGTATTGAATATCAAACATTTAGAAAATCCAGCTCTTATCGCAGTCCTTTTACCTCTGAATAAACTTTATATGAAAGCCATTTGGAAAATTCTGACGAAATTCTCTTTAAAGTTGAGAACAGAGAAAGAGAATGAAATTTCTATGTTCCTTTATATTCTTTACACTATAAGACGATGGGTAACAGTAATGGTTTGCCAATTCTATCATTCGCCACTATCGAAAAGTATTATCCGCAAGACATAGTGCATTCAGGAATATTTGAAATTACTTAAAAGCCATTTCTTTTCATAGCTATTGTCGGTCGTAATAGCTGCCCCTAGGCTGTTCAATATCGAGAGCTCAACACAAAGTTAAAAGAACGTTATTTCCTCGAATATAAGTATCTGGTCACGTAATTAAGTTTAACATAAATAAAAGTAAGAGCCAAGTAAAAAGTATCGTTTATATTCATGAACGAATGATACGGATCTACGTTTGCAGCATATTCATAGAGATCCGATCATACTTTTGAGCACGGAACGACTAGAATGCTCGTGGAATGTAATTTTAACGACGCAGCATTCGAGTAGCGTTTTAACGTATCGCACGCTTTCTCTGACAGCTTAATGCAATGCTCGTTTTTTTGTGTTTTTTTTTTTTAAAGAAAGATTTTTGGTGGTACTTGAGAAAATATTTGTAGAGGTATAATATTGTATAATAATATATTTTCACAGTGTTGCAAATCAAACTGATCAATAAATTTCTAATACAATTAACATTAATAAAATACGATATAATGTATTTAGAACAGAGCATAAAACAAGAGCAGAATAGAGAACGAAACACTAATTCAGTGAAACTAACCTCACCGAGAAACGGAATTAAAATTTCCCCGAGGAAATTTAAAGTATACATGCGACACTCCTAGAATTTTGAAATAAAGTCTTAACTATATAAACTTTTAACGTTTGCCACTATCCTATTAAAAGAAAGCTTGATTAATGATTTCAGTACTACAAAGTGTCACATTTGGAAAATCTCAAGAACTTTTTTACGGAAAAAGTCCAAAAACTTAGTTTCAGAATTTATCTCAAAATATTTTCCATGCGTTGATTATTGAATAAGATGAAGCGGAACAGCGAGATACAATCAGTCATGCAACTTGTGGAAGATTATTTTCTTAAGCTTTATACAAATTTTAAGATGCTAGCGTTAAGTAAAAGATTTAGATTAATTTGGGGAGATTATTATTATTTTAATTATTGTATTGCTAGTCCGAAAGTAATAGTTCCGCGCAGTCATATATCTAATTGTAAGATAAATTTATTTAAATACATAGATATATGTTATTCCAACATTTAACTTTGATTATATATAATTCTCTGTATATATAATTCTCTTACTTAGTTGATGTATTCATATATAAGCAATCCTATTCTAATCTTAATTAGAGATGGGCGAATCAATTTGAATCGAATCACAATGGACTCAATTCGTTTTAGAATCTGAGAGCAAGACATTTGAAACCGAATAAATTCAAAATTTCGAATCTCTGACCTGTGTTACACCTGTTTGAATATTATAAAAGATTCGATTCAATTTGACCTCACAAATATTTGATTCGCATTTGTGATACCCACCTCCAATCTTAATATAGATTAACTTTTTGTTATGCTTTTGACGTAATTTACCTGAAGCAGTGCACACAATTTCCTGGGCGTTCTTTTCGGGTCGAGGATGTATTCAATAAATCAGTAAAGGATTATTTTACTTCGCACAGGATATCCGCGTACAATGGAAATTGTGATTGAACGACATCCCGGGTTTGTCGTTGAATGCAACCGATATGCAACTGGAGTATCAAGTCCAAAAAAGACGCAAACAACCACGGTCATTCCGTCCCCTCTGCGCGCTTTTCAACCGATGAATCATAAGGTTGTCGAGGGAACTACTTCACCGTGTGAAACGAAATGTGTACACTGCAGGATACAATTGAATGCAGTGCACATGAGTGACCCCTCCAAGTTCACCTGCCTTCGCTCTTTGATGCACCTGGTCGCAGTGATTCGTGTGCTATGCAAAGAGTAGTACGAAGAGTACCGTCGTCTTCCTTTTCACTAATATTGTGATTATAAAATTTTTTTTAATTTTACTGCGGAAATTTTCTAATTTTTTTTACGTATAATTTTATTTAGATGTAAAAATTGGAATTATTTAGAACACTATTTTCTCTTGTAATTTATATAATTAAATTACATATATAATTATATATGTAATATCAAATGCTGAAATAACAGAAATATCATTATTAAACCTTTAAATAAACGAAAACTTATTGCTAATTAATTTATATAGGTAATATATATCCATTTGGAACAATATTATTACCGATAATTATTTTGTTTGTCAGTATTTCTTCTCATTTCGAATATTGCAAACGATAACGATTGTCAGGGTAGAAGCAATTATACGAATGTAATGATTGCGTTCGACGGTAAAACTTTCGTATGTGATCTTCACTGATCTTCGCTATGCTTTTCATTATTCTTCCGGTTCTCACCGTTTTCACCTGCAACCGATCCACAAATTTCTACGAAACACTTTGAGAATCAATTATGTATTAACCGATAGTACGCAGATGGAATCAATTAGGCTTGATTACCTGAAACGTCATTAGGAATTCCGCACAGCCGACGATCCGCGGTTTATCGCGAGAGAACTACGTAGAAATTGATGCTTTACACCAGAAACGCAACGTGAAAGCGAGTGGTAATGTGAAGTGATACGTATGTAATTTAAATCCTCGGTCATTGGCACTTACAAAATTTAGAGTTGCCTGATTCACTTTCCACTGATAATGACCGAGGAATACTAATTAGTATGCAACTCTTAAGAGGAACATTAAATTTTATTATTTTATTATAATATAATTTACTTTATTCTTCATTTAAGGATCCTCTAGTCTATTTATCGATTCTTTTTTAATTGCAAAATTTAATTAAATCATCAATAAATGTTCATTTGAGTGATTAAGAGAATTCGGATCTTTAAAAATGGTTAGAAAATATTTTCTTTGCTATAGTATTATAGTAATAAAAAAAGTGCATAAAGATGAAATCTTTTTAGACAAATAATTCTATTAGCTGAACATTGTATTAGACTCGCTTAGCGAATCAACAATTATATAGTCTTTCATATCTATCATATTTATATATTTTATATATTATTTACGTAATATGTTTATACATAAACACAGCAAAGCATGTGTTCAAAACTAGGTCTTGGATGGACCAAGAATCGCTCTTACCTAATCTAGCCATCGATTTTAATGCTACCGTACTTCAAGGATGGTTGCTTCCTTTACGTAACGTTGCGCTCATCGTGAAAAAAAAACATTGTCTGTGTAATAAAGTTATTATTACGTAAGTAAGAAAATCTCCGCGAGGCCAATTGCAAATTGTATCTAAGTCGAAAGCATAACAAAGTCCAGGACTTCATCAATCATGGAGCCTCCGTGTTGACGAATGTTCGCATCAGTATCTGTCAGCATCTCGTTAGAATTGTTAAACACACGGACGCTAAACTTTGACGAATGATTTAAATTTTGTGAATTAACAACTAACGTGCATGTTATTGTTTGTTATACAGCAAATAAACGAGATAGGAAAGTAGAGCCGATTATTTCGTGATTTTCCCGTTGCGACGGAAAGGTCAGGAAACGAGGCCACGAACCGACAGGAAGTTACACAATAGAGAGCACGTTCCTATTCTCACAAGGGAAATTCTGTATATATGTTGATAATGTTTTAATGAGGTCCTGATTTTCTCGTTATATACTAATCGACGAATATTTCCTCTCATCTTACGAGATGTTCATACGTAAAAGTCTTGTATTTTCCATACGATGAATTATGAAAGTAAATCTCGTTGCAAAAGATATCAAAGCGGAGTAAAGGAGCTTCATCTACGTTGACGTTAACGTGATTACAAAAGCCTATTCCTCTGCTGATCGCGGAATTACGAATACGTTGGCAAATTGCCACGCTAATGCGTTGCTTTAAACATGAACACATCTTGTCAGTCCGTTTACCAAGTGGAATTTGACGACGGGTTGCAATAAAAACTGAGGCAAACGAGACAACTCCCAGAATAATCCAGTGATATTTCGAGATGACGGCAGACGTCATTACGAACTCTCGTTTTGCTGATGGACTAAGTTTATATTGTAGAAGTTGCGTTATGATGTATTATATACCATATACTACAAAACCATTGCGATACTGAATAAAAAGATTATCGGATTAACAAAAATTTTTATTTAATTTTTATAGTATTTACTATTTATAGCAAATCAAAAGTCCAGAAGACATAATTTATCTATATCTTTGAATTTAAAATTGAAACTCTAAGATTATTTTATATTGTCGCTGATGATGGTCCAGAGTAAAGGACCGAAACGTTCGACTCCGAATTGTATGAATCTAAATGTAAGATTTTTGTATTTTCCACGCTTCATTAACAGCGTATGACTCTGTATAGCCATTTATACCCGTTTAATTTTGATGTTTTTTAAAATTTAAATTATAATACCCACAGCCTTGAAGTTGTTTTCATGTATTTTTTGCAGTATATATGACTCATTAGTCTAAAAAATTGTCCGCTATTTTAATAAAACAAATTATTAATACAATAAAAATATAACTATACTTTACATAATAAAATTGAGGATTTCATTTAAAAAGGCTGTATAAAAAATATTTACTTATAGCGCTTCCAAAATTTTTTATATTTCTGTCTTATGTATGTATTTCCATTTTTATGAATTTATTTCCATATTTTTATGACATTTTCTTTCCAGAGAGTTTAAAAAAAACGATAAGACTAAATTAAAAAAAATAAATAAATAAAAAATTCTAAAAATGTTAATGAAATTATAAAAGCGTAATATACAACCACCACTTGTACAGCCTTTTTACAATGAACATCTCTATCATTTGCGATCTACCTCGGTGTTCCGATATCACGGTCGACGAACTCCATCGTCACCTGGCAGTAGACAATCTTGACAACGTACATCGCGGTTCGAGCCGCTACGGCACTTCGCACTGACGACACTTCGCGCCGTCGCGTCGATCCTCTCCTCGCGTTGCGAGTGATTTCCGATGTGCAGGAGACACACGCGGCTTGTCAAGCCCTTTGTGTCGTGTGGTATGCACGTGTGTATCACCAAGAGAGAGAAACGGGGAGAAAGGGTTGGAAAAGGAGGGAAATGGAGAGAAACTGAGAGAGAAATATTCGGACGCAAAGACGGATATCCGGTGTTCCGCTACTACGATCACGCTACGACGCACGCTGCTGCGCGAGTCTCGCGCTAATTAGCGATACCTCGGTGTATCGTGTGGTTTGTTTGACGCAGATTGATCCTCAATAATTGCCCAATATCGCTTCGATAATCTCTTTCTCTCTCATTCTGTCTCTCGCTTTCCGTACAAATCAATATTATTATATATAATACATAAAGGTAGATATGTTTCAAAATTAATTATTGCAAATACGTTTCTAATGTCTTTCTTTCGATTATCATAATATATCAATATTATTATATATAACACATAAAGGAGGATATGTTTCAAAATTAATTATTGCAAATACGTTTCTAATATCTTTCTTTCGATTATCATAATATATCAATATTATTATATATATGTTTATTTGAAAATATGTCCGCGTTTAAAACGTCACGTTGCAATATTGCAACTATTGTACATGTTATTGTATACATTCGAATTATTTTACAGCGTAATTCTTAATGAATGGAAATCTAATTGAGTAATAGCAAACACAATAATCTGGAAACACAACTAATATATGAATCGAACTGTGAGATAACCCACCAATTTAACTTTGAGATATAAATTTTGTCACTATAGCTCTTTAAGATGCATCCCACTCACCAAATTTGCACAAAGCATTCTAATTAAGTTAATGAAACAAGTAGAGATGTTTGCAAAATTGTTATTTACAACGACAGCTTTTGTTGGTAAAAATTAATTCTTAGTTATAAGTTGACATAATTTTTCTAGATTGTATACGCTTGTTTTAATTTTTACAGGATTTAATTGAAACAAATTATACAGCACAGTTGGAAAGTATCATTTAGAACTGAATGATAGATTACAAAATGCCAACATACATAAATCTTTATTTGGTTTTCAAAATAAAACGGGAATTTGCGCTTAGCATTTTTCAGTCTCTCCTCCTATAAAAATGAACGCTCAGACATTTAGACGAAGTCGCGTAATTAGACCACAACCGTGTTAATAAGTGTTGCCTGACCGTGGCAATACGGTAGTAATTAGCTATTAACCATTACTAATTGTGACGCATCGTCTGAGAAATTGTCAGACGAACGGGACTTCAGATCTCAAAGTGGAGAAGCTCGGAGTGGCACGCGCTAAATTTTCCGGTGATCTTCTAAATTATTCGTAGCAACCTTGTCCCAGTTAAATTGACCGTTTTATCTCGGTTTTTTTTTTTACGATCATGGAGAAGGAAAACTGTATAATTTATTACTGCTTAATGCAATATTTTTTATTTTGTAGAAGTTCGTATATGTGATGGAAGCGGAAGTTCTTGAAATCCCATACGGAAATAATAAACCTTATTTATTTATTTACTATTAAATGTAATATACAAGTAGTACAAAAGCAGGTAATATAGAATAGGGATACTAATATTGAATAGGGACTTAACTTTTAAAGAAAATGCTGCATTCTCGTGACAATCGTTGGAAGTTGTCGTAATTTGTTGACAAACGTACCATGTTTCTCAAGAGTTCCACATAAATTCTTAATATACATTTATATCGGAATAATGTTAATTTAAGAACGGATATTCTCATTACCTGTTTTTACTTTACAATTATAATTATCGCGACTATGAAGGAAATTATGTTGAATAAAAATAAATCGAGATGTATATTCGATTTCATAAATTCACAAGAAAATTATCTGATAATTCTGAAACTTTTCCGCCGCTTGAATAATTGGCAAATTGTCGGCCCAGATAGAGAAATATTCTCTGATTATTATTCTATAACTCTGATAAATATTCTATGATTATTAAAGCATCTTCATCAATCTTTAATGTTACTCGATACAAAACCGGAGGGCATAATTAGTACCTAATTAATTAATAAGAAAGATGTGATATGAAATTTTAGATCCTGTACGATAGTACCACACGAAATTAATCATTTCAGAAGCAGAAGCTAAAATTGACCTTCTACATGTCCTGAATTTTGTCTCGAGTATCTACATCGCTTGTGTGTCTCGTGTATAGTATAGCGAACACTTCCTGCATTGCATTATTAAGGAGTTCACTACTACTTACCGATGGCACTTCTGTCGCTGTCGCTCCTGTACCCATAACGCCTCACCAAGATTATGAGTTCCGCTTTGCACACCGCCCATGGTCGACCGCGAAGAGACCTGAATAGAAATTTATAGAAGTGACGTTATGTGAATGATAGGTACGCTGATATTTCGTTGTTATACATCTTTTAAACATTCAAAATGTGTATTGCGGCAATTACATTATTATATTGTTAAATTCGTAGCCTGATATTCAGAACACGCTTATTTATTAACATGGCCGGAGACACTACCGCGTCTCCTGATAATGATGTTAGCACATTTAGCATTTAATTTCGTTACACTACATATAGAATTACAGAAATAAAAGTTCACATTTATCAATAAAAATGCACTTTAAATACGAATCATAATGTCAAATTATACTCAATTTTAATTTTTAATAATTTGTATAGAGCGTTCGTTATTGTTCCTATTCAATGTGCACATTCATTTAATATTTTAATACAATGAAATTAAACAATGTAACTCTAGAAATGTATTAAATTTGACTATATATATATATATATAATTAATTTATTCTTTATCAAAAACTTACGTTATGCACTTAACAAATATTTATTTTATTTATTATATTCCTTTATTAAATGCATATGAATGTTGTTTATTTTAAAACTAAGCAATTCAACTAAAATGGATTGATTTGCATTTTGAGTCATAAATGTTAAAAATAACAAAATATGATCTACTCAAAGGATTAATTTATTATTGCTTTTTCTATATACATACATATATATAAGTGTACATTTATCGGCTATGCGTATATATCTTTATTTAAGTGTAGTTTGATTGGAAAACAATAAAACCCGATAAACCCTATTGAAAATATCAGAATCAAGTATCGAAAAATATAATAAAATCAAGTATTATTAATGGCGGCACCGAATATTATTTATTCGCAATCGATTATTGATGTTGAAATGTATGTACTTTGTATTCGTGAGTTGACGAACAAGAAGATACTGAATGAAACGCATTAATATCGACATCTCTTAGCGGAACAAAGTGAGCAGAATTAATTCTAATATTTTTATTTGTTATTAAATAATTAGCAACAAAAAATTTATTCTGTACTTGCTTTTAAAAATGGTGTTCCGCTAAAGATTAAGTTAACGGATTAGCGGAACAATAACATATCTAATAACGAAATTAGCAATAAATAAGCAACAAATAAAAATATTAGTTAAAATTAACTCTACCCACTTTGTTTCACTAACTTATAAGACGTTTAATATCGAAGAAATTCACAATGAAAAGTCCAATAAGCTCGACGTGGATCGTTACGAACTTCGGTAATACTTCTGTAGTGCAAAAATACAAACAAAAAGTATAGTATCATTTAAAATACTCTTAAAATTGCTTTAAGAATCTTAACAGTAAAAACTTTGAAAGCTCTTACTGCTAGTATTAAAAATTCAAAGGTATAGTTCCTGTAAAATAAATGTAGGATCTTAGGGGATGACGCCTCGACTCACTTATCATAATCTAGAACCCCGTTAAAAGTTTATGATGTACTATACCTGTTACACGTCTAAGTTCACATCATCTTTCTTAACATGGATAACAAAGGATACATTTGTTAATTCATAATTGATATCCAACGTACCATTATGTATATAATACATAATTAGTTAGTATAATAACACAATCAGTCTGTATAACGGCATAATCAAACAATTTCATACATCTTTAAACAAAGCGGACATGGGCAAAACGGTGATATAATCCGATTCTTTTCTGCATTATTTATCTACGTAACAGCTACCGCATAATTAACAACGTGAAAGGCGTCATTTAAAAGTACATTGTCAAGCTTGTTTTCGAATATTCTTAGAACTCGCTTAGCGTTACGAGTAGCAGATTATTCAATTTTTGCCAAAAGACTGAGCACAATGTGGAATTTGACGTAAAAAATACTTGCTCTCGTGATGTATTTATATGTATTTCAGAAAAGCATGTAATATTTTAAAGATTCAAAGAAATAACATAAAAGGTTCTGCTTGCTGCACGTGTCCGCGGCACGAGCTGAAAAGCGTTTACCTCTACTTCTATTCTTATCGACTTCGCTTGTTGTGCAGCATGATTTTCGTATTATGACTTGTTACTAGATGGCGTGCTTTCCCGTGAATAAAATCGATCCAAGAGGTATATAAATTCGAGGTAGCTGTTGCGTTAACAGCGAACAAGAGATATTCCAACGTTAACTTTTTCGAGAAAGGATCTTAACCGTTAGGTTCTGATCCACAAAAATTATATAAGCTAATTATATTATTTAAGTTTTATTATATTGATAATTTCTTCTCGTAGATATTTTAAAGATCAACTTATTACTTTCCGATTTTAACAATTTTTGAATTTATTTAATAAAAAAATTTTTATATTTTTATAAAAAAAACAATTGTTATTTATAAAAAATAAATTAAATTTTGTATCGTTACTATAAAATTCTCTTGAAACTTTCATTTAATTTGAAGCATTTTTTACAGGTCTAAATAAAACATTTTTTAAAATAATATTAAATAAAAAATAAACATTTTTTATTTAATAAAATTTCGGTATTATAAAATATTGTCAAAGCCATTCAATTTTTATATTATATTTACAAAATCATTTAACTTTTATTTAAAACACATTTTTTATATTTTTGATAATTTATTTAGACAATACTCACTCAGAAAGAAAAAAGTCGATTTTTTCCAGGGAGGCTTTCACTCTGTTAACGTGCGAGAAAGCACGCATAAGAAAAGATATGTTTCTTACTTTAAGTCTATTATATTTTAACTCAATCTCTTTAATCAAAAAGGGACATTTAGTTGCGTTCCCTGTTCAATATTTTTTAATTAGACAAATTGCAGTATATATTTTTGTAAAGATCATCATTTTTATATTTAGTTATAGGCAACACAAATATTTTAATCCATTATTTATACGGATATGCGATATATGTTGAATAGCGATAGTCTTGACTACCCAATCAAGCGATCACGTATATACTCCCATCTCATAGCCTCCAGCATCCTAAGGGAATACTCGTATATTATCCATGCATTGCAAGTGGTTTAGTCTGTGAACATTCGCGTTACGAAAAATCGAGTTGCTGTCTACCTAGCGTCACGCTCACTTTGCGCGGTGCACATTGCTCTCAATTAAAATAGCAAATGCAATCGTATAAATTTGCAGAAAAATATTCATATTGATAAATTGAAGACTTAAAAGTCAAAGTATCAAATACAACAGAAAATTAAACATCGAATTATGAAAACAAAAATGACTAAATTTTGTTAGTTTTTCTCTTAACTACTATACATATTTATAAAACTATCATATTTTTACGTATTACATTTCTTCATATATCAAAGTATATATAAATATGAAATTTGGAACGTTCTTTTTATGTAACGCAATATACTGTTTGAGGAAACGCAATGCCTTTATGGTAGTATTGCACGCTATCGAGATATCTCAAATGTCGCCGACTATAATCACTATATATATGTATATGAGATAACATCTGATAAGACATAATACGATATTATTGCCAAAAGAGAAAGTGAAATTACAACATGTCAATCACATGCAAATTATTAATAAAATAGGTTTGAACCGTACTTCAAGAATTTTTTATCGGCTATCGCGAAGTGCATGATGCACAAATTACAGGTCCTGGACAAACGATGAAATTCTTGTATCGCTTTACGCAAGAATATCATTTCTTCCTTCGTCCAATTCGATAAAATGTTTCCACGTGTCAGGACTTTAGAGACTTTCTAGGCGATCACCGGCGCGTAAATTTCTCACAATTTGGTTTCTGTTGAAAGTTATACGGTAATTAAAAAAAGAATAGAAAAGTGAATGCGTGTGCGCGAAAGACTTTCTTACAATTTTCCAGATAAAATTTTTCTCATCCCTTTAATTGAGTTAAAATATAAAAGAATTGATTTGCGCAAGAATTTAATTTATATATATTATTACTAAAAGATATTATTTTATTGAAAAGCTCATACATTTTGAGACTCCTTTGCATAGTTGAGATGTTACTACGCAGTTATAGTGAATTTAATCATCCTTATTTACATATTTATGAGGCTATTGAATTCCACAGCTGCATATTAATAACACAGTAACTGCATTTACACATTTACAAAGATTAAAATTACAAGTTAATACGTTTTGCTTTTTATTTTAACTGTATATCATACATATTTCCGTTGTTAAAGTATTCGGAGCGTGTAATATTCCAACTATAAACCAGATTTCACAAAAGCAATTGTTAAAAAGATTAAATTTAATAATGTGCAAAATTACATGAAATAACTATACTTAACTTAAAGAGTTTTTAATGCAAGAATGAAGTAAATTTCTAGAAGATTTTTAAAAGATCATACCGAAAGTGAACTCTCTCACGTTACTTGTTACTTCAACAGTATATTTTAATAAATTGCGGGGGGGGGGGGG
>NW_017277125.1:1547327-1561148 GCF_001594065.2 Cyphomyrmex costatus | reverse complement strand
GGGGGGGGGGGGGGGGGGAAGGGAGGTAGATATAGTAGACGCGATAATCTACGGTCTTGATTTTTTCATTCCTTAAATCCTTTGATTTATTATCTTAGGGATTCGCACGAGTTCCACTTGTGCAGTTACTTAGATTCTAACGACATCGTTTCTCGGAAAAGCTGAGATAAATATAGAACGGTCAATCCGGCTATATTAAGGAATATCCACACCTACCCTCGGGAACTTCCCTGGGCTCGTCAGTCGTACATCTCCGGAGAATAGATCCGAGGGCAGATTCGATTCGCAAGCCTAGAGAAACTCGAAGAAGCTCGGGATGTTGTCACAAAAAAAAAGTAACTGCAACTGCAATGTTGGCTTGGTTCCACGGTCACGCCACTTATTAATTGAACAGGATCTTATGGTAGACTGTGGCGGCACAGAAAACTTCACCACCGCATCACACCGTAATCGCTGGAAGAAGGGAGGCAGACACGACTAGGTGGTGGTAAATTTCTTGCCTCTTCCATTTGAGTATCAACCTACTGCCGGGCGATGCACATCGCGATGCATGCGGACGTTATTTGCGTGGAGGGAGGCGTACTAATTGCCGGACGTTGCCTGTATTCGCCTAACCTAAGGAACATTCAATTAACACGGCACCGAATTCCCATCTGAGAAGTTGCGGCTACCAATCGCTACCGATTGCTTCCATAGCGATCATCATACCTTCGAATGATTGAGAAATCTTATCTGCCGCTATATATACATGCATATATACATACTTATATATTTCCCTTTCGAAACGAGAACTTTCGATGATAAACAATCACTGACTATGCTCCACGAAATTTCTACATGAACGAAGTGGTGCATCGATGGTCGTTTGCGCATGTATTATAAATAATATTGTAAATAATATAAATGAACGTATTTTATATACACGATGAAGACAACATGTTGCTGTATACATTTTTATATAACAAATACTATTGTAACATCGTAGTACGTTTAAAACGAGATTAATGCAAAGAGATAAAATATTGTTTTCTCTTTATTTATAAAAAAGTAAACTTTGCTTAAAATATGAAATATTTTTCTTGCGCAGATAAAAAATATTTTATTTAAAAAATATTGACTAAAAACATTCACGAATTATCAATTTGTGCTTGTATGTAATATAAAATAAACTTATATACTATATGAAAAATACCATTATTTACTTCTCATCATTTACAGTGAATTTATTTGATTTAAAGCGATAAATCCTTTCACGTACCTATCTATCCATCATAAACGTCGATTTCGTGTATTTTCTCACTTTATAACCATGTCAAATATGAGAAATTCGCATGTCTATCATAACTCTGTGTTAAAATATACACATAATATTTCATTTTCCCGTCAAAAATGTTTTTCTTGTGTAACATTTTTTTTATTTTGTAAATATATTGGATTTTGTGCGTGCGTGCATTACTTCAAAATTTATTTATTTTACGAAATAACATTTTTTTTTATTGTATCTTATTTCATCTATCTGTATCCTTTACAGTTTCTTAACATTTTAATGTGGTATAATGGTCTTTAATTTCATCTCTTATTATTGAATTAGACTTCAACAAACTTGAGGAATTTATAAAGGCAATTTTTGCATCAAAAGATGCATTTTTAGACATTGTTAGCGCAGGCGGATTAATGCTTGGTTCCGTTCTGCTTACAACGGGAAAGATCCGCGGCTCGTCCCATTCCGTTCTCCACACTCTAATACCTTCCTCATATCAACGGCTCGTAACTAGGTTAATACAATCCAGCTCTCGATTGCGCGATTATCACGCGAGCGAAGTCGCGGAAACGATTTTGTCGACCCCCGCAAATATTTTTTTCTTTTAGTTTGAAAGATATATTGTGTAATATTTCTAATAAGGATATTTACTAGAATTACTAGAACGAAAAAAAGGAGTCTAAAATTAACCGTGTTTAGAATTATTATTTTAAAAGTTCATATATTCATTAAAGAAAGCTTATATTTATACCCAGGGAAGTTTGAAAAACCTTCTAAAAATAATAAAGTAGGTTGTTTGAACTCTTTGCAAAAACTCATTTTGTTTTTATATATAATGAACGATGATAGATTTCAAAACTAATGAGTGTATTTACATTTAATATGTTAGACCATGCATTAAGTATTGTAAGAATGTATACGAGGGAGATTCATAAATACAGATTGAAACAAAATACCGAAATATATCGGAAATTGATAAGCAGAAATGTTTTCAACCCGATAAGCAGAAATGTTTTCAAACAAAAGTTGTATTGAAGAAAGACACATAATAGTAAAATCAATTTTCGAAAAAATCTGTTTTTTAAGGTCACAGCATAAAAGAATGTCTGGATTTTTGTATTTAACAACATATTTTAAAGACAAATCAATTCTAGATAGTTCTGCTAAGTCCCTTGTTAAATCGATTTTAGCGTATAGAATTTGTTTTATATTGGCATTATTCTATATTAGCAGTAATTATGAGGCATTTTTATCAAATTTAAATTTGTATCTCATTCTCCATATTTATATTTACAATATTGCTTGCAACCAATTATTGAGATAATTAATTATCAAAAGTAGGACGATTTATCAAAAGATTGTCCGCCATATACAGTTTGGTTCATTATAACTGAAAATATATTTTCTAGACTTATTTCGTACACGATGCAGGGTATGACGTACAAAGATATAATACAAAGCGAGTATCTAGTGTGTAACTAATGTTAACGTATATTCTTATAATTGCGCATTTTGCACATTTCTGTTGCCTCACCGGAACATTATGTTCCGTTCTAACTACGTTATAATTTTAATTATAATTATTACATAAAATTAATAATTAATATATTATTTAATCAAATTGTCAAAAATAACTTGATTCAAATATTGATTAGTCAATATTTTTCAACAATTTAATGTTGATAGGTACTATTTGTAAGTAAAAATAATTCTGCGTAACAATGTTGATTTGCACGGTAGTTTGATTCTGTTAAATGGAAAAGTAGGCTTAAGTGTATGTATAGTACTGAATTTCAAACTAGAACATTTCTTATTCGAACTTTTGACAACGAATATCCGCGAAACGTTCGCATCTTTCTCTCACGTGCAAATCGTATCACGTTTTCGCAAGTCGTGATACACGCGATCGAATAGGAATTTAGAAAATAGAAACGGAATAATTATTAATACTAAAGATTTAAAAAGAAAGTAGTTATTAACACGGAAAAACTGAGAAAAAATACCGAAAAAATGTATAAGAGAAAACAAGATTATAAACAAGCATGTGTTATAAACAAATATTTGCACAAAGTTTCATAATCACTTTTACGCGAGGTTCACTAATTACACAAAAATTCATTACGGTGAAACGTAATTACACGGAAAGAACGATTTTGCTGAAGTATTAAAAAATTTAGATACATGCACATAATGAAAACAATTTCGTTGGACTATCAAAATAATTATATAGAACATTTAAGCATAATGAGCAATGTTAAAAAAATGTTTCGACATTCTAACAATCAGTTTGAGCGCTCTACATTAATATCTTAAGTAAAATTATCTTCAAGTTTGTATTTAGTTAAATATTTTAAATACTTTAGCGTAAAACCGTTTCTTCCTCCGTGTACTCATTCATAATTCATAAAGTAATTAATTAGGGGGATTGAGTGGCCTATTTAGAAAATGACTAAAATACAGAACATGTAGCTCCCTGAGGGAACTCTATGTGCAGAGTGTTACATCAATATATAGGTCAGTATATTGGTTTGACCTTCTCTATCAAGCACGTGTGGTCAATCGATTACGTTTATAAAATATTACATTCAAAAATAATCTGTCGAATAAAATGTGGATATAACACTCTGTACATCTGTTTCTTTACTCGAAGCAAATGTATGATGCATAAATACATATTAACGCAGGTTCCGATGTCATTGTGGCATATTACCGGGGACTTCCCAGAATCACGGTACCTCTTCCATCTAGGAGGGAACATTGCTCGTTCACCATGAAGCCAATAACACACACAGTCGGCAATTTTTTAGATATGCTAAAGACAGAAGACCGTGGCATCGATCGAGCATGCATAACATCGCTAGGTAAGACGCCGTACAAATTATTTTCTCAGTTAATTACTTTATAATAATTATCAGAGAAATTGAAAATCAGATTAAAATTGCATAATACCGCAAGAAAAATCTTGATTGTTTTTTCAGATGGTGTCAGGATAGCTTCTAGCAACACGATAGAATCGCTTTTAGAAGAGGATTTCAAATTATTAATAAACGATAATGAATACATTGTCTCGCCGCCGTTACGAGAAAGGTGCACGACAGTGAGTTATCACATATAAAGGCGATATCTTTTATTAGCTTTATGTTTCTATAATACAATCTCTCGCGAAGCGCGTATTTGCGACATTTACTTAATCGACTAAAATCTTTAGGGATATTTCTTCGAATGTAATATATTTTATCGATAATACATATATTTCGAGTCACGCGAGATTTCTCTTCTTAAATCATGTTCCGCAAGTATCGACGTATATATCTTCCGGTTTTACAGGAGGATTTGCAGAAACTCGGAGATGTACAAGCGCTCGTTGCACAGTTGTACGAGGCATTCCACGTACGGGAGTACCATGTCGACATGGAAAGATCTGTTATCGCCGAGCTAGAGAATATTAGACTACAGCTGGAACCCATGGAACAGGTGAAAAATACGTTCCTACAATTCGTTCTAAAGATCGTAATGTACCGTAAAATAAGGTAGGATAACTTTTGACCCAAATTTTGATCATGCTCATACAACACATATGTCAAAATGGAAACATAAGACTTCTTTAGATCTTGTTGATCTTTTATGTCCTAAATTTAGACATGCGTGCTGTTACCTAGACACTTATAAATTTGGGCCAAAGCTAATTTAACTGTGTCAAACTTATTCCATTTTATGGTATACGGATTAAGCAGCTTACGCGTGCGTATACTAAGAGAAGAACGGTATTTGTTAGTACAAAATTGACTAAAAAGTAACTTTAAACAAGGCGCACTAATGAATTGGCTTTCTATCGCGCGTAAATTAAATGTAAATGCGAACACACTCCCATTGTCCGTTTTCTCTGACTGCATTCTACCTATGGTTTTTATTAATTGCTATATTCTTGAGCGTTCTAATTAGCACACTTGCGTCGTGCTTCGCACACGCGACCAGCGATACTTTTCTAATCCTGCCTTTTATACGCATCGCGCTCATTGTTACGCAATACTGTAAGAAAACGTCTGCGAAATGTTTCTCGTACTTTTTTTCTCCTTATGAAATAGTGAGGCAGGGTAAAAGGTGCCATTTCAACTTCCACGGTATTCTCAAGTATTCCTCTGTCTATACGGCCTCATTTTCTCAATTACTTAAAGAATACGATAGGAGCTAAATTATCTTCGCTGAGAGAAAAATACAAGGTGAATGATGAGCGCGGGGTTTTCACGTTACTTTAATCGTTCTAGAAATTGCAAGAAATTCAAAATGCTGCTTACAAGAAGGCAAATTTTTTTGTCTGGACGTTCCTAGTCATGATGTCTATCCAATTTGGGGCGTTGGCCCGATTAACTTGGTGGGAATACTCATGGGATATAATGGAGCCCGTCACTTACTTCGTCACTTATGGCACTACTATGATGTGGTTTATTTATTATCTCGTGACTCGACAGGTTGGTTTTAGAGAATAAAACGTTGCAAATCGTTAGAAATGGCTTGTGCTACAGCGAAAGACGCAGGACGTAACACAATACGATCAATCATGATTTTTCTTTATGTATCTTTACTTAGGAATACATGCTGCCGGACGTGTTGAATAGACGACATCTAATAGTGCTTCATAGAAGAGCGCGAAAAGTCGGTCTTGACATTAACGTGTACAATGCGTTGAAGAATCGCGCGTACGAGTTGGAGACCACGCTGAAAATTATTCGTGGTCCTTTATACGATTACAAGATTCAACGGAAAAGACAGCAACGCTCCAGATCAAGTTCGAGTAGCTCAAGATCACCAAGTTCTTCGCCTAGTCCTAGCCCCAGTCCTAGCCCCGAAAGAGATGTTCCTAAAGTTATATCCGAGTCGAACATCCCCGAAGAAATACGTCAGAGAATATAAAATTTAATTATAAGGTGTTCAACGATGACGCACGCGATGGAGCTGAAATGTAACGGAATCAACGATTACTTACCGATCGTTTATAAATTGATATTATTTTCTTCCAACGAAGTACACTAAAAAAGACTTCTCTCTGTCGAGTATGAAAGCGATACACTCAGGGTAATTTTCAAATCGACAAAATCGGATGCTAAACGATCGGAATTGCTAGACTGAAATGAAGATGTAATTTATTTTTATGTTTGTGTACGCGTTTACGTGAAGAAAATCTCAACTGTAATGATATCTCAGATCTCGAGTCAGTCTTCCAAGTACAGTATCGGCGGCAACCAATTTTCATCACATGTACAATGCATTTCATAGACGTTAAAGTGCCATGAATTATCAAATGCTCAATGCTGTCGATATGTTTGGAAGACATTAAAGAAAGATACCATATATGTATAAAAGAGAAAGAGAATATACTAAGCGTCATAAATTTCCTTAATAATCACTAGATAAATATCTTTCAGTATTTAGCTAGTATTCCGAAAAGTAATGCATTTCACAAAGATTTTATAAAGATTTTATAATAAAAAAAAAACGTATTTTTTATTTAGATATGATAAAACGATCAAAATGATATTAAACATTGAATATTTTACAATGCGCTCTTTCCGAAAGTGTTCCTGGAAAACGTATCCAGTAATTGTTAAAGCATTTATGGCGCTTATGTGTGCGTGTATATTATTTTGATTAACTCTTTGTTGGATTGTTACTATAATTGAAGAGTTACAGTCTTGAGAAATATAAATGGATTATTGTAGATTATGTTATCACTTTATCTGATTTTAATACTAATTCAATCGTTTATCTCTTATGCTCGGTCGAATTTCAATACTGTAACTTGAGACAAGAAGAATCACAACTTTTGCATATTGGTGCAAATTAAATGCTATTGAACTTAAATGTAAAATTGATCCTGATTAATTAAAATTTGATAGAGGCTGTGTGTGTGTGTGTGTGTGTGTATATATATGTATTGTATATGTATGTACGTATGTATATGTGTATGTACATATACATACGTATGCAATCTCTACCAAATTTATATATGTATCATATAAAAGAAAGTATTTACTTTGCACCAGTGTGCATTAGTATATTCAATCGAATCCACAAAAATAGTTTAGAAAGTAATTAACAAGTAATTGTTATGTCATTACGATGTAACATACCTCGCGAAAATTGTGAAAAGATCCTACGAAATGATAAAGTGTTAAGCCATATTAAGAGTGAATTACGTTTACAATTATGTATACATGATAATTAAATTTTGTACATAAAACAAAAGTGTATAATAAAAATTGTACAATATTACAAAATTGCAAACGTAACTACCAATCGCAAAAAACTATAAGTTGTTATGTAAAATAAAAATACATATTTTAATTGCATTTTTTAATATTGCGGTTGGTATGAGTTATATATTAAAAAATTTCTCATACATATATATATTTTATAAAATAAGCGAACGCAAAATTTCTTGTAAATATTAAAAACATTCGTTCCGATAATTGAAAACAATCATTTATAATGATTATATAGTCATTATAAATGATTATTTTCAATTATCGGAATGAATTTATGTGTAAAATGATTAATAAATTACTAATGCCCATTTCCACCAATGTAGATTAACTTTAATCTTGGCTCAATTTGCTTTTCGTCTTTTTCTAGTTCTAAAAATTAGAAACAGGTGAACAGTAAGTTAAATCGAGATTAAAGTTAATCTATATTGATGAAAACGGACATAAGTCATTTTGCATAATGTTTTAAAATAACGCTGTTAATTGTTCGCGAAGTGATATTATGATATACATCGATATAGATGTTATTGTATATACACAGGTTTTCATAAAGTCAACGAAATTTCACATGCCATAGTTACCATACTATCAAACATAATAATAATATCATCCTTATCACCAAATCATTACCCTTCCTCTCATTAGTTCTACATTTCAATTCTATACTGATATAAAGAAAACTCCATCCAAATGGAACATGTTAGTGATTCGAAGATATATTAGAAGATTGTATAATGCATTCGTTTGTTCTCGTTATCTCATGATATTAACGCATTTTACAAAAGTATTTAAACATTCTTTCAAAACTTTATCTTAAAAAATTTCTAATTCTTGAATAATCAAACTCTATATTATAGAGACTCATCGATATATATGACCAGAGAGAAAAAGCACGTACATTACTATTTAGCTAACTACTAGCTCTTAATAGAGGTAGTATAAATAATGCTATTGTTACTATTATGCTTTTCTAGGTAATTTCCACGAAAGTATCGTAATAAAAGAATTGATATGTAGATCTCTCACACTACTAAACTATGGGAATTTCTACTCGCTTTCATAAAATCTATCCGTCCGCTAAAGTAGTTTGTTGAATCCAGAATAACTAGTTTTTTCTTATACAACAATTTAAAAAAAAAAATTAAGACCCAATAACTCATAATCTCTTGTGTCATTTTAAATTAATGCATCAAAGTCTCTAAAATCTGTTTCACAATTTTAACTAAATTTGTAATTCTATAATCTTCCATCGGAACAAATTAAAATATTTATTAAGATTAATTTGTTCCGGAAACAATATCCTGTTACAATTTTTTTTTACAAAATATCTTTATGTAATAATGTATTATTATTTAAGAATTTTTTTTTTTTAATACCATTACACAATAGAAAAAAATACATTAATATTCTATTTCTCTTAAACATAGATAATATACGATCCGGAATTAGAAAATTTACAAATAAGGTATACATGCTACTAATGTTAGAGGCCAACGCTTTTTACGAACAGGAAACGAACCATAAAAAACACAATTACACGTAGAACATCTTCCCATTCTCTTTAATAAATTTCCCACATCTAAGAATATACGTTTCGTATGATGAGTTAAAAATTTATAGTGTAGTGTGAGTAAGAGAGGCATAATGAAATCTAGAATAATATGAATGAAAGTATCACTTTCCTATTTCCAATTGTCACCATGCAGTTATCTTCCTCAAATATTTTGTACTATTCCTAGACGACATTATATATATAATAGATTTTTGTACATATTATAAATATTCATACGTACGTATGTACATGCACATGTACATTTTACGCAAACGGATGTAAGCATAATTTTGCGAGCGACATTGCCTTAGCGCATTTTTCCCAAACTTCTCGCCTAATTCTCGATTAATCACGTAGAATAGATAATCAAAGCTATGACTACGTATAAGACTACTGTACATCTGCATACACGTACAAAGCTCATTCCTCGATTCTGAATGTAAATGTTAAGGAGAGAGGACTTGTTTGTGAAATATTCACGATAATTGTAAACTCCGATATCAACTTTATCTCGTTAAAGAAACAATCGAGCACACCGAATCTCATTTCGCACCAATCGCCTCCTACGACAAGTTTCATTCATTTTTCATAGATCATTTCGAGATTTATATTTTTTGTATCGATATTATATCGTTTTTATGTATTAACTCATGCAAAATTTGGCGAATTTAATTTAAGACCTGTACACAAAATGAAAACAAGTGTATCTGTAAAGCGCTACATGTAATGGCAGACGTTTTATCCTTAAATATTCGAATCTCGAGAAAAATTACACTATAGTGTCACGTTGACAGTAATTCCTTATAACAAGCACAAACATTTATTTGTATTTTTACGTGTATACGCTATTTACAGATGATGCATGAGTGTTTATTCAAACGGAGATATACTGTGATTTACGTCCAATGTACTTACTTCAGTGTGAAGAGAAGAGAATTGAAAATAAAATAGAAATACAAATATGCGTGACATCAAATTGAAGTACAATCTATAATTAAATTTTCCTGTATATACCTATACATACATTTATCCTTGCATTCGTTAAGTATTTTCGCAAATTTCTTTCTTACATATTGTAAATTAATATTCTGTAAAAATTCAATAAACTTTAAAATTATTTGTCGAAAATTTTACTTTATAGATTTGGATACTCATAATTTAGTTTTGCATGAATAATGATATATATTTATTATCAATTTCAAAATTGTATTATATTATACAAATATGTATTTATCAGTATATTATTATCTATGAATTTGACAAAATCTATCAGAAGTATGTAATAAATTTATATTATTACATTTATATTGTATTTTATTTATTAGATATTATTTATATTATTTCATTATTCTTTAAAATAATATATATTTTATCCAAATATCTGAATATTAATATAAAAAGTGCTATTATATTTGTAATTGTCAATTATATCTAATAATACCCTACAATTATATTCTTTTTATAGATTTTTTACAAATACCAAAATATACATAAAAATAATACAAACAGAAAAAAATACGTACATTTAATCGCAGATAGATTGCAACGTTTTCGCTCTCAGTGGATTTTCAAATGCGCACAAATGACGAAGGCAATCTTATAATTTTTCTGTGTTCCAGAACTCATTGATTTTCAATGCAACTTCTTACTAGCTCCTAGGGAATACTTACGTTCTATTCTGAAGAAGAGTTATGTTTTCCCCGTTCCTGTAGACTGCACTAGAACTCTGTTTCTTGCTTTTGACAAATATCAAACATATATCTATCACTCACTTTAAGTTCCAAAAGTGTATATTACTTCAGCCACAGAAAAACAGACCTTAGATTTACGAACGTAATTTTTGGCGCCATTTTAGTGCCTAACCTAATAAAAATGATCGTGCCGATTAAAAGGTAAATCATCACAATTCTTCTATGCCGGTAATATTTTATTTATTATAAAAATCGAATAACTTTTTTTTACCATCAAATAAATTATAATGATTTCTTTTTAGAGACGGAAACATAGAAACTTGGGCTATTATAGATCTCCAAGGCGATCTAAAATTCGAAACAATTGATAATTCAAATGATCAATTAATCGGCGATCTTCACTTCACGAAAACTGGAGTACCTATTTTAATCATCGGAATTCACGTGTTACATGGAAAAGAGGTAACACTTGACAAGCCACTACTTGTATTGGAGAAACATTGTGATATCAGAAATGAGGTGGAAGAGGAAGCTATGACAAAGACCCAGTACTTTGTGAAAGCTATTGTGAGGAAGAAACTGTTGTTTAAGTCAAGACCGAAGCCTATAGTAACCAATGTACCTAAACCATGTTAAGACAGGTTCATAATATTATTTACGCTTACACAAATGTATACAACCTTATATAAGAAATAAAATTATTTTATTTTATTAGTTGAATTAAATTAATTCTTAATAATACAATGGGTTTGGGATGTAATAAAAATTAAAGTTTCAGATTTTCATCACTTCAGTCCTTCATCTCGCCCTCTTCATCTGATTCTTCTACTCCTCGTATATACATAACATTGTTACACCTGATTAGCACTTCACCGAGGTTCCCAGTACAATTACCCTCTATGTGTTCTTCAGTATTTGCAAGCTGCAAATTCATGTATCCGTCAACTGAGACAAGGTAACCTTTGTATTCGTGGCCCCATTTTAACTTCACCATGACTGGTTTTCCAGTCAAACCATTTAGGAATGGCTTGGGATTTATTGGCATTGTCGCAGCCATGATTCAGAGATTCTGTAATCTGTATTTAAAAAATATATATTAGTACACAAGTTATTTTATGCTATTTATAAAAATAAAGTATTTGTAACATAATCTTTCAGAAATATATTAAAATATCAATTTTTATACATGAATAGCAGTTTCTACCGATTAGTAAGCAATGAGTGCCTTCAACCTTATTTTGAGGTTATATCACATCTCCTATATTTGCTCCGTTTCATACTACTTAATTACTACATAATTTTCTCAATTCTCTTTACACAGTTATAATTTTCTTTAATTGTTCGTGCTTAATTGAATGTGAATACTATCTTCTATCATGCCGGTTATGTCAAAATAAACGCACATACAAGACTCAAAAGTAATAGCACTTTTCGTAGCAAATTTCAATGGAAACATAAATTATGTTACAAACAAGAAATCTATAAATACGAAATATAAACACGTAGACACTTCATTACTTACTCTTTAACAGAAATGTACAAAAATTCTTCGCGCACAATGTGCTTGATCTTAATCTTACGAATGTATTTTCTGAGCAATGCAATTCGCATACGTTCTTTTATGAGTTGCCAACTGCAAGAAATAAAATTTCATTTACATGTCCAGAAATTGTCCACTCAGAATCGAAGAGAGTTGTCGCAGGTCTTAGTGCAATGCGTTTGTGAAAGTTTGTTTACATTCACTAAATCCATCTATGGGTTATTTGGAGCAACCGAAGTAAATCGGATCAATTAATCTGACAATTTAATTGTGTTGTATAAAGAGGTTCACTGACAATGAATATTTTACCGAAGAAAAGGTAAGTCAGATGCATTCAATTTGTATGTATCTTGAAACTGATTGTTTCTTTGTGTTTATTCAGATGGCATGTACGAACGAAGGAGAATATTGCTCGTGTACGGAGAGACGAAGCAAAAGCTGCAGAAGAAGAGAAGAGTAAAAAAGAACGAATTCAGAAAGCAGTACGTGATAAATTATTTTTGAAAATTTTGATTATGTAGATCTTGTATTTTACTACCAAAAATTATTTCTTGACGTTTTTAGATATATACTTAATTTTACATTAAGTTCTTTTATTTTTTATTAGGAAACAGAAGCAAGAGTAGATTTGTTAAGACATCGAGCGAGATCCAAATACGATGGTCGGTCAACAACCGAAGGTTCTACTAGCGAGAAGTTAGAACATGTCAACTTCTTTGCAGAGCTTGAAGATGGAAAAATTGATTACACTAGACCTAATGCAGAACATGAGAAGGAAAAGAAGGAAGAAAAAGAGAAATATGAAAAACAGATTGGATATTTGACGTATTTAGGACAAGATACTAATGAAGCAACTGGAAAAAAAAATTGGTACGAAAAATTACCAAAGAGATTAACAGATACAGAGAAAGACATAGAGATAGAAGTAAAGAAGAAAACTTTAAACGATCCAATGGTTGATATAAAGAAGTATCTCAAGATTATGCATTCTAAATCTGCCGAAGATCATTTAAAAATACAAGCAGGGAGCATTAAAAGAAAGCATAATGATTCTGATAGTTCTCATTCCGATCATGAAAAGCACAGTGAACACAAAAAGTATAAAGATAAAAAACATAAGAAGAAAAAACATAAACATTCAGAGAAGAAAGAAGATAGAAGTCAAAGCAGTACAAATGTAGAAAAATTAAGAGCAGAGAGATTACTCAGGGAGCAAAGTGAAAAGCTAAGAACTGAAGCACTATTGGCCAAAGTGAGAGGTGAACCAATGTCCATTGTAGCACCAGAAATTCCTAAACCTGCTATAAAACAAAAATACAACTCGCAATTCTTTCCTGAAATTGCTAGACAAAATGCAGAGAGAACGCCTAAACATTCTAGACAAAATTTAGCAAGTCCTTAAAATATATTATTTTTATATTTCTTTTATCTTGAGAAATTGTTGTAATTATATAACTTAATTATCTTTGTAATTATATATTATATATATATATATATGTATATAGAAAATACTGTTA